>NC_035440.2:41865737-42465737 GCF_002127325.2 Helianthus annuus
CAAGAAGGCATTGCTTAAAAAGGAATTTGATTTGTTTAGCAGTTTGCCGGGAGAGGATACTAAAAAGCTAATTGAGAGATACTGCCACTTAGTGCGTTCGTTATCAATGTTGGGAGTTGAAAAAGGTCGTGAGGAATGGGTTGATAAATTGGCTGACGCGTTACCTCAGAAAGAGTGGGGAACGTATTTGATGATACTAAAAAACACGGGCGTTTATGAGAAACTTACAATTGGTCAGTTTATTGAGAAAATTGAGAGTCAGGATCTTGAACAGCAAAAGATCGCGAGGATGAATAATCCTAGTGGTCAACAAGATGTTAAAATGTACTATAAAGGTAGTATTCCAGTTTCTGAAGCTGAAAGAAGTCCGAAAATTCAGACCGCTTTCAGTGCTGGTGATTCATCTGAGAAAGCTGATCAGGGTTCAAACAAGAGCAGCAGCGGGTTTTCATCGTTTCCGAGTGTGAATCCGAAAGAGACTAACACAAGCTTTCAGTCTCAGAGTACAAAAACTGGAAATGGATACATAATTCAGTGCAACATAGCTCTCAATCTTCCAGAAGGTCAAAGCTTTTCTGAAGACACTGCTAAAGACCACATGGCACTTCTGGGTTCAGTTCTGTTATCCTATGAAGGTCTTGTTGCTGGTCGGATCGGAAATCCTATGCTCACCAAAGAGGATTATGATCAAATAGATGCTGAGGAAATGGAACTTATGGATATAAAATGGTGTCTTGCTAGTGTTCTTCGTCGGGCTGTGAAATTTAAAACCATTACCGGGAGAAATGACTTTCTTGATGCACATGTTTCTACTTTAGGTTTTGATAAATCTAAAGTTACTTGTTTTCGATGCAGGGAGAAGGGCCATTTCAAACGGGAGTGCAAAGGAAGAGAAGCTAGCGGAGCACAGAATCCATTCGGGAAAGATGACTACTACCGCAAAGCTATCTATCAACAAGTTGGTCAAACCCAGGAACCTCAGACAGCTCACGGAAGAAAAATTGAAGATTCCAAAAGAGCATGTGTGGTAGATTTCAGCTGGAGTGATTACATATCATCTGAAGCTCCAGCAGAACGAGTTATTGATCAAGATGATGAGAAACTACCAGAAGGTTTCAGTTGGGATATGTTCGTAGATGAAAAGGGAGGTTTTAAAGCTTTCATTGCAAAGATTGTCCGAGAGCCAAATTTGTTTGCTACTTGGATGAGATCTATTGGAGAGAATGTATCAAGTGGAGATGAAAAATCTGTGTCATCGGATAATAGTTCAGATAGTACTGATGGAATCTCAGAACACTCTGGAGATGTTTCAGATAGTTCAGATGAAATTGTACAAGATGAAACTGTGCAAGAACAGGATGTTGTATTTGACAAAACACCATCGGATTCTGATGTATCAGATAGTGATTCTGATAAGTTTGTACATTTTGATCGATCACCTGATCTAAGCAGCAGTGATGATGAGGAAGAGAAACATATAAATATTGCAAAATCTCAATTGTCTCCTAATAGTTTTCATTTCTATTTTGCAGAAAAAATGGAGAAACTAGCGGAGGAACGAGCTGAAAATGATAAACAATCTGAATCTGAAGGTGAATTTCAGAATGTTGAAAGTGTTGCTGAGAAGATTACTGAAACTGTGAAAGAAGAAAAGGTGATCGAAGTGGAAAAGGTGATCGAAGTCGAGAGAGTGGTAGAAGTTGTGAAAACAGTCGAAGTTGAAAAAATAGTTGAAGTCATCAAGCCATGTGAGAAGTGTCTAGAAGCTTGCAAAGAGTGTACAGCAAAAGATGAAACCATAGCTGAGTACGAGAAAAAGAAAGAGCAGTTATTGTTCAATCTCAATTATGTGAAGGAATCGTACGACGTGTTGAACAAAACAGTTACTGGTCTCCAAAAGACAAACACAGAAAGAGAACAGGCGATGACAATGATGAATGCAACTTTAATGTCGAAGCAAAAAGCTATAAATTTCTACATTGAAGAAAGTGCCAAATGGAAGCAAGAGTTGGAGAAGGAAAAGATTGAAAATGAGAGGATTAGGAGATTATTGTTGAGCTATTCTACCTCTGATTATGTTATTGATCGAGTTTATCCAACTGTTGCAGGTTTGGAAGTTTTTCAAGACGAGAAGCTAACGAAGAAGAAAGACTGTGGTAAGAAACCGACCGTTAGCTATAACAAGTGTACGCCTCCAATTTGGGGTGGGTATTCACCTAGGAAACCAAATGAGGAACAACTTGCGAAAGCAGTCAATATACAGCTTAAAACCGACACAACTGACGTTTTACCAGAAAATATTGATGTGACGTTTACCTCGTCCGATACTGATCATGAGTCTGTTCTAATAAAAAAGGTGGTCGATCAGGTGTTGGATACTGATGAGGAGACAGAGTCAAAATCTGAGTCTGGAGAGTCAAAGTCGTCAGTCAACAGTCAAAATTCGTCGGTTAAACAGTCTTATAGTAAAGAGTTTTTGTTATCAAAAGCTGATCTGAATGATGAAGCATTCGAAGTTGTTTATACTTTGAATGGTTCTGACAAATTATATTACAACAAAGAATTTCCAATTTTAAGTGTTAAAACGGATCTAATCAACAAAACTTTTAAACTAATAGAAGTTAATATTCCAGAGTTAAAGGTTTTGAAAAATTTTGATAAACCTAAAAAATATACTTCTAGAGTCCAACAACGTCTAAACAAGAAAAAAGGTTACAATTCTAGTCCTGGTTTTCCAAAGAAACCTAACCAAAATCGTAGCTACAAAAAGAAAGGTTTAGGTTTTATTCCACCAATAAATGATAAAAATATGAAAAATTCTAAAAAGAAATCTGAATTTGTGACAGGTGGAAGCTCGGAAGATGAACAGCAGAAACCATTTTGGAGACAAACTAACAAAGAGTTTCTTGCTGAAAAGAGAAAGAATGGAACTGGAGTATTTCATCCGAGAAATGCTCAAACCTGTTTAAAATGCAATGAAGCTGGTCACATTGCATCGGATTGTTCGAAAGATATCAAAGCAAAACAGGGAGCTTCTCAGAAGATGAAAGACAAAGTTGAAGAAAAAGCTGAGAAATCCAAATTGTTTAAGAATTCGAAAAATGAAGTTGGAGAATGCTCCAAGAAAAAGAAAAAGACAACATTTTACAAAAGACAAGGAAATGACAACCAAGTGTGGGTTGCGAAGAAAGGTGAAGTGAAAGTCAGCGATGAATCTGGTTCCACAAAGCCAGAAGAGCCACAAATTATGGAGAAAAGTTCAGAAAATGATGATGTTCTTCCATCATTGAAGTTTGAGGAGGTTATGAAGGAAATTGGAAAAATTGAAATTTCAAATCAATTTTATGATGATGAAAAGGAATTTGATGTCGAGAAAACATTCAACGGGAATGTTAAGAAGATATTTGAGAAAATGTTGAGTGGAAAAGCTAAAGGGGTGAAAGATTTTTACGCAACTAAAAAGGCGACATACAACCCTACAGCTGAAGAGTTGAAAGTCCTCAAGTCTGAGAAGACTTGGAGGGAAGTTTGCTTCCCAGAATAGTCGAAGGACTACGCCAGAGATCCCAAGTTTTTATCGTGGATCATGAATCGGCATTTTTCTAGTATTTGATAAGTTTGAATGATTGTGTTTAATGCTTGAATGTTTTGTTTACAGGTTGAAGGACTACGCCGGAGCTTCCAGGTGGGTAATTGCGAAGCAGGAATCGGCATTTTGATTGAAAAATGGTAATGTAGAGGTCACATTCCTACAAGTGGTAACCATTGTATCTACAAGTGGTAATCTTGATCCCACAAGTGGTAATTGTGGTTAAATTTTGAGATGCTTGGATACTTTGAAGTGTTTACATTTACAAGTGGTACAGAAGGTTCTTAGAGGCAAATGGTAAATCAGGGACATTAATTTGTACTTGATTTACTTTTCATGACAAAAGATAGACAAGATGATGAACCACATCCCCGTTTTTAAGATTGATAAACCTACAAGTGGTTGTTATCAACACAAATTCATTTTCCGGAAAAATCATTTTGATTAAAACAAACTTAAGTGTTTTGAAATCTAAATGAGAAAATGATTTGTGATAGGGGGAGTTCAGATTGTTTATGCCTAGTGAATGGCGATTTGATGTGATTCAGTGTCAGTTGTCAAGTTTCTGTATAGTTTGTTTTACTTTTATGTTTCTAGTAGGTAAAAGTCTAGAAGTTTTCAAATTTTCTTTAAAATGTGTTTGCATTTTAGGGGGAGTAGGGAAATTTCAGAAAATCCAAAAGATTTTGAAAATTTGAAAAAGCCAAAAACATGATAAAATTCAAAAATGAGTTTTGTTGCGAAAAAGAGGAAATGATAGTACATCAGTGGACTATCACGGCACGCTAAAGAAATGTAAAGTTTAAATGTGATAAACAATCTTACTACGGATGTGTCAGTAGATTTTCGCACATTTAGTAAATTGAAACGAGATATAAACCTAAATCAAACTTGATTAATTCGTGGGTAACTATTCTTGAATATATGGGTAACCCCCGAAATCTTGTTTGAAAGGTCCCGTATTCTGAGATACTAGGTCTTTATACTCAGTGATATCTGGGGTATTATCCCGGGACTTCTGCTGTATGGAAGTACTGACCTAGTCCCCGGATAATACTTTCTGCTAAAGCTTTGAAACATAAGCTTCGCCCTCAGCATGCTGATGAAACAATTAAATTGATAGTCGCTGCTGTTGAAATGCAAAAAGATCCTCTAAAGGGGACCCACCAAAAGTCGAGCCGTCATCTCTCTGCTGAACGGAAGTTCTGACCTGAGCTCTCACGGTTTCGCATCTACCCTTTACAGATATCATCAGTGGTATACTCACCTGTAAGACTGAATATTTGGGATCTGGATACGGGAGTATATTCAAGTGGAGTGATACACAATTAAGTTTAAGTTTCTAAAACATTAAATATCGTATTTCGAATCGATTGAAATTTGTGTTGAGAATTTAAGAGGACAAACATACTGACAATCTAAGTAAATTGTTTAAAGCTTAAAATGAAATCAAGCTTAACGGTGTTGTTGATTTGTCTCATAAACTGATATGATCCTCTTGCACGAACTCACAAAAATATTGTTTGTAAATAGTTTATCTCTGCATGTGATGTCAACAAATGTCTCTCAGAAAATCCAAAAAGATTTTGTGTGTGCTTTAGTATAATTTTGAAAAAGTCAAAAAGATTTTCGACAACTGATATTGGAAAACTGATTTTCAAAATTCCGTGTGCTAAACAGGATGAGCAGTATTTGAGGGGGAGTGTTTGTGTAAATCTAATTGTTTTCATTAAATCTAACCTTCTTCAAATGGTTCATCATAGATTGGTGAGAGAGAGTCATGGGTTGATGCACAGGTTGTTGATATGTGATGAATCTAGGAAATTTATTTCTGGGTTAAGATTGTGCAGGAATCAAGAGATCTGATCAAGAGAATTAAAGCGTTTTTAGAGCTAGGTTATTTGATTCCGAAGGCCTGTGTAGATCAGACAACGATCCTGAAAATGTTACTGAAGAACAAAAGAATACCAGTAAATCGAGAGGGGGAGTCTGAAGATAGAGAGAATGAGAAAGCCCAGAGACTGATCTAGACTGCAGATGTGAAGACACAAGTTTACAGTCAAGGTGTGTTGGCGACTCCATCAACATCTGAGGGGGAGTCTGTTGGTGCACTACATCTGTTGATTCCGTCTAGGTGTCTAGGATCAAAGTTTTACATCATATTGTATAGCATAGGGCTCATAATACGAGAAAACGGAAGTCTGTATAGATGTTAGGGTGTTGGATCGCTTATATGGTTATAGAGAGCATGGACCGCTTATGTGGCAGTCTTGGGTCGCTTATAAGGACGATGCTGGACCGCTCATATGTCATGTGACCATATGAGCGGCCCCAGACTCCTATAAATAGCCCATGAGCGATTCATTCAGTAGAGGTCTTGATTTCCACGCCGAAGCTCTGCCGGTGTGACGTTTGAGCTGTAAAACGTTTATATTCAATACAAAAGAGAGTTAGAAGGAAGATCGTGCTATTTCTACTTGCTTTTCTTATAATTCCGCATCTGAAACGCAAGAGCAAATCTCTGAACGACTCGGTTGGGTCAACACTCGATCCTACAAACTATATCCATCCCCCATCTCATGAATGGCCAAGAGGATGGTATAGGATGTAGAAATTCAGCCGGCTGATGAAGGATATTGTTGTGTCTTTGACAAGGATCACACTTCTTAGCATACTCCACAGCATCCCTTTTCATAGTTGGCCAGTAGTATCCTGTCCTTAAGATCCTTGAGAACAATGCCCTGCCCCCAGTGTGGTTTCCACAATCTCCTTCATGGAAATCTTTTAACACTTCTTGAACTTCAGGATCCTCGATACATCTTAAATATCGTCTTGCAAGAGATCGCTTATACAGCATATTATTTAAGATTGTGAATTGAGATACCTTAATTCTGAAAGCCCTAGGGTTTTCTCCCATAGGAATCTCTCTGTGTTGTAAGTATCTCATGATTGGTGAGATCCATGATCCTGAACCAGATTGAGTATCCTCACTAGGGATCATTGCAGAATCCTCTTCTATTTCCATGACCACCTGATTTTCAATAGCAGGAGCCAGGATATGGATGATGGGGATACTTATATCCTCCGGGATCTTCAAAGATGATCCTAGATTGGCCAATGCATCAGCTTCTGTATTTTCTTCCCTTGGTACCTGTGTTAAACTAAAGAAAACAAAGGATAGGATCCATTAAAGTGATTAGTGATTAAAAATGAATCCACGTATACCTCAAGATACCTGATCCCCATATGCTTAGCAATTTGCAAACCAGCGATTAAGGCTTCATATTCAGCCTCATTATTAGTGGCTTGGAACTCACAAGCTATGGAGTGGGGTATTATGTCCCCCTGTGGCGATTTTAGTAGTATACCAAGCCCCGTGCCTTTAACATTTGAGGATCCATCAGTATGCAGTATCCAAGGATCCTTGGTCTCATCCAGCTGCTGGACTTCCAATTCGGCTTCCTTTTGTAAATCACTACTGAAATCAGCCACAAAGTCTGCTAATGCTTGAGATTTGATGGCTGTTCTAGGCTCATATCTTATATCATGGGCACTAAGCTTTACTGCCCACTTAGTCATCCTTCCGGACATTTCTGGTTTCCTGAGGACATTCTTAATTGGAAAATTAGTTCTGACAACAATAACATGGGTTTCAAAATAATGTCTTAGTTTAGTAGATGCCATAATTAGTGCAAGAATAAGTTTTTCAAGGTGTGAATACCTGGATTCAGCATCAAGTAAACTCTTACTTACATAATAGACAGGATATTGTGTACCTTCATGATCCTTAACAAGGACTGCACTTACTGCTTTTGAGGATACCGCAAGATATAAGGATAACACATCTCCTTTTTCTGGTTTCATCAATGCTGGAGCTGAGGACATGTATTCTTTGAGGGCTTGTAAAGCATTCTCATACTTTTCAGTCCATTCGAATTTCTTGTTCTTTCTTAGGATATCGTAGAATTCTTTACATTTTTCTGAGGATTTGGATATAAATCTGTTTAAGGCTGCTATCCTGCCTGTTAGCCTTTGCACATCCTTAGCGTTGGCAGGGGATTTGATATTCACCAATGCTTTGATTTGTTCCGGGCTTGCTTCGATGCCCCTCTGGGTTACCATATATCCTAAGAATTTGTCTGCTTTAACACCAAAGTGACATTTTGAAGGATTAAGCTTCATGTTATAACTATCAAGGATATCAAATGCTTCCTCCAAGTCCCTTAGGTGATCCTCAGCTTTCTTGGATTTTACTACCATATCGTCTATGTACACTTCCATAGTTTGTCCAATTTGATCCTTGAACATCATATTCACCAGCCTTTGATATGTTGCACCTGCATTTCTTAATCCAAATGGCATAGCAATATAACAATATAAACCGGTTGGGGTCATAAAAGCCGTATCCTCTTGGTCAGATGGTTCCATCTGAATTTGTTAGAATCCAGATGATGCATCCAAAAAGGTTAACAGTTCATGACCCGCCGTTGCATCCACCATGGAGTCAATGTGGGGTAATGGGAAAGGATCCTTGGGACATGCCTTATTCAAATCAGTGAAATCGACACATACCCTCCACTTTCCATTTTTCTTTTGAACAACAACCACATTGGCCAGCCATTTTGGATACTTCACTTCTCTAATCATACCTGCTCGTAGTAATCTTTCTACCTCTTCCTGGTGTTAGGGCTGGATTTTTATTATAGGTGATCCTTACACGTGATCCTAACCAGTGATCCTTGTTTCTTTGGCAGACAGTGATCCTCAGGAGGACTTCAGGATCAGGATCATGGGACGTTATAGGATCCTCATACTAACGATCATCTTCGCTTAATGCAATATTATTTTTGCAGGAATATCTAGCAGGATATGCTCTAGGCATCATGATCCAGGGACGCGTCTTCACAATTATGGCAAGAGCTTAATTGAAGAAAGACGTTGCACAGGATATGGAAACATGGCTTGATTCATGGGCAGCAATTTAGGCTAGATTGTCTTTATTTCTAAAGGGGTAATGAGCTGATAATTAGTCATTTTACCTAAAATAAGTCACCTACACTTGTATAAATACCCCTCTTCCTCATTTGGAAGAAGACACACGACATACAACGCAACTCTCACACACTTAGACACCAAAAGCAATAGTGATCCTTGTACTCAGCTCATTATCATCCAAAGTTGTAATCATATTTTTGTTATATTGAAGTTGGTGATCGGTGGTTGCCATCACCCGAGGTTTTTTATGCCGGAGATCATTCATTGATCAAGGGCTTTTTCCTCGTATAAATCATTGTGTCTTTGCATCTTTTATCACAGAAGTGATCCTTTACTTTCATAATTAACCAAGCATCATACCCCGTTTACATAAAGTTTGGTTACATTATCCTTGTGTGATTTTTGACCAAAACAGTTTGGCGCCCACCGTGGGGCAATTGGTGCTTCATTCATAAGAAAATCTTTTGTTCGAAATCATTTCAAAGAGTTACATGGCTTCATCATTGAAGAATACGTCCACGGCGATGTCTGCGGTCACCTCATCACAGATCACCTTGCCTCCTCCACCGGCAGGATCTTAGAAAAACACTGAGAAGAGATCAACTCCCACTTTCTCTAAACCTCTATCTTCTTCTGTTATGAATTCTTCTATTCCCAGTACTAGTGATGTATTTGCTTTAATTTTGCAGATGAAGGATCGTATGCAGCGGCAAGATGAAACTAACGAAAAGATCCTCAGGGAAACTGGAGATCTCAAAAGACAAAAGAAAGCGGCAGAGGATCATTCTCCACTGATGCCCAAATCCTTGAGCTTTGATACTCCAATGATCACTTCCCAGCCATCAGGGATCCCGGACGTGCAAATCATAGGGGAGTCAAGAGGATCACATCTCAACTCGGCAGCAATGACTCGGACATCAGACTCACATTTTCAGCCTGTAGGATCCTATCCTCAATACATGGGATCCTTCATGAATCCGGGAGCCTATCCGGGGGCACAGCAGTTTCGAGGATCCTACTTTGTTCCAGGATCATTCCAGAGCCAAGGATCCTCCTTTGTTCCAGGATCATCCCAGGTTCACGGATCCTCCTTCGTTCCAGGATCATCCCAGATACCAGGATCCTTACAGATGCCAGGATCCCTAAAAAGTTTGCAAACAGGAAGTCTAGATGTCCATCAAGGGGACTTCATTCCAATGCAGACCATTGCTTCCACTGGTCCCTCCGTTGTTCCAGAATCCCAGCAATATGGATTCCCTAACTTGAACCCAATGGGAGGTAACACTTTAAATAATTATCCTACCACTAACCTTGGATTCATGCAGGATACAGGTACCAATCATGCTATGGCCAGGGAATTACAGAAACTAAAGGACATGATCTCAAGTGTTCCAGGGGTAGTCAAGCCTATCCCAGAGATTGCAGATGGAAGCCACAAGGTATCTCGCTTTGCACCACCAATTTGTGATGCAGAGGTACCCAAAAGGTTCCATATCCCTACCATGAAGCTGTATGATGGCACAACCGATCCAGAAGAGCATATAGCACAATACAGGGAAAGGATGGAAATCAATCCTATCCCAGAAAAGTTGAAGGAAGCATGCCTATGTAAAGGATTTGGATCCACTCTAACTGGATCAGCTCTTAAGTGGCTGCTAAGTCTTCCCCCCTACTCTATTACTTCATTTGCTAATTTAGTTAATTTATTCAATAACCAATTCTCTTGTAGTAGAAAATTTGAAAAATTAACTAGTGATTTGTACAGGATAACTCAAAATCATAATGAATCATTAAGGGATTATATAACTAAATTTAGTAAAGAATCCTTGGACATTCCCAACTTGGATATGGCTACGGCTGTTGAAGCCTTCAAAATGGGACTGCTTAAGGATTCATTATTCTATGATGATCTTGTTATGACACCATGCAGGAATTTAGATGAAGTAAGAACTCGAGCACTCAGGTTTATCCGGCTAGAGGATGACAAGAGGATCCAGGAAAGACAAGTAGGATCCTCAAAACAAGATAAGCAAGGATCCTCCTTCAAAAGCAACAAGTTCAAATCCTACCATAGAAATGAGAACAAGAATGTGCATGCTGTTGACCAAGAAGAGGATGATGAAGAATATCCTCCAATCTCAGAATATTGTTTTTCCGTTGATAATCATGAACTAATCCTTGCAATGCAGAATCTAGGTGAAAAAGCTAGGTGGCCCAGGAAGAATGATAAACCATCCGGGACTAAAGACAAGTCCAAATGGTGTGCATACCATGAGGATTTCGGGCATCTAACTGAAGATTGCATAGCCTTAAGAAAAGAAATTGGATACCTGCTAAGCAAGGGGCATCTAAAAGAATTGTTGGGGAGAAAAAAGCAAAGGATCCAGGATCCTGAAAGGATCCCTGAAAAGGCTCCAGCACCTCCGGCAAACGCACAAGTGATTAACTTTATATCCGGAGGATCCGACATTTGTGGTACATCCTTTTCAGCGGCCAAAAGACATGCAAAAGAATCAAAAATGGATAATGGAGAAAGGCCTATTAGAACCTCAAGTGTCTCAGAAGGGAAGATGATAACATTTGATGAGGATGATCGCATCAACATTCAGGATCCTCACCATGATAGTTTAGTTATCACTCTCTTTATCTCTAACCATTTTGTCCGCAGGATCCTTATTGATGGAGGGAGCTCAGTGAACATTATCCAGCTTGATGTCCTGAAGAAGATGGGAATCCCAGAATCAGACATCACACCAAGATCCTCCGTGCTTGTAGGATTCAGTGGGGAGACGAAGAAAACTCTGGGGGACATCAAACTCCCAATCTACGTGGAAGGATTACATAATTACCAAAAATTTTGTGTTATTGACTGTTTATCTTGTTGCAACGTTATCCTTGGCAGGCCTTGGATACATGACATGAAAGCAGTTCCATCTACCTACCATCAATGTGTGAAGCTCCCTAGCCCATGGGGGATAATCAAGATCGACAGTGATCAGCAAGAGGCTAAGGATTGCTATACCTCATCCATGAAGCCAACCTCGAAGCCAAGGGAGCAATAGCAATTACAGTATCCTCCAAGGAATGTCTTGGAGGCAAAGGAACAAGATGTAGATGAAATCCTCTTGGATCCTAGTGATCCTGAATCAAAAATCTATATCGGATCAGGGATCCTTGGCAAGATGAAAGAAGACATGATATCCTTCCTCAAAAGAAGAAAATCTACCTTTGCTTGGAAACATGAAGATATGACAGGTATATCTAAGGATATTATTACTCACAAACTTGGCATTGACAGGTCTATCAAACCAATCCATCAAAAAAGGAGGAAGTTTGCACCAGAAAGGAATGCCATTATCCAAGAAGAAGTAGAGAGACTACTTCGAGCAGGTATGATCAGAGAGGTAAAGTATCCAAAATGGTTAGCCAATGTGGTTGTTGTCCAAAAGAAAAACGGAAAGTGGAGGGTATGTGTTGACTTCACTGATCTGAACAAGGCATGTCCCAAGGATCCTTTCCCATTACCCCACATTGACTCCATGGTGGATGCAACAGCGGGGCATGAACTGTTGACCTTTATGGATGCATCATCTGGGTTCCAACAAATCCAGATGGAACCATCTGACCAAGAGGATACAGCCTTTATGACCCCAACCGGTTTATATTGTTATATTGCCATGCCTTTTGGACTAAGAAATGCAGGTGCAACATACCAAAGGCTGGTAAATATGATGTTCAAAGATCAAATTGGAAAAACTATGGAGGTGTACATAGATGATATGGTGATCAAGTCAAAGAAAGCAGAGGATCACCTAAGGGACTTAGAAGAAGCATTCGATATCCTTGATAAGTACAACATGAAACTTAATCCTTCAAAATGCCATTTTGGTGTTAAGGCAGGAAAGTTCTTAGGATACATGGTAACCCAGAGGGGCATTGAAGCAAGCCCGGAACAAATCAAAGCATTAATAAATATCAAATCTCCTGCCAATGCCAAGGATGTTCAAAGACTGACAGGCAAGATAGCAGCTTTGAACAGGTTCATATCGAAATCCTCAGAGAAATGCAGAGAATTTTACGATATCCTAAGGAAGAATAAGAAGTTCGAATGGACTGAGAAGCATGAGAATGCTTTACAAGCCCTAAAAGAGTATATGTCCTCAGCACCAGCATTAGCAAAACCGGAAAAAGGAGATGTGTTATCCTTATATCTGGCGGTATCCTCAACCGCTGTAAGTGCTGTCCTTGTTAAGGATCACGAAGGTACACAATATCCTATCTACTATGTAAGTAAAAGTCTACTTGATGCCGAATCCAGGTACTCACACCTCGAAAAACTTATCCTTGCATTAATCATGGCATCGACTAAGTTAAGACATTATTTTGAAACCCATACTATTGTTGTTAGAACTAATTTTCCAATTAAGAATGTCCTCAGGAAACCAGATATGTCAGGGAGAATGGCTAAATGGGCAGTAAAGCTTAGTGCCCATGATATAAGATACGAACCAAGAACAGCTATTAAATCTCAAGCACTAGCTGACTTTGTGGCTGATTTCAGTAGTGATCTACAAAAAGAAGCAGAATTGGAGGTCCAGCAGCTGGATGAGACCAAGGATCCTTGGATACTACACACTGACGGATCCTCAAATATCAAAGGCACAGGGCTAGGGATCCTACTAAAATCGCCACAGGGGGACATAATACCCCACTCCATAGCCTGTGAGTTCCAAGCAACTAACAACGAGGCTGAGTATGAAGCCTTAATTGCTGGCTTACAAATTGCTAAGGATATTGGGGTAAAGTATCTTAAAGTATATGTAGACTCATTATTGATCACCAACCACTTTAATGGATCCTATGCTGTTAAAGGTAAAAAACTAACCAAATATTTAGAGATAGTCAAAGAATTGGCACTCTCTTTTGTTTCTTTCAGCTTAACACAGGTACCAAGGGAGGATAACACGGAAGCTGATGCATTGGCCAAGCAGAATCATCCAACAAGATCATCATCAACAATCTAAAGAAGAAGCTAGGATCCAAGAAGGGAAAATGGGCAGAGGAGTTACCTTATGTGCTATGGGCTGATAGAACAACTCCCAAGAATGCCACTGGTCAAACACCTTTTTCTTTAGTATTTGGGGCAGAAGCAGTGATCCCAACAGAGATGGTGATCCCAACCGCTAGAACAAGTACTCGTGATCCTGAAGAAAATGCTGCAATCCTGGCTCAAGATTTGGATACTATTGAGGAAATCAGGGATCTGGCTAGGATAAGGATGGCAAGCTACCAACAAAGAATGGCTGGTGCTTACAACAAAAATGTTAGGATAAGGAAGTTCCAAGTCGGAGATATGGTGTTGAGAAAAACATTCCAAAACACTATTAATCCTGCTGATGGGAAGTTAGCACCAAAATGGGAAGGCCCTTACTTGATTGAAGCTGAAGCAGGAAAGGGGGCATACAGATTGCTAACCATGGAAGGAAACTTGTTACCAAGAGCCTGGAATGCTGTTCACTTAAAGAGATACTTTATGTGAACATGATCCTTCAAGCATGTGATCCTTATATTGAAGTATCCTCGAAGGATCCCGGTGATGTTAGTGATCCTTACTCTGGTAATGTCCTTATCTTAAAACACTTGCATTTCCTTACTTTTTACCAAAGGATAAGGATCCTGTATCCTTCATCCTCTTCTCACGAACCATTTGAGTTATGATAGTTCAGGTATCTACAGCAAATCGTCAAAGATCTTCAAAAGCAACGCAGATCCTTGGGCTTGTCCCCAGTTATCCTTGGGATTATCCCCAGTTTCCGCCAGCAGCGCACGATGATCCTGATATAGTTCACGTCTTTGGGACCAGTACCCACTTCCGGGGCTGACAACCTCATCGTACTGGCTATACCCAGGATCCTCCGTATAATGGTAGACGTACCATACATCCGTTCCTAAGGTTTCTAACGTTTTCACGTTAGCTAAGGTTTTGACATTTTCATGTCACTAAGTTTGGATAGTCGCCAGTAAGGGCCATACTCCAGTTTACATACGATCCTTTGGGCTTGTCCCCAGTTATCCTTTGGGCTTGTCCCCAGTTATCCTTTGGGTTTATCCCCAGTGATCCCCCGGGATCATCCCCAGTTATCCTTTGGGCATGTCCCCAGTTACTAATTTATCTTTTACATTGGCTTAGTCCCAAGTTATATCTCACTTTTCAGGTTTTGGATGTCTAAACATATAAGGATCCTTAATCCTTATTAACTATCAAAGTCTTATCTATGATTGTCTTGATTGAAGGTAAGGATCCTAACTTGGATCCTCAGGTATGATCCTTGACTATTTTGATTATACTCATTATCCTAACCAACCCTCATACTTTGACAACCAAACCTACGATCCTTGAACTAAAATACTTTGAGAAATTTTAAATATGAGGATATTTGATCAAGGATCATATCCTAAGTTTATTAAACATATTTTTAACTCTTGTCACCTTAGCAAATATACTACAAAAGATTGAGAAATAAGAAGATAACTAAAGGATAACAACACAAGATAAGCCAGAAAGTTAAAGTTATATTATTAAACAAAAGGATCATTAACCCTTTCAAGAAAGTTGTCAAAATTGCCAACCCACATTTCTACCAGCAAAACGTGGCCCGTCCACATGGGTTGGCAAAGGGTGTCCATTGTCTATGCGGTCTTAGCATTTTGCAGGAAATTAAAAGCGGCAGGATCACAAAGGCTTCATCCCCCAAACAGAGGATCCCTCCACCTTTTGCAATCCTACCTATTGTTCTAAGGATCCAGGATCCTTAACCCTAAAGACTATTGTTCGAAGATTACAAACCATAATTGTCTCAAACCATCAACAACCACAAAAACTACCACCAAACCTAAAAAAAAAAATTGGGCTCCGGCCTAGTCAACAATATCCATCATTGCCCAATCATGCAGCCTACTCCTTTGCTGCTCCATCACCACCGGCTGCTCCACCTTGATCCTTGTCAGCATCACCACCTTCCAGCATGGGGATCTCCTCAGCCTCATCCTCGTCCTCCAGGTCTGCCAGCCTTGCCTTCCAACCTTCGACGTCCCACGAGCTTTTGTCAAAGGTAGGATCCTGAGCCTCCTCGGCCATCTGAAGTTGTATCTTGTACATAGCAATTGCCGCGGAGACCTTGGCATCTTGGGTGATCTCCTGCTTCTCGTTATCCATATCAATCAACCTCTGAGCAGCCTCAGCCTTCGTGGCCCGGAGTTCCTTCTCAAGATCTGCTATCTTGAGATCCTTAAGCACGCCCATTTGTTGAAGGTCAGCAATCCGGCTCTCTTGATCCTCAACATGGCCAAGATAGGTCTCGATCTCGGCAAGTTTCTGCAAAGAGGGAAATAAGGTAAGTTCAGAACCGGATGATCCTCGAAGAAACAGGATACACAAACAGGATATTCGAAACGGATGACCAACAGGGGCAGTGATCCTTACCTCATTCACGTAGTCAAGGAATTGCTGACGGAGGAGGGGAAATCCTTGGAGATCTTCAGAGGTTTTCCTCTTTTTTCCCTTGCCCCGGATAGACGCTTTGGGAGCTGATGCTGAAGGACTGGCAGCAGGAGCCTTCTTCTTTGAAGACGTGACATTGGCAAGATCACTTAACCCAAATTTAGAGGCAGATTTGACAGACTTAGCAGATTTTCCAGCACCTACGCAATTCAGAAACAAGATAAGTTCCCTTGTTAAATTAAATACTCTTACATAAAGCTTACTTTCTATGAGGATACTTACTTGACATTGTGGCAGATGCAGAGGATATCTCTTGAGAATCTTGAATAGTGACTTGGAAGCTTCTAACTTCAGGATCAAGCTTTTTAAAAGCTAGGACTCTCTCTTTTGCAGCGGGGCTTAACTTCAGATGAGTAATGGATATAGCTGCACAAGAAATAAAAAGAGATATCAGTGATCTTCATCAAATGAGACAGGACTGATAGTGATCCTTCGAGGATCCTCTACCCTACCATGAGTAGCCCACTCCTTGGGCAGATCATTCCCATTAAGGAGGGAATCCCTTCTCACGAAGAAGAAACGACGCTTCCAATTTGTGTCATTTTTGGTAACTTTCAAAACAGGATGATCCTCCCCGGCCTTCCGTTTCAACAAATATCGATGAGAGCCAAACGTGGTAAGATCATAAAGTGCGGCCAGCTCTGCCATCCCTAAATCAATCCCCTCTTGCTCGATGATCCTCTCGAAGGTATACAAGACCCTCCAGATCATCGGCATGGCTTGGATATAAGATATGCCGGTCAGAGAAAAGAAAGATTGGGTGAAGGCCGGAAAAGGATACGAATATCCTATGATAAATGGAGTAGCAGGAAAAGCCACCCAGACATCCGAGACAAAGTCGCTCAAAGCAGTAGGATCAAAGGATTTAAAAACGGCATTCGCCGGAAAGCAATGACGAATTTTGTCTACGTGAGCATCAGTAAAGCAACACCTCTCCGTAGGAGAATCCTTGATAATCCCCTGGCTTTTTAAGGGACTATCCTTCTTGGAATCCTTGTGCGGAGAATTCCGGAGCAACATGTTTGGAACAGAAACAAAGTAGAAACGAAAAACAGAGCAAAGAGAAGGAAGAAGGGAAAGATAGAAGAAGAGGATACCTGATCAGTCTTCGGTAGCGATTATAAAGGGAAGATATCTCGAATTTAAATGCAGAATGATCCTAACCCTATCTCCTATTTATAATGATGATTTGCAGGGATTGTCACATCTATGACGTAATGATCACAACGACTAGTCCATGTATAACGGCTAGTTATTCGGAGTCGCCCGTTAGAGATAAGATCGAAACAAAATATAACTCGTCTATTTACAATTAACTCCTTATATTTTGGGGGCAATTGTTAGGGCTGGATTTTTATTATAGGTGATCCTTACACGTGATCCTAACCAGTGATCCTTGTTTCTTTGGCAGACAGTGATCCTCAGGAGGACTTCAGGATCAGGATCATGGGACGTTATAGGATCCTCATACTAACGATCATCTTCGCTTAATGCAATATTATTTTTGCAGGAATATCTAGCAGGATATGCTCTAGGCATCATGATCCAGGGACGCGTCTTCACAATTATGGCAAGAGCTTAATTGAAGAAAGACGTTGCACAGGATATGGAAACATGGCTTGATTCATGGGCAGCAATTTAGGCTAGATTGTCTTTATTTCTAAAGGGGTAATGAGCTGATAATTAGTCATTTTACCTAAAATAAGTCACCTACACTTGTATAAATACCCCTCTTCCTCATTTGGAAGAAGACACACGACATACAACGCAACTCTCACACACTTAGACACCAAAAGCAATAGTGATCCTTGTACTCAGCTCATTATCATCCAAAGTTGTAATCATATTTTTGTTATATTGAAGTTGGTGATCGGTGGTTGCCATCACCCGAGGTTTTTTATGCCGGAGATCATTCATTGATCAAGGGCTTTTTCCTCGTATAAATCATTGTGTCTTTGCATCTTTTATCACAGAAGTGATCCTTTACTTTCATAATTAACCAAGCATCATACCCCGTTTACATAAAGTTTGGTTACATTATCCTTGTGTGATTTTTGACCAAAACACCTGGATAATGGCATTTCTTTCTGGTGCAAACTTCCTCCTTTTTTAATGGATTGGTTTAACTGACCTGTCAATGCCAAGTTTATGAGTGATAATATCTTTAGATATACCTGTCATATCCTCATGTTTCCATGCAAAGGTAGATTTTCTTCTTTTGAGGAAGGATACGATGTCTTCTTTCATTTGTCCAAGTATCCCTGATCCGATATAGATTTTGGATTCAGGATCATCAGGATCCAGGAGGATTTCGTCCACATCCTGCTCTCTCACCTCCAAGACACCCCTTGGAGGATACTTTAATTGCTATTGTTCCGTTGATTTCGAGGCTGGTTTCATTGATAAGGTGTAACAATCCTTAGCCTCCTGCTGATCACTATCAATCTTGATTATTCCCCAAGGGCTAGGGAGCTTTACACATTGATGGTAGGTGGATGGGACTGCCTTCATATCGTGTATCCAGGGCCTGCCAAGGATAACATTACAACAAGATAAACAGTCAATAACACAAAATTTCTGATAATTATGTAATCCTTCCACGTAAATTGGGAGTTTGATGTCCCCCAGGGTTTTCTTAGTTTCGCCACTAAATCCCACAAGCACGGAGGATCTTGGTGTGATGTCTGATTCAGGAATACCCATTTTCTTCAGAACATCAAGTTGGATAATGTTTACCGAACTTCCTCCGTCAATTAGGATCCTGCGGACAAAATGGTTAGAAATAAAGAGAGTAATAACTAAACTATCATGATGAGGATCCTGGATGTCTACGCGATCACCCTCATCAAAGGTTATCATTTTTCCTTCCGAGACACTTGATGTTCGAATAGGTCTTTCTCCATTATCCATTTTAGCTTCCTTTGCATGCCTTTTAGCTGCTGAAAAGGATGTACCACAGATGTCTGATCCTTCGGAAATAAAGTTTATCACTTGTGCATCTGCCGGAGGAGCTGGAGCTTTTTCAGGGATCCTTTCAGGATCCTGAGTCCTTTGCTTTTTTCTTCCCAACAACTCTTTTAAATGCCCCTTGCTCAACAGATATCCAATTTCCTTTCTTAATGCGATGCATTCTTCTGTTAAATGCCCAAAATCCTCGTGGTATGCACACCATTTTGATTTGTCTTTAGCTGCGGCTGGCTTGTCATTTTTTCTGGGCCATCTGGCTTTTTCTCCTAGATTCTGCATTGCAAGGATTAGTTCATGGTTATCAACGGAAAAACAGTATTCAGAAATCGGAGGATAATCCTCATCATCCTCTTCTTGGTCAACAGCATGCACGTTCTGGTTGTCAGTTCTATTGTAGGATTTGAATTTGTTGCTTTTGAAAGAGGATCCTTGCTTTTCTTGTTTTGAGGATCCTACTTGTCTCTCCTGGATCCTCTTGTCATCCTCTAGCCGGATGAATCTGAGTGCCCGAGTCCTTATTTCGTCTAGGTTCCTGCATGGTGTCATAACAAGATCATCATAGAACAATGAATCCCTAAGCAATCCCATTTTGAAAGCCTCAACAGCTATGGCCACATCCAAGTTGGGAATGTCCAAGGATTCTTTACTAAATTTGGTTATATAATCCCTTAATGATTCATTATGACCCTGAGTTATCCTATATAAATCACTAATCAATCGTTCAAATTTTCTGCTACAAGAAAATTGATTATTGAATAAGTTAACTAAATTAGCAAACGAAGTAATAGAGTAAGGGGGAAGACTTAGCAGCCATTTAAGAGCTGATCCAGTAAGAGTGGATCCAAATCCCTTGCATAGGCATGCTTCCTTTAACCTTTCCGGAATTGGATTGATCTCCATCCTCTCCCTGTATTGTGCTATGTGTTCCTCAGGATCCGTTGTACCATCATACAGCTTCATAGTAGGAATATGGAATCTTTTGGGTATCTCAGCATCACAAATTGGTGGTGCAAAACGAGATTCCTTATGGCTTCCATCTGCAATCTCCGGGATAGGTTTGACTACCCCTGGAACACTTGAAATCATATCCTTCAGTTTCTGCAGTTCTCTGGCCATAGCATGATTGATACCTGTATCCTGCATGAATCCATGGTTAGTGGTAAGAGAATTATTAAAAGTGTTACCTCCCATCGGGTTCAAGTTAGGAACATTGGATGTGAATCCGTATTGCTGGGATTCTGGGATAATGGAGGGACCAGTGGAAGCAATGGTCTGCGTCGGAATAAAATCTCCTTGATGGACATCTGAACTTCCTGTCTGCAAACTCTTCGAGGATCCTGGTATCTGGAGGGATCCTTGAAACTGGGATGATCCTGGGATGAGAAAGGATCCTTGACCCTGGGATAATCCTGGAACAAAGGAGGATCCTTGAACCTGGGATGATCCTGGAATAAAGGATGATCCTTGAAATTGCTGCACTCCTGAGTAGGCTCCTGAATTCATGAAGGATCCCATATGCTGAGTATAGGATCCTGCCGGCTGGAAATATGATCCTGATGCCTGAGTCACTGTTGATGAGCCGAAATGTACTCCTCTTGATCCACCCACATGTTGAATGTCTGGGATCTCTGATGGCTGAGAAGTAATCATCGAGTATCAAAATTCAAAGATTTGGGCATCAGTGGGGAATGATCCTCTGCCGTTTTCTTTTTCCTTTTGAGATCTCCGATTTCCTTGAGGATCCTGTCATTAGTTTCATCCTGCTGCTGCATACGATCCCTCATCTGCAAAATCAAAGTAAATATATCACTAGTACTGGGAGCAGAAGAAGTTAGAGCAGAAGAAGATGAAGGTTTAGAGAAAATAGGAGTTGGTCTCTTCTCAGCATTTTTCTGAGATCCAGCTGGTGGTGGCGGCAAAGGTGGAGTGCCTTGAGATGAGTTGACTGCAGACATCGCTGTGGAGGTATTCTTCAACGATGAAGCCATGCAACGCTCCGGAATGATCACTAACAGAAAAATTTTCTTATGAATGAAGCACCAACTGCCCCACGGTGGGCGCCAAACTGTTTTGGTCAAAAATCACACAAGGATTATGCAACCAAACTCTTTGTAAATGGGGAATGATGCTTGGTATGATGAACAAAGATAAGGATCACTTAAATAAAAATTGCACAAGTGACACAAGGATTTATACGAGGAAAAAGCCCTTGATCAATGAATGATCTCCGGCATAAAAAACCTCGGGTGATAGAAACTACCGATCACCAAACTTCAATATAACAAACAATGTTTACAACTTCGGATGGTAACGAGCTAGGTACAAGGATCACTATAGTATCGTATGCTAAAGCGTGTGAGAAATGTGTTGTGTCTTCCGAATGCTGTAGAGTGCCATTTATATAAGCGTGTGTGGTTGAATTTTAGGCAAGTCACCTAACTACTAGCTCGTTACCCCTTTAGAAATAGAAGTAAATTTAGCCTAACTAATTGCCCGTAATTTGTGCTAAGTTTCCATATTCTCCACAACGTCTATTTCCGGTGATGTATGTGCGAGATTTACGTGAAAGATTCCTTAATAACGTTGCCAAGACCAGGTCCAACTCGTAATCCCTGCAAAACAACATTAAATTCAAAGAGAACAATCGTTAGTATGAGGATCCTTAGGATGATCCATGATCCTGATCCTGAAGCTCTTCTGAGGATCACTATCTGCCAAAGAAACAAGGATCACTCGTTAGGATATCATGTAAGGATCACAGGTCATTAAAATCCTGCCCTAACAGTAAGTGCAGTCCTTGTTAAAGATCATGAAGGTACACAACATCCCGTCTATTATGTAAGTAAGAGTTTACTTGATGCCGAATCCAGGTATTCACACCTTGAAAAGCTTATTCTTGCATTAATCATGGCATCTACTAAGTTGAGACATTATTTTGAAACTCATGTTATTGTTGTTAAAACGAATTTTCCAATTAAGAATGTCCTAAGGAAACCAGAGATGTCAGGATGGGTGGCCAAGTGGGCAGTGAAGCTTAGTGCCTATGATATAAGATATGAGCCTAGAACAGCCATCAAATCCCAAGCATTGGCCGACTTTGTGGCTGATTTCAGTAGTGATTTACAAAAAGAAGCTGAGTTAGAAGTCCAGCAACTAGAGGAGACCAAGGATCCTTGGATACTCTATACTGATGGATCCTCGAACGTCAAAGGCACAGGGCTTGGCATACTACTAAAATCGCCACAGGGGGACATAATACCCCACTCCATAGCTTGTGAGTTCCAAACCACTAACAATGAGGCTGAATATGAAGCCTTGATTGCTGGTTTGCAAATTGCTAAGCATATGGGGATCAGGTACCTTGAGGTACATGTAGATTCATTATTAATTACAAATCATTTTAATGGATCCTATACTGTTAAAGGTGAAAAGCTAACCAAATATTTAGAGATAGTCAAAGAATTGGCATTCTCTTTTGTTTCCTTTAGTTTGACACAGGTACCAAGGGAAGAAAATACAGAAGCTGATGCATTGGCTAATTTAGGATCATCTTTGAAGATCCCGGAGGATATAAGCATTCCCATTATCCATATCTTGGCTCCTGCCATCGAGGATCATGTGGCCATAGAAATAGGGGAGGATTCTGCAATTATCCCTAGTGAGGATACTCAATCTTATCCAGGATCAGGATTATGGATCTCACCAATCATGAGATACTTACAACATGGAGAGATTCCTACAGAAGAAAATCCTAGGGCTTTCAAAATTAAGGTATCTCAGTTCACAATCTTAAATAATATGTTGTATAAGCGATCTCTTGCAGGACCATATTTAAGATGCATTGAGGATCCTGAAATCCAAGAAGTTTTAAAAGACTTCCATGATGGAGATTGTGGAAACCACACTGGGGGCAGGGCATTGTTCTCAAGGATCCTGAGGACAGGATACTACTGGCCAACTATGAAAAGGGATGCTGTGGAGTATGCTAAAAAGTGTGATCCTTGTCAGAGACACAGCAATATCCTTCATCAGCTGGCTGAATTTCTACATCCTATATCCTCCTCTTGGCCATTTATGAGATGGGGGATGGATATAGTTGGTAAGCTCCCTAAGGCACCTGGTGGGAAAGTGTTCATGCTTGCTATGACTGATTACTTCTCCAAGTGGATAGAGGCTGAAGCTTTTGCCCAAGTCAGAGAAAAGGAAGTTATATCCTTCATTAAAAGAAATATTATAACTAGATTTGGTATTCCTTCTGAAATTATATGTGATAATGGTTCCCAATTTATTGGGGGCAGAACCACTAACTTTTGTGACAGCTGGGGGATTAAGATGATAACATCAACACCAGTCCACCCACAAGCTAATGGTCAAGTAGAATCATCCAACAAGATCATCATCAACAATTTGAAGAAGAAGCTTGGATCCAAGAAAGGGAAATAGGCAGAAGAATTACCTTATGTGCTTTGGGCTGATAGGACAACCCCTAAGAATGCTACTGGTCAAACACCATTCTCTTTGGTATTTGGGGCAGAATCAGTGATCCTAACAGAAATGGTAGTTCCAACTGCTAGAACAAGTACCCGTGATCCTGAGGAAAATGATGAGAACCTGGTTCAAGACCTGGATACTATTGAGGAAATCAGGGATCTGGCTAGGATAAGGATGGCCAGTTATCAACAAAGAATGGCTGGTGCTTACAACAAAAATGTCAGGATCAGGAAGTTTCAAATTGGTGATATGGTGTTAAGGAAAGTATTTCAGAATACCACCAATCCTGCTGATGGAAAATTGGCACCAAAGTAGGAGGGCCCTTATTTAATTGAAGCTGAAGCAGGAAAGGGGGCATATAGATTGCTGACCATGGAAGGAGATTTGCTACCAAGAGCTTGGAATGTTGTTCATCTGAAGAAATATTTCATGTGAGCAGGATCCTCATGGCATAGATGATCCTCATATCAGGGGTATCCTTGAAGGATCCTCAAAGCGTCAATGATCCTTACTCTGGTAATGTGCTAATCTTGAACTATTTCATTTCCTTATTTTCTCATATAAGGATAAGGATCATGTGTCCTTTATCCTTCTCTCACATGATTTTGAGTTTTGAAAGTTCAGGAATTCTTAGCAAAGCAATTACTGTCTACAGAAGCAATCCAGTTCCTTGGGTTTAACCCCAGTTATTTGGGCTTAACCCCAGTTCCGCCTGTAGCGCATGATGATCCTGGTATAGTTCAAGGCAGTGGGACCAGTACTCGCTTTAGGGGCTGATAATTCCATTGTACTGGCTATACCCAGGATCCTACGTATAATGGTAGACGTACCATACATCCGTTCCTAAGGTTTCTAACGTTTTCACGTTAGCTAAGGTTTTGGCATTATCATGTCACTAAGTTTGGATAGCCGCCAGTTAGGGCCATACTCCAGTTTACCTACGATCCTTGGGCTTGTCCCCAGTTATCCTTGGGCTTGTCCCCAGTTATCCTTGGGCTTGTCCCCAGTTGCTAACTCTTATCTTATATTGGCTTAGTCCCAAGTTATGCTCTATTTTCAGGTCCTTGAAGTTAAACAACTAAGGATCCTTGATCCTTATTTCTCTCTAAGGTTTATCTTATAGTTATCCTGATTATGGTTAGGATCCTAACTTGGATCCTCAGGTATGATCCTTAACTATTTTTATCTTATTCATTGTTTATTTGAATAACCCTTATACTATGACAACGGAACTTATGATCCTTAAAACATATACTACTTTTTGGGATTTTACAACCATAGGATATTTGATCAAGGATCATATCCTAAATGTTTTCAATCTGACTTATTTAAAACTGCTGATTTAATAAGTGTATACCAAAACAATTGAGAATCAAAGGAACTAAAAGGATAACAACACAAGATAAGCGACAAAAGATTAGGATTTTATTTATTAACAAAAAGACTAACCCTTAAAGGTTGTCAAAATTACCTACCCCAAGCATCTACCAGCAATACGTGGCCCATCCGGTGGGGTAGGTAAAGGGTGTCCATGATAATAGGTTTGAAGTTGTGCAGGAACATAAAGGCGGCAGGATCACAATGGTTTCATCCCCCAAACAGAGGATCCCTCCACCATTTGCAATCCTGCCTATTGTCTGAAGGATCCTTGATCCTTAAACCTAAAGCTATTGTTCAAGAGTACAGACCATCATTGTTTAACAAACCAACCATCAAAAAAAAAACACTACCAAATTTAAAAAAATTGGGCTCTGGCTAAGTCTCGAAATTTCCATCATTGCCCAATCCTGGAGCCTAGACCTTCGCTGCATCACCACCTCCGGCTCCACTTGCTTCACCACCTTCACCCTTGCCTCCAGCCTCAATGGTCAGGATCTCTTCAGCCTCTTCTTCATCCTCCAGTTCAGCCAGCCTTGCCTTCCAGCCCTCCACATCCCAGGTGCTCTTGTCAAAAGCAGGATCCTGAGCTTCTAGGGCCATTTGCAGCTTGGTCTTGTACATTGCTATGGCGGCGGAGACCTTGGCATCCTCGGTGATCTCGTGCCTCTCGTAGTCAAAGTTGATCAACACCTTGGCCGTCTCGTTTCTGGTGTTCTGGAGATCCTTCTGAAGATCAGCTATCTTGAGGTCCTTTAGCACTGCAACCTGTTGAAGATCAGCAATCTTGCTATCCTGATCCTCAACGTGGCCAACATAGTCTCAATCTCAGCAAATTTCTGCAAAGAGGACAAAGGATAAGGTTAGAATCAAATGATCCTCATATCAGCAGGATATAGGAGCAGGGATGGTGATCCTTACCTCATTGAAGTAATCGAGGAATTGTTGGCGGATCAAGGGGAGACCTTGCAGATCCTCAGCTTCGGAGGCCTTTCTCTTCTTGCCTCCCTTTCCTTTGAGGGGTGCCTTGGGGATCGAAGTTGACGGGCTGGTAGGAGCTTTTCTCTTGGAGGATCTGACGGTGGTGAGATCGGTGACGCTGAATTTTGAAGCAGACTTGGTGGACTTTCTATAACAACCCTCGGTAAAACCGACACCCTCATAATATTTCTGACAACCTAATATATCTTTAAATATACCAATATGTCTTTATATGTACCTGTGAAAACCGAGCCCAAAATAAAATATAACATATAAAATAAATTAAAAACAAAAATTATTAAGCTGAGGCGGGCCGCGTAGGGCCTCACCTCAACTTAACGCGGGCCGTGTAAGGGTGTAACCAGACTTCGCTAAAATCTTAAGTTCATGCGGGCCGCGTATAACTTCGTTTAAGTTCATGCGGGCCGCGAGCGACCTGGAATGTGGCACAGCCCGGTGATGACACGTGTCAGCATCGTGTCGAACCTAGTAGATGACCAGACCAAGCTATACGTTGACCGCATGTTGACGCGGGCCCGTAAGGTTTAGCCTTACTTCACGCGGGCCGCGAGAAAGTGCGATTTCAGCCCTATAAATAGAAGGCAACGGCCTTCAGTCCGTCTCGCTCAACTTCTTTCTTTCTTTCTTAATTTTCTGTAGTGGCGTTACTATACCCAGGCATTATACCCCCTAAAATAGCGAGGTTCTGCTACGATGTAACTATTATAACCCCTGGAGACGTATTAGATACGCTGCCCGATTGATCTAGGGTTCCGTAACGGCTGTCGTGGTTTTGCCCGACGTAGTCGTTGGAATGCCGTCTCGGGGAGGGTATTACTAATGTTAAAATGGGTTATTATACTAACACACGTGCATTTGTGTAAATTATAGATATTCACCAGGAAACCCTAAAGAATAACCTAAAACAGCAATGTGAGTAATCCTCTTTTTGTTAAATGTTTTTACAAAACCTTACATACTTTTCTATGCGAATGACAGTTATTGAGTATTTGTAAGAATACAATTATCGTGGGTGTTAGGGCTGGATTTTTATTATAGGTGATCCTTACACGTGATCCTAACCAGTGATCCTTGTTTCTTTGGCAGACAGTGATCCTCAGGAGGACTTCAGGATCAGGATCATGGGACGTTATAGGATCCTCATACTAATGATCATCTTCGCTTAATGCAATATTATTTTTGCAGGAATATCTAGCAGGATATGCTCTAGGCATCATGATCCAGGGACGCGTCTTCACAATTATGGCAAGAGCTTAATTGAAGAAAGACGTTGCACAGGATATGGAAACATGGCTTGATTCATGGGCAGCAATTTAGGCTAGATTGTCTTTATTTCTAAAGGGGTAATGAGCTAATAATTAGTCATTTTACCTAAAATAAGTCAGCTACACTTGTATAAATACCCCTCTTCCTCATTTGGAAGAAGACACACGACATACAACGCAACTCTCACACACTTAGACACCAAAAGCAATAGTGATCCTTGTACTCAGCTCATTATCATCCAAAGTTGTAATCATATTTTTGTTATATTGAAGTTGGTGATCGGTGGTTGCCATCACCCGAGGTTTTTTATGCCGGAGATCATTCATTGATCAAGGGCTTTTTCCTCGTATAAATCATTGTGTCTTTGCATCTTTTATCACAGAAGTGATCCTTTACCTTCATAATTAACTAAGCATCATACCCCGTTTACATAAAGTTTGGTTACATTATCCTTGTGTGATTTTTGACCAAAACAGTTTGGCGCCCACCGTGGGGCAATTGGTGCTTCATTCATAAGAAAATCTTTTGTTCGAAATCATTTCAAAGAGTTACATGGCTTCATCATTGAAGAACACGTCCACGGCGATGTCTGCGGTCACCTCATCACAGATCACCTTGCCTCCTCCACCGGCAGGATCTCAGAAAAACACTGAGAAGAGATCAACTCCCACTTTCTCTAAACCTCTATCTTCTTCTGTTATGAATTCTTCTATTCCCAGTACTAGTGATGTATTTGCTTTAATTTTGCAGATGAAGGATCGTATGCAGCGGCAAGATGAAACTAACGAAAAGATCCTCAGGGAAATTGGAGATCTCAAAAGACAAAAGAAAGCAGCAGAGGATCATTCTCCACTGATGCCCAAATCCTTGAGCTTTGATACTCCAATGATCACTTCCCAGCCATCAGGGATCCCGGACGTGCAAATCATAGGGGAGTCAAGAGGATCACATCTCAACTCGGCAGCAATGACTCGGACATCAGACTCACATTTTCAGCCTGTAGGATCCTATCCTCAATACATGGGATCCTTCATGAATCCGGGAGCCTATCCGGGGGCACAGCAGTTTCGAGGATCCTACTTTGTTCCAGGATCATTCCAGGGCCAAGGATCCTCCTTTGTTCCAGGATCATCCCAGGTTCACGGATCCTCATTCGTTCCAGGATCATCCCAGATACCAGGATCCTTACAGATGCCAGGATCCCTAAAAAGTTTGCAAACAGGAAGTCTAGATGTCCATCAAGGGGACTTCATTCCAATGCAGACCATTGCTTCCACTGGTCCCTCCGTTGTTCCAGAATCCCAGCAATATGGATTCCCTAACTTGAACCCAATGGGAGGTAACACTTTAAATAATTATCCTACCACTAACCTTGGATTCATGCAGGATACAGGTACCAATCATGCTATGGCCAGGGAATTACAGAAACTAAAGGACATGATCTCAAGTGTTCCAGGGGTAGTCAAGCCTATCCCAGAGATTGCAGATGGAAGCCACAAGGTATCTCGCTTTGCACCACCAATTTGTGATGCAGAGGTACCCAAAAGGTTCCATATCCCTACCATGAAGCTGTATGATGGCACAACGGATCCAGAAGAGCATATAGCACAATACAGGGAAAGGATGGAAATCAATCCTATCCCAGAAAAGTTGAAGGAAGCATGCCTATGTAAAGGATTTGGATCCACTCTAACTGGATCAGCTCTTAAGTGGCTGCTAAGTCTTCCCCCCTACTCTATTACTTCATTTGCTAATTTAGTTAATTTATTCAATAACCAATTCTCTTGTAGTAGAAAATTTGAAAAATTAACTAGTGATTTGTACAGGATAACTCAAAATCATAATGAATCATTAAGGGATTATATAACTAAATTTAGTAAAGAATCCTTGGACATTCCCAACTTGGATATGGCTACGGCTGTTGAAGCCTTCAAAATGGGACTGCTTAAGGATTCATTATTCTATGATGATCTTGTTATGACACCATGCAGGAATTTAGATGAAGTAAGAACTCGAGCACTCAGGTTTATCCGGCTAGAGGATGACAAGAGGATCCAGGAAAGACAAGTAGGATCCTCAAAACAAGATAAGCAAGGATCCTCCTTCAAAAGCAACAAGTTCAAATCCTACCATAGAAATGAGAACAAGAATGTGCATGCTGTTGACCAAGAAGAGGATGATGAAGAATATCCTCCAATCTCAGAATATTGTTTTTCCCTTGATAATCATGAACTAATCCTTGCAATGCAGAATCTAGGTGAAAAAGCTAGGTGGCCCAGGAAGAATGATAAACCATCCGGGACTAAAGACAAGTCCAAATGGTGTGCATACCATGAGGATTTCGGGCATCTAACTGAAGATTGCATAGCCTTAAGAAAAGAAATTGGATACCTGCTAAGCAAGGGGCATCTAAAAGAATTGTTGGGGAGAAAAAAGCAAAGGATCCAGGATCCTGAAAGGATCCCTGAAAAGGCTCCAGCACCTCCGGCAAACGCACAAGTGATTAACTTTATATCCGGAGGATCCGACATTTGTGGTACATCCTTTTCAGCGGCCAAAAGACATGCAAAAGAATCAAAAATGGATAATGGAGAAAGGCCTATTAGAACCTCAAGTGTCTCAGAAGGGAAGATGATAACATTTGATGAGGATGATCGCATCAACATTCAGGATCCTCACCATGATAGTTTAGTTATCACTCTCTTTATCTCTAACCATTTTGTCCGCAGGATCCTTATTGATGGAGGGAGCTCAGTGAACATTATCCAGCTTGATGTCCTGAAGAAGATGGGAATCCCAGAATCAGACATCACACCAAGATCCTCCGTGCTTGTAGGATTCAGTGGGGAGACGAAGAAAACTCTGGGGGACATCAAACTCCCAATCTACGTGGAAGGATTACATAATTACCAAAAATTTTGTGTTATTGACTGTTTATCTTGTTGCAACGTTATCCTTGGCAGGCCTTGGATACATGACATGAAAGCAGTTCCATCTACCTACCATCAATGTGTGAAGCTCCCTAGCCCATGGGGGATAATCAAGATCGACAGTGATCAGCAAGAGGCTAAGGATTGCTATACCTCATCCATGAAGCCAACCTCGAAGCCAAGGGAGCAATAGCAATTACAGTATCCTCCAAGGAATGTCTTGGAGGCAAAGGAACAAGATGTAGATGAAATCCTCTTGGATCCTAGTGATCCTGAATCAAAAATCTATATCGGATCAGGGATCCTTGGCAAGATGAAAGAAGACATGATATCCTTCCTCAAAAGAAGAAAATCTACCTTTGCTTGGAAACATGAAGATATGACAGGTATATCTAAGGATATTATTACTCACAAACTTGGCATTGACAGGTCTATCAAACCAATCCATCAAAAAAGGAGGAAGTTTGCACCAGAAAGGAATGCCATTATCCAAGAAGAAGTAGAGAGACTACTTCGAGCAGGTATGATCAGAGAGGTAAAGTATCCAAAATGGTTAGCCAATGTGGTTGTTGTCCAAAAGAAAAACGGAAAGTGGAGGGTATGTGTTGACTTCACTGATCTGAACAAGGCATGTCCCAAGGATCCTTTCCCATTACCCCACATTGACTCCATGGTGGATGCAACAGCGGGGCATGAACTGTTGACCTTTATGGATGCATCATCTGGGTTCCAACAAATCCAGATGGAACCATCTGACCAAGAGGATACAGCCTTTATGACCCCAACCGGTTTATATTGTTATATTGCCATGCCTTTTGGACTAAGAAATGCAGGTGCAACATACCAAAGGCTGGTAAATATGATGTTCAAAGATCAAATTGGAAAAACTATGGAGGTGTACATAGATGATATGGTGATCAAGTCAAAGAAAGCTGAGGATCACCTAAGGGACTTAGAAGAAGCATTCGATATCCTTGATAAGTACAACATGAAACTTAATCCTTCAAAATGCCATTTTGGTGTTAAGGCAGGAAAGTTCTTAGGATACATGGTAACCCAGAGGGGCATTGAAGCGAAGCCCGGAACAAATCAAAGCATTAATAAATATCAAATCTCCTGCCAATGCCAAGGATGTTCAAAGACTGACAGGCAGGATAGCAGCTTTGAACAGGTTCATATCGAAATCCTCAGAGAAATGCAGAGAATTTTACGATATCCTAAGGAAGAATAAGAAGTTCGAATGGACTGAGAAGCATGAGAATGCTTTACAAGCCCTAAAAGAGTATATGTCCTCAGCACCAGCATTAGCAAAACCGGAAAAAGGAGATGTGTTATCCTTATATCTGGCGGTATCCTCAACCGCTGTAAGTGCTGTCCTTGTTAAGGATCACGAAGGTACACAATATCCTATCTACTATGTAAGTAAAAGTCTACTTGATGCCGAATCCAGGTACTCACACCTCGAAAAACTTATCCTTGCATTAATCATGGCATCGACTAAGTTAAGACATTATTTTGAAACCCATACTATTGTTGTTAGAACTAATTTCCCAATTAAGAATGTCCTCAGGAAACCAGATATGTCAGGGAGAATGGCTAAGTGGGCAGTAAAGCTTTGTGCCCATGATATAAGATACGAACCAAGAACAGCTATTAAATCTCAAGCACTAGCTGACTTTGTGGCTGATTTCAGTAGTGATCTACAAAAAGAAGCAGAATTGGAGGTTCAGCAGCTGGATGAGACCAAGGATCCTTGGATACTACACACTGACGGATCCTCAAATATCAAAGGCACAGGGCTAGGGATCCTACTAAAATCGCCACAGGGGGACATAATACCCCACTCCATAGCCTGTGAGTTCCAAGCAACTAACAACGAGGCTGAGTATGAAGCCTTAATTGCTGGCTTACAAATTGCTAAGGATATGGGGGTAAAATATCTCGAAGTATATGTAGACTCATTATTGATCACCAATCACTTTAATGGATCATATGCTGTTAAAGGTGAAAAACTAACCAAATATTTAGAGATAGTCAAAGAATTGGCACTCTCTTTTGTTTCTTTTAGCTTAACACAGGTACCAAGGGAGGATAACACGGAAGCTGATGCATTGGCCAACCTAGGATCATCCTTAAAAATTCCAGAAGACATAAGTATCCCTATCATCCATATCCTGGCTCCTGCTATTGAAAATCAAGTGGCCATGGAAATAGAAGAGGATATTGCAGTAATCCCTAATGAAGAAGCTCAATCTTATTCAGGATCATGGATCCCACCAATCATGAAATACTTGCAAAACGGAGAGATTCCAGTGGGAGAAAATCCTAGAGCTTTCAGGATCAAGGTATCTCAATTTACAATCTTGAATAATGTGCTATATAAACGATCCTTTGCAGGACCATATTTAAGATGTATTGAGGATCCTGAAATTGAAGAAGTGTTGAGAGACTTCCATGAAGGAGATTGTGGAAACCACACTGGGGGCAGGGCATTATTCTCAAGGATCCTTAGAACAGGATACTACTGGCCAACCATGAAAAAGGGATGCTGTAGAGTATGCTAAGAAATGTGATCCTTGCCAAAGGCATAGCAATATCCTCCATCAGCCAGCTGAATTTTTACACCCAATACCATCCTCTTGGCCATTCATGAGATGGGGAATGGATATAGTTGGCAAGCTCCCTAAAGCACCTGGTGGAAAAGTATTTATGCTTGCCATGACTGACTATTTTTCCAAGTGGATAGAAGCTGAAGCCTTCGCTCAAGTCAGAGAAAAAGAAGTCATATCCTTCATTAAAAGAAACATTATAACTAGATTTGGCATTCCCTCTGAAATTGTATGTGATAATGGCTCCCAATTCATTGGAAGCAGAACCACTAACTTTTGTGACAGTTGGGGAATCAAGATGATAACATCAACACCAGTTCATCCACAAGCCAATGGTCAAGCAGAATCATCCAACAAGATCATCATCAACAATCTGAAGAAGAAGCTAGGATTCAAGAAGGGGAAATGGGCAGAGGAGTTACCTTATGTGCTATGGGCTGATAGGACAACTCCCAAGAATGCCACTGGTCAAACACCTTTCTCTTTAGTATTTGGGGCAGAAGCAGTGATCCCAACAGAGATGGTGATCCCAACTGCTAGAACAATTGCTCGTGATCCTGAAGAAAATGCTGCAATCCTAGCTCAGGATCTGGATACTATTGAGGAAATCAGGGATCTAGCTAGAATAAGGATGGCAAGCTACCAACAAAGAATGGCTGGTACCTACAACAAAAATGTCAGGATAAGGAAGTTCCAAGTCGGAGATATGGTGTTGAGAAAAGCATTTCAAAATACTATCAATCCTGCTGACGGGAAGCTAGCACCAAAATGGGAAGGTCCCTACTTGATTGAAGCTGAAGCAGGAAAGGGGGCATACAGGTTGCTAACCATGGAAGGAAACTTGTTACCAAGAGCCTGGAATGCTGTTCACTTAAAGAAATATTTCATGTGAACATGATCCTTCCTGCATGTGATCCTTACATAGAAGTATCCTTGAAGGATCTCGGAGATATCAGTGATCCTAACTCTGGTAATATGCTTATCCTAAAACTATTGCGTTTTCTTACTTTTTACCTAAGGATAAGGATCATGTATCCTTCATCCTCTACTCACAAACCACTTGAGTTATGATAGTTCAGGTATCTTCAGCAAATCGTCAAAGATCTCCAAAAGCACCACAGATCCTTGGGTCCAACCCCAGTTTTCCTTGGGATTATCCCCAGTTTCCGCCAGCAGCGCACGATGATCCTGGTATAGTTCACGTCTTTGGGACCAGTACCCACTTTCGGGGCTGACAACCTCATCGTACTGGCTATATTTAGGATCCTACGTATAATGGTAGACGTACCATACATCCGTTCCTAAGGTTTCTAACGTTTTCACGTTAGCTAAGGTTTTGACATTTTCATGTCACTAAGTTTGGATAGTCGCCAGAGAAGGGCCATACTCCAGTTTACATACGATCCTTTGGGCTTGTCCCCAGTTATCCTTTGGGCTTGTCCCCAGTTACCCTTTGGGCTTGTCCCCAGTGATCCTCTGGGATCATTCTCAGTTATCCTTTGGGCATGTCCCCAGTTACTAATTTATCTTTTACATTGGCTTAGTCCCAAGTTATATCTCACTTTTCAGGTTTTGGAAGTCTAAACATATAAGGGTCCTTAATCCTTATTAACTATCAAAGTCTTATCTGTGATTGTCTTGATTGAAGGTTAGGATCCTAACGTGGATCCTCAGGTATGATCCTTGACTATTTTTGATTATACTCTTTATCCTAACCAACCCTTATACTTTGACAACCGAACCTATGATCCTTGAACTAAAACACTTTGAGAATTTTCAATATGAGGATATTTGATCTAGGATCATATCCTAAGTTTATTAAACACTTTTTCAACTCTTGTTATTTTAACGAATATAGCAATTGAGAAATAAGAGGATTATTGAAGGATAACAACACAAGATAAGCCAAAAAGATTAAAGTTATATTATTAAACAAAAGGATCATTAACCCTTTCAAAAAAGTTGTCAAAATTGCCAACCCACATTTCTACCAGCAAAACGTGGCCCGTCCACATGGGTTGGCAAAGGGTGTCCATTGTCTATGCGGTCTTAGCATTTTGCAGGAAAGCGGCAGGATCACAAAGGCTTCATCCCCCAAACAGAGGATCCCTCCACCTTTTGCAATCCTACCCATTGTTCAAAGGATCCAGGATCCTTAGCCCTAAAAACTATTGTTCGAAGATTACAAACCATAATTGTTTCAAACACCACAAACTACTATCAAAATTTAAAAAATTGGGCTCCGGCTATGTCTAGAAGTTTCCATCATTGCCCAATCTTGCAGCTCAAACCTTCGCTGCACCATCACCACCAGCTCCACTCGCCTCCCCCTGATCCTTGCCGGCATCTCCACCTTCAAGCATAGGGATATCCTCAACATCATCGTCATCCTCCAACTCTGCTAGCCTTGCCTTCCAGCCTTCAATGTCCCATGTGCTCTTATCAAAGGAAGGATCCTGAGCCTCCGTGGCCATCTGCAGTTGTATCTTGTACATAGCTATCGCGGCAGAGACTTTAGCGTCCTGAGTGATGTCATGCTTCTCATAATCGAACTTGATCAATGCTTTGACAGCCTCATCCTTAACAGCCCGGACCTTCTTCTCAAGATCAGTGATCTTGAGATCCTTCAGCACACCCATTTGATGAAGGTCGGCAATCTGGCGATCCTGATCTTCAACGTGGCCAATATAAGATTCTATTTCAGTAAGTTTCTACAAAAACAACAGGATATAACGTCAGACACGGGTGATCCTCAAAAATGTGACAACCCGTGTTTTCAATACTTCTCTAGTTTCTTCGATGCTCGACGTGTGTGTACTAAATGAACTTGCTTATATAATTACTTGATTTTAATTGTGTATAATGTATATACATGATTTAATGCATGTCATATTTGGTGGATATGAAATGTAGGAACCGAAATTGTTAGATGTTTTATGTTTATGTGCAACACTAATGGACCGCATCTACCTCAAACTCGAGCCACCCACTTGGGCCTAAGGCCGCACCCTCTCACACTCCCTCTCACATTAAATCGACCCATGAGTGTTAGGCCCGAACCAATCCTAGCCTTTTTTCCAACTATTTGTTTACGTGAAGGTTGTATAAGATTAGTTGTAACATTACAAACCCTAACAACCATCACCCCATTCCTCTTTTGCGACGGCAGACCCCCTTCCCCCCCCCCCTCGAAGCATCATCCCAGTTGATCAAGATTGTGGTAAGTGAATTCTTATTTATGTTGAATCTCGGCCATTTGATCTTGTTTGTTTGTGAATTTTATATAAATGCTATACTACGATGAGGCCATATGATTGGATTATGATGATGAACCGATTGCTAGTTATGATGTGTGAATAGGAAATCCCATGAGATTGTATGATTGGGGGAAAATGGCGGCTAGGTCAAGGGGTCCAATCGAAATTAAGGGCTAACAATATCAAATACATTAAATGCCTTATGTGCAGTGCTTTACAGCCAACATGTTTTATTTTTTTTTTTGTATTTGCATGTGGGAGATGATTTGTTTAGTGGGTTGGGCGGCAAACATAAGTCATTGGCTGTGGGGTTTGGTCAATATATTTAGGGATCCGATTTATAAAAAATGGCGGCCATGATGGTTCCATGTGGTTCAATAGTGTTGTTATTTGAAAGTCTAAGGGTACTAAACTAAGAGGTCCAATGAGGTCTTGAGGTGTTCTGCACATGTTGGCCACCATGTTTTGATTTGATGTAGGCGCAGGCAATGGTATTATTTGTTTTGGGCGGTTATAAGTGTTTCATGTGCATAGATTTCATTAAACAATAATATATGTAATTCTAGTTATTGGTAGTAGTGGGCGGCTTTTGGTGACTTCCAATTGGGTAGTATGGGCGGCCCAAGGGAGGTCATTGGCTGACTTTAGCGGCCCACCTTAAGAGGCCAACCGGATTATGTCTAGAAGTAATATGGGTGATGTGATGATTTTTGACGTGACATAATATACACCGACGAATCGTCATGTATGCCGCCCACCAAAACAATCGGTCCAGTAATCTTTGAGTGCTTTAAACAACTAACCTGCATGTATGTCGGGTATTTTATATGGTTGCATGATCTATGTTAACAAATTATATGAAAAACATAAGTGAGCTAATAAATTTATATTAAAGGCCGCATAAGTGTGTAGTTGGGCCGATGGTATAATTAGTTAGCCCTGATCATGTTTCACGCATAAGTTAGTACTTGGTTAATAGTCCGCAACTTGTGTATTAGATCTGCTATTATGTTAACTAAATTAGCCTATTAAATTTGTTAAGTATGCAACCATGTTTAGCTTATTAACTGAGTTAAGTTTATTAACTCAGTTAACCTCATGTATGACACTCTGATAAGTGAGTAACTTTTGTTAACCCTGTTAGTTAATTATGTTAGTTAATTTATAGTGTTGGTTTGTTATTCTTGTTAGGCATACAAATCCTGTTAAATGGCTAACCTCGTTAAGACTGTTAACCCTCTCAAGTATGTTAATGAACGACCACGTTAATACAAACTGTGATGGACATTTGTGTGAAACATGAATTACATGATATTGATTAATTGCTTACGTGATACATGACGTTAACTGCCAAGCACTATGTGTTGGACATTACGAACAAAACTGATTATATATATATACGTGCGTATTATAGGTCGTGACTGATTATTTGTAAGCGTGTATTTCTGTAACATACCGAGCAAACCAAGGTGAGTTCACACTCCTACTAAGGCATGGGATTCCCGGGTCGTGGGAATGGGTTAAAGGTTATCATTGACTAAGAACGTATATATGCTTTTCCTAGACTATCACCTATCATGGTCCTCGGATGTCAGGACGGTTCCGTAGGTTGGGATAACACCTACGTGGTCACATGCCAATTACTGCCTCGGATGTCAGGCACGCACGTAAAACCTACGTGTACGCATTACTTACTTTTATCCTCGGTTATGAAGGATACGTGCGTAAAACCTACGCACACCCCATACGCGCTACTGTTCTCGGACGAAGAACAGGGATAATACGAATAGTCTAGTGGTCTCATAACATGGGAAGCCCCCACCTGTATAACTTACTATTGGCCCTGTAGAGCCACCCGTTACTTACTGTTACGCATTTACTTACTGTGAACTCGCTCAACTAGTTTGTTGATCATTCTGTTACATGCCTTGCAGATCGTTAGGTATTTGGAGCTTGCACTGGAGAAGCGGGTCGTTGTGGGCAAGAATCGTGGTTTCTACGTTGAACTATTATGACATTTAAAACTATTAACTATTGTTGGTTTATTTACTATGCTTCCGCTACACTTTGAAACTATGGTTATGTTTTGAACACCTATCGTATTGAATGGATGGTTTACATTTATTTTACTTAATATTAATTACATGTTCAATATGATTGGTGGCTTGATCCTGGTCAGTCACGTTTCCAAGCGGTGATACTCCGCGTGTGGATTTTGGGGGTGTGACAGATTGGTATCAGAGCCATTGGTTATAGAGAACTTGGTTTTAATATGGAAAAAAAAACGTTTTTATTAAAACCAGACTATAACCAGAACAGTGCTCGCAACGATCCACAACGACGCTTCGCTCCACGTGCAAGACTCAACTTCCTAGGTACTAAGGTTTATGTTTATTGCCTACATGCTAGAATTTGCATAGAACTTTGCTCGTAGTATGCTTACATTACCCTGCTCACAACTTGTCATTGCATGAGAATACTTATGTGCTTACACTCTTCTGTCATCGCACTATTCGCGAACCTTTCTCACTTATGTTGCCTTTGATGTGAAGATCAATGGCCGCACGAATTAACATGACTCAAGCCCAGTTGACGGCTCTCATTAACGAACAAGTTGCTGCGGCACTTGCAGCCGCACAAGCAGGAGGTATAACCTGCTATTCCAGACCTATTCTAGGATGTTAGATCCTACTCTCGTGACCCAACTCTCGCGCTTAACCTTGACCTATCTTTCTCGCGCAACGGGTCAGAACGCATAGCAACATGCCTGCACATTCAAGAACTTCATGGACTGTCGTCCAAACACATTCAGTGGCCCAGAAGGAGCAGTTGGACTACTCCATTGGTCTGGGAAGCTCGAGTCGGTATTCGAGATGTGTGAATGCCCTGAGGCTCGCAGGGTCAAGTACGCCACTGGTACTTTGGAAGAAATCGCGCTAATCTGGTGGAACGCGCAAGTACGGATACTAGGGTTGGCAACTGCTAACGCCACCCCATGAAACGAATTCAAAGAACGCATTAAAAGGGAACACTGCACACGTCATGACATCCACAAGTTGGAAGTGGAGCTTTACCATTTGAAAATGACGGGGTCAGGAATTGATGCTTATACGAATCGGACGAACGAATTGGCCATCTTGTGTCCAACCATGGTGGACCCTCCAAGCAAGTGTATCGAATTGTACCTCAAGGGTCTAGCCTCAGAGATTCAGAGCCATGATACATCGGCTAACCTCGACAATATCCAAGACATTCAGCGTCTTGCTCATCGCCTCACGGACCAGGCAGTGGAACAGAACAGGCTGCCTAGTTGTATCATCCCTATTACTATCGCTACCACTTCTGCTACCACTTCCAGCAAGGGTTCGGCTACCGTTCAGTCTCAAGCATAGCAGCAGCGCAAGAATAGTGATCACCAGAGCACAGCAGAAGCTAAGGATTCAGGAGTCCACGACCTGCAAATCGGAATCGCCGGCAGCAACAGCCAGCAGAAATCCTATGCAAAGAAAAGATTGTTCGCATTCCTCATTCGGGTCAAGAACCTCTCGAAGTTCAAGGCGACAAGAGTGGTGCTATGGTTGGCATCACCTCTTTCTGGAAGGCTCAGAAATGTTTGCGGAAGGGCCACACCGCAATTTTGGCTCTAGTTACTGATGCATCAGCAAAGGAAAAGAAGCTGGAGGATATCCCAGTTGTACGTGACTTCCCTCAAGTGTTTCCTGAAGATTTACCTGGTTTACCTCCTCATCGTCAAGTCGAGTTTCAGATTGAGTTAGCTCCTGGAGCAGCACCAATCGCCCGCGCACCATATCGATTAGCTCCAACCGAACTGGAAGAACTGTCGAAGCAGTTACAAGAGCTCTTGGAAAAGGGCTTTATTCGTCCAAGCTCTTCGCCTTGGGGAGCTCCAGTGTTATTTGTGAAGAAGAAAGACGGTACGTTCAGGATGTGCATCGACTACCGTGAACTCAATAAGGTGACGGTGAAGAACCGTTATCCTCTTCCGTGCATAGATGACCTATTCGACCAGTTGCAAGGGTCGTGTTACTATTCCAAGATTGATTTAAGGTCAGGGTATCATCAGCTGAGAGTCCGGGATGAGGACGTCTCCAAAACCGCTTTCAGAACTCGTTATGGACACTACGAGTTTCTTGTCATGCCATTCGGGCTTACGAACGCGCCTGCAGTCTTCATGGATCTTATGAACAGGGTGTGTAAACCCTATCTAGACAAGTTCGCCATTGTTTTCATCGACGACATTCTGATTTACTCCAAGAGTCAGGAGGAACACGAGCAGCATCTTCGCCTTATTTTGGAACTCCTTCGGAAGGAACAGTTGTACGCCAAGTTTTCAAAATGCGACTTCTGGCTTCGTGAAGTCCACTTCTTAGGCCATGTGGTGAACAAGGATGGGATTCATGTCGATCCATCCAAGGTTGATTCGATCAGAAACTGGCCAGCACCGCGTACACCGACTGAAATACGCCAATTCTTGGGTTTGGCGGGTTACTACAGGCGATTTATCAAAGACTTCTCCAAGATCGCGCAGCCGCTTACTATGCTAACACAGAAAGGTGTCGTTTACAGATGGGGTAATACGCAGGAAACTGCTTTTCAGTACTTGAAGGATAGATTATGCAGCGCACCTATCCTCTCATTGCCCGAGGGCACGGATGACTTCGTGGTTTATTGTGACGCATCGATACAGGGGCTTGGTTGTGTATTGATGCAGCGGGATAAAGTTATTGCCTACGCCTCTCGTCAACTCAAGGTTCATGAGCGGAACTACACGACGCACGATTTAGAGCTGGGAGCTGTTGTTTTCACGCTTAAGATATGGCGACACTACCTGTACGGTACCAGGTGCACGATTTACACCGATCACAGGAGTCTCGAGCATATTCTTAAGCAAAAGGATTTGAACATGCGTCAATGGAGATGGGTTGAACTTCTGAACGACTACGAATGCGCCATCAAGTATCATCCAGGCAAGGCCAATGTTGTGGCTGATGCCCTCAGTCGGAAAGACACTCTACCTAAGCGCGTGCGAGCGCTACAGCTTACTATTCAGTCCAGTCTTCCTGCACAGATACGAGCTGCTCAGGTTGAAGCATTGAAATCCGAAAACGTCATGGCTGAAGCCTTACGCGGTTCGAGGCAACGATTAGAACAAAAGGAAGACGACGCCTACTATGTAACGGGACGTATTGGGTCCTACCCTATGGCGAATCTACGCGAACTTGTGATGGATGAAGCACACAAGTCTCGTTACTCGGTACATCCAGGGTCGGATAAAATGTACCACGACAATAGAACTACATATTGGTGGCCTAGCATGAAGGCCCACATTGCAAATGTTTGACTGGTGCTAGAGTCAAGATAGAGTGCCAGAAACCCTCAGACTTACCTCAGCAACCCAGGATACCGCAATGGAAATAGGAAGAAATTTCCATGGATTTCGTTACAGGCCTACCCAGATCCCAGCGTGGGAAAGATACTATATGGATGATCGTGGATCGACTCACCAAGTCTGCACACTTCCTGGCTATTAAGGAAACGGATAAGTTCTCCACTCTCGCAGACAGCTATCTGAAAGAAGTTGTTTCAAGGCACGGGGTGCCCATCTCTATCATTTCAGATCGCGATGCACGATTTACGTCAGAGCTATGGCCAGCGATGCACAAATCCTTCGGCTCACGATTAGACATGAGCACAGCATATCATCCTCAGACGGATGGGCAGTCTGAGCGCACAATTCAAACTCTAGAAGACATGCTTCGAGCGTGTGTTATCGATTTCGGCAACGGCTGGGAAAAGCACCTCCCTTTAGTGGAGTTTTCATACAATAACAGCTACCACACCAGCATTCAAGCCGCTCCATTCGAGGCATTGTACGGACGTAAATGCCGGTCACCTCTCTGTTGGGCAGAGGTGGGGGATAGTCAAATTACGGGTCCAGAGATTGTAGTGGACGCCACAGAAAAGATTGCGCAAATACGACAACGCATGGCGGCAGCACGCGACCGTCAGAAAGCCTACGCGGATAAGCGTAAGAAGCCTTGGAATTTCAGGTCGGGGACCGGGTTTTATTAAAAGTCTCACCCTGGAAGGGTGTGGTTCGTTTTGGTAAACGAGGCAAACTCAATCCACGGTATGTTGGACCGTTCGAAATCACTGAAAGAATAGGCCCAGTAGCCTACAGACTGAACTTACCAGCTGAACTCGGTGCAGTTCACAATGTATTTCACGTGTCGAATCTGAAGAAGTACCTGCCAGATGAGACCCTCACAGTTCCTTTTAAGGAACTCACTATCGACGAGCGGTTGCAGTCCGTCGAGGAACCAGTTGAAATCACGGACCGGGATGTTAAGGTCCTCAAACACAAGAGAATCCCTCTTGTTCGAGTTCGTTGGAACTCCCGACGTGGCCCAGAGTACACCTGGGAACGCGAAGACCAGATGACAGAAGAGTACCCCAATTATTCAAAATCAATGCAACCACTACTGAGGCCGAAGCTACTACTACTGAATTTCGGGACGAAATTCCAAATCAACGGGGGGATGATGTGACACCCCAGGAAAACCAGTGAACGATATAACTTATCTAGCTTCCTCAGTGAGTGCGTACCAAATTTCGGGACGAAATTTCTTTCAAGTTGGGGATAATGTGACAACCCGTGTTTTCAATACTTCTCTAGTTTCTTCGATGCTCGACGTGTGTGTACTAAATGAACTTGCTTATATAATTACTTGATTTTAATTGTGTATAATGTATATACATGATTTAATGCATGTCATATTTGGTGGATATGAAATGTAGGAACCGAAATTGTTAGATGTTTTATGTTTATGTGCAACACTAATGGACCGCATCTACCTCAAACTCGAGCCACCCACTTGGGCCTAAGGCCGCACCCTCTCACACTCCCTCTCACATTAAATCGACCCATGAGTGTTAGGCCCGAACCAATCCTAGCCTTTTTCCAACTATTTGTTTACGTGAAGGTTGTATAAGATTAGTTGTAACATTACAAACCCTAACAACCATCACCCCATTCCTCTTTTGCGACGGCAGACCCCCTTCCCCCCCCCCCTCGAAGCATCATCCCAGTTGATCAAGATTGTGGTAAGTGAATTCTTATTTATGTTGAATCTCGGCCATTTGATCTTGTTTGTTTGTGAATTTTATATAAATGCTATACTACGATGAGGCCATATGATTGGATTATGATGATGAACCGATTGCTAGTTATGATGTGTGAATAGGAAATCCCATGAGATTGTATGATTGGGGGAAAATGGCGGCTAGGTCAAGGGGTCCAATCGAAATTAAGGGCTAACAATATCAAATACATTAAATGCCTTATGTGCAGTGCTTTACAGCCAACATGTTTTATTTTTTTTTTGTATTTGCATGTGGGAGATGATTTGTTTAGTGGGTTGGGCGGCAAACATAAGTCATTGGCTGTGGGGTTTGGTCAATATATTTAGGGATCCGATTTATAAAAAATGGCGGCCATGATGGTTCCATGTGGTTCAATAGTGTTGTTATTTGAAAGTCTAAGGGTACTAAACTAAGAGGTCCAATGAGGTCTTGAGGTGTTCTGCACATGTTGGCCACCATGTTTTGATTTGATGTAGGCGCAGGCAATGGTATTATTTGTTTTGGGCGGTTATAAGTGTTTCATGTGCATAGATTTCATTAAACAATAATATATGTAATTCTAGTTATTGGTAGTAGTGGGCGGCTTTTGGTGACTTCCAATTGGGTAGTATGGGCGGCCCAAGGGAGGTCATTGGCTGACTTTAGCGGCCCACCTTAAGAGGCCAACCGGATTATGTCTAGAAGTAATATGGGTGATGTGATGATTTTTGACGTGACATAATATACACCGACGAATCGTCATGTATGCCGCCCACCAAAACAATCGGTCCAGTAATCTTTGAGTGCTTTAAACAACTAACCTGCATGTATGTCGGGTATTTTATATGGTTGCATGATCTATGTTAACAAATTATATGAAAAACATAAGTGAGCTAATAAATTTATATTAAAGGCCGCATAAGTGTGTAGTTGGGCCGATGGTATAATTAGTTAGCCCTGATCATGTTTCACGCATAAGTTAGTACTTGGTTAATAGTCCGCAACTTGTGTATTAGATCTGCTATTATGTTAACTAAATTAGCCTATTAAATTTGTTAAGTATGCAACCATGTTTAGCTTATTAACTGAGTTAAGTTTATTAACTCAGTTAACCTCATGTATGACACTCTGATAAGTGAGTAACTTTTGTTAACCCTGTTAGTTAATTATGTTAGTTAATTTATAGTGTTGGTTTGTTATTCTTGTTAGGCATACAAATCCTGTTAAATGGCTAACCTCGTTAAGACTGTTAACCCTCTCAAGTATGTTAATGAACGACCACGTTAATACAAACTGTGATGGACATTTGTGTGAAACATGAATTACATGATATTGATTAATTGCTTACGTGATACATGACGTTAACTGCCAAGCACTATGTGTTGGACATTACGAACAAAACTGATTATATATATATACGTGCGTATTATAGGTCGTGACTGATTATTTGTAAGCGTGTATTTCTGTAACATACCGAGCAAACCAAGGTGAGTTCACACTCCTACTAAGGCATGGGATTCCCGGGTCGTGGGAATGGGTTAAAGGTTATCATTGACTAAGAACGTATATATGCTTTTCCTAGACTATCACCTATCATGGTCCTCGGATGTCAGGACGGTTCCGTAGGTTGGGATAACACCTACGTGGTCACATGCCAATTACTGCCTCGGATGTCAGGCACGCACGTAAAACCTACGTGTACGCATTACTTACTTTTATCCTCGGTTATGAAGGATACGTGCGTAAAACCTACGCACACCCCATACGCGCTACTGTTCTCGGACGAAGAACAGGGATAATACGAATAGTCTAGTGGTCTCATAACATGGGAAGCCCCCACCTGTATAACTTACTATTGGCCCTGTAGAGCCACCCGTTACTTACTGTTACGCATTTACTTACTGTGAACTCGCTCAACTAGTTTGTTGATCATTCTGTTACATGCCTTGCAGATCGTTAGGTATTTGGAGCTTGCACTGGAGAAGCGGGTCGTTGTGGGCAAGAATCGTGGTTTCTACGTTGAACTATTATGACATTTAAAACTATTAACTATTGTTGGTTTATTTACTATGCTTCCGCTACACTTTGAAACTATGGTTATGTTTTGAACACCTATCGTATTGAATGGATGGTTTACATTTATTTTACTTAATATTAATTACATGTTCAATATGATTGGTGGCTTGATCCTGGTCAGTCACGTTTCCAAGCGGTGATACTCCGCGTGTGGATTTTGGGGGTGTGACAAAAAACCATCAGGATAACCAACAGGGGCAGTGATCCTGACCTCGTTGACAGAATCAAGAAATTGCTGACGAAGGAGGGGGAATCCTTGAAGATCCTCAGAAGCTTTCCTCTTCTTTCCCTTACCCCTAATGGGTAATTTAGGAGCTGATGCTGAAGGACTGGCAGCAGGAGCCTTCTTCTTTGAAGACGTGACATTGGCAAGATCACTTAACCCAAATTTAGAGGCAGATTTGACAGACTTAGCAGATTTTCCAGCACCTACGCAATTCAGAAACAAGATAAGTTCCCTTGTTAAATTAAATACTCTTACATAAAGCTTACTTTCTATGAGGATACTTACTTGACATTGTGGCAGATGCAGAGGATATCTCTTGAGAATCTTGAATAGTGACTTGGAAGCTTCTAACTTCAGGATCAAGCTTTTTAAAAGCTAGGACTCTCTCTTTTGCAGCGGGGCTTAACTTCAGATGAGTAATGGATATAGCTGCACAAGAAATAAAAAGAGATATCAGTGATCTTCATCAAATGAGACAGGACTGATAGTGATCCTTCGAGGATCCTCTACCCTACCATGAGTAGCCCACTCCTTGGGCAGATCATTCCCATTAGGGAGGGAATCCCTTCTCACGAAGAAGAAACGACGCTTCCAATTTGTGTCATTTTTGGTAACTTTCAAAACAGGATGATCCTCCCCGGCCTTCCGTTTCAACAAATATCGATGAGAGCCAAACGTGGTAAGATCATAAAGTGCGGCCAGCTCTGCCATCCCTAAATCAATCCCCTCTTGCTCGATGATCCTCTCGAAGGTATACAAGACCCTCCAGATCATCGGCATAGCTTGGATATAAGACATGCCGGTCAGAGAAAAGAAAGATTGGGTGAAGGCCGGAAAAGGATACGAATATCCTATGATAAATGGAGTAGCAGGAAAAGCCACCCAGACATCCGAGACAAAGTCGCTCAAAGCAGTAGGATCAAAGGATTTAAAAACGGCATTCGCCGGAAAGCAATGACGAATTTTGTCTACGTGAGCATCAGTAAAGCAACACCTCTCCGTAGGAGAATCCTTGATAATCCCCTGGCTTTTTAAGGGACTATCCTTCTTGGAATCCTTGTGCGGAGAATTCCGGAGCAACATGTTTGGAACAGAAACAAAGTAGAAACGAAAAACAGAGCAAAGAGAAGGAAGAAGGGAAAGATAGAAGAAGAGGATACCTGATCAGTCTTCGGTAGCGATTATAAAGGGAAGATATCTCGAATTTAAATGCAGAATGATCCTAACCCTATCTCCTATTTATAATCATGATTTGCAGGGATTGTCACATCTATGACGTAATGATCACAACGGCTAGTCCGAGCATAACGGCTAGTTTCTTGGAGTCGCCCGTTAGAGATAAGATCAAAACAAAATATAACTCGTCTATTTACAATTAACTCCTTATATTTTGGGGGCAATTGTTAGGGCTGGATTTTTATTATAGGTGATCCTTACACGTGATCCTAACCAGTGATCCTTGTTTCTTTGGCAGACAGTGATCCTCAGGAGGACTTCAGGATCAGGATCATGGGACGTTATAGGATCCTCATACTAACGATCATCTTCGCTTAATGCAATATTATTTTTGCAGGAATATCTAGCAGGATATGCTCTAGGCATCATGATCCAGGGACGCGTCTTCACAATTATGGCAAGAGCTTAATTGTAGAAAGACGTTGCACAGGATATGGAAACATGGCTTGATTCATGGGCAGCAATTTAGGCTAGATTGTCTTTATTTCTAAAGGGGTAATGAGCTAATAATTAGTCATTTTACCTAAAATAAGTCACCTACACTTGTATAAATACCCCTCTTCCTCATTTGGAAGAAGACACACGACATACAACGCAACTCTCACACACTTAGACACCAAAAGCAATAGTGATCCTTGTACTCAGCTCATTATCATCCAAAGTTGTAATCATATTTTTGTTATATTGAAGTTGGTGATCGGTGGTTGCCATCACCCGAGGTTTTTTATGCCGGAGATCATTCATTGATCAAGGGCTTTTTCCTCGTATAAATCATTGTGTCTTTGCATCTTTTATCACAGAAGTGATCCTTTACCTTCATAATTAACTAAGCATCATACCCCGTTTACATAAAGTTTGGTTACATTATCCTTGTGTGATTTTTGACCAAAACAGTGGGTATGTTGGGGTTTTGTATACAAAATTTGTTACAACCTGGTTAAGGAGTAACATTTCCACAAGTCGGGTGTCGACAGTACCAACGGGTGATAATTGATATAACTTGGAAACAAATGTAATTGCGGGATCGCCCTCAATACTGTTCACTGTGAATTTTATTTAAACCTGATTAAACTAGGATTCACTCACCAGTATTTCCCACTAACAAAATGTTTTTAAAACGCGTTTCAGGTAACAAAATGTGAAAGCCAAATAGAATCCAGCTGGACAGCACTGGAGGCTTGGAAAAGTGGCAATAAAGTTACCTAAGAATAAAATGGATGTTTTTATTAAATAAATAGGATTTATTCCTATGAAACGTGTGTATTGAAAACTTGGGTTTTTACCCATATGTTTAATGTTATAAAACATGGTGGTTTACTCTGATTAAATATTTCCTAACTACGGTCCTGATGAAAATTTCCGCTGCCAAATTGGATAAATAAATGTGATACCACCGAAACTGGCTCACGGCCGCCCGTTCCCGGGAACTAGGGACCGGGGGTTGTGACAGAAGGTGGTATCAGAGCTATGCCACTGATTCAGCCACAGAAGTGTTCTGCTGACATCAAAATTCAAAGTGTTAGGAAATAAATTATGGAAATACGTGTATAATTGTATTTCTTGCTATGTGTTATCTGACTATTTGTTAGTTTACAGTATGAGCGACCAAGGACCTTCTGACGCCTATCGTCAACTGTCTGGTTCGCCTAGGAGCGAAGGCACCTCCTCTTCTCAGCCTGCCCTCTCGGGGTATTCTGCTGACACAGAAGAAGGAATCTTTGTGTTTAAGGCTCAGTCTGAAGAGCCATTTCCTCAGAAAAAGAGGGGATGGTTCAGTAGGGGAGCGCACGAGTGTAGGAAAAGAATGAAAAAGTTGCAGGAACAGCGAGTGTTAGCCGCAGCAAAAAGAGAAACTGATGCTTATAATCAGGACATGCTCAATAGGGGTATCGCTAATATCCATATTTTAGCAACCACTGCTGCTGACCCAAACCTGGAACAAATGCTAGCACCCCAACCACAAAATCCTGACCAACCCATGGAAATAGAAAACCAGATAGAAATGCCTGATTACAACCCGGAGGAGATACCTAGGGTACCTGCACCAGATCCCCTAGACCCAAACAATTACGACCCCTGGTGGGACGATGTTAGGGACTATGTGCAACAAAACCCAATACAGGAAAATGTGCCAATGCCCAACTTAGGAGCTTACCCAGGGTTAGATCCTCAAGATCCCTACAACATTAGTGATGCATATGTTAGGGAAATTTTAGAGAATCCATACCCGTACCAGGCCCCTATGCCTCCGTATCAGGAACCCGTACCCCAGTTTCCAAACCCAGTCCTAGAACCTGCACCCCCAATGAGTGCAGAAAATGTCCAAGAACTTAGGACTTTTGGGGAGGAAATTTTAGAAAGCAGTGATCGAATGCGACAGGTGGGAGAACGCCTCGTATGGAAATACGATGAGCGTAATATGGATTTTTGGATGAATCCATATCAGTGAAGGTGATGGCAGAAACGGTAGTAGTAATAATAATAATAATAAAATAAAATATATGTGTGTATGTGTTAGAAAAAAAAACAATACGGATGCCTACTATTAGTATTGTAGCTTTACATTTCAGTCAGTATTGTAATTTAAGTCTCAGTACTAGTGTGTAATGATGCATACTATATAAATAGAGTAAAAGTCGCAATGCTCGACGCTTTTGGTTAAAAGTGCGTGTCATGTGATTGGCTATATTCAAATATTAATTGTGATATTAATATTTGGTAAATTGTTTAAAATTCAGATGGCCGACGAGGAAAATCAGGATAATCTGAATAACGATAACCAGAGTAACATTAACGTGGTTAATGAGAATCCGGACAACAATAACAATGGAAACCAAATGGATAATAGTGCCGTTCAACATATAGTGGCACAAGGAATTATAGATGCAATGCCATTTATTATTCAAACAGTTCAAGAAGCGAATAATAAAAGTAAGCATAGTAGTAAGCGACCAAGTGAACCGGAACACAGCGTGAACAATGGACCTGTACTTCAAGCGCCCATTCCCAAAAGAAGAAGAACCATGCCATATGGTTGTTCTTACAAAAAATTCTGGTCCTGTAAACCAATAGAATTCTCGGGCAATGAAGGACCCATTGTAGCCTTACGCTGGATAGAGAAAACTGAGGCTGTTCTAAAAATAAGCAAATGTGCTGAAGAAGATAAGATAATGTTTACTTCAAATCTGTTTAAAAACGCAGCCTTAGAATGGTGGAACACTATCCTCCAGTCAAGAGGAAGTGATAGAATTTATAGCATGGAATGGGAGGAATTTAAAAATATGGTAGAAAGGAAATTCTGCCCTCCCAATGAAAAAGAACAGATAGCAAATAAGTTTCTGAATCTTAGAATGACCGGGGTAGACAGTAAGGGTTACACTACCACATTCTTTGAATATGCTAGGATAGTACCTACCCTTGCATCACCTGAACCGGTATTAATCTCCCGTTATATCTGGGGATTAATTGGAGAGATTAGACATGTAGTCAAGGCAGCTAGACCCCAAACTATAGAAGAAGCTGTAGAACTAGCCAATACCTTGACAGATGAGTTAATCCGTACTAGAGAAGAAGACCAGAGGAGAAACCTAACCCAAAGGCTTACCCAAGAATTCCGTTCTGGGAATTCCAACCGTAGAAATATAGGTTCTACCTCTGCACCATACTGCAGGAACTGCAAGAAGAAGCATTCTGGAAGATGCTCTACTTACTGCAATTACTGTAAGGCGCTAGGACACAAGGAAGAAAATTGCAGAAGAAAAGCCAGTAATGGAATGTGCTACAACTGTGGAGAAAAAGGTCATATTAAGACAAACTGCCCAAAATTGACTCCAGCTGCAAACAACAAGAATACTAAAAATGCTAGAGCATTCGTTTTAACTGCAGATGAAGCCAGGATGATTCCAAACGTAATTGCTGGTACGTTTTTAGTTAATGATATTTTTGCGAAAGTATTATTTGACTCTGGTGCAAACCAAAGTTTTATTAATACTTCATTTTGCAAACTCCTAAATCAATCATTTACTAAACTACCACAAGAATGTCTAGTAGAAACCGCAAATGGAGAAACCGTTAGAATTTCTGAAATCTTGCAGGGAGCAAGAATAGAAATTTTTAATCAAAAGTTTATTGCAAACCTTTACCCAATGAATCTGATAGGATTTGATGTCGTGTTAGGAATGGATTGGTTAATAGCCAATAAAGCCAGTATTTTATGTGATAAAAAGATAATTCAAGTAAAATCACCAAGAGGTGAAAAGATCACAATTAAAGGAGATAAGCCATCTAGATCCACTAAATTCATCTCTGTGATGAAAACTGCAAGTTGTATAAGGAAAGGATCTATAGTGTATTTGATTTCTATAATCACTAACACTAAAGGAAAAGAGTTAAAAGACATTCCAGTAGTGTCCCAATTTTCAGATGTCTTTCCAGAAGAATTGCCAGGACTACCACCCGACAGGGAAGTTGAATTCAGAATTCACCTGTTACCAGGGACAACACCAATTGCCAAAGCACCTTATCGTTTGGCACCCGCTGAAATGCAAGAACTGAAGAAACAATTAGATGAATTGTTGAAAAAAGGATTTATACAGCCAAGTTCATCGCCATGGGGAGCACCGATTTTATTTGTCAAGAAGAAGGACGGATCAATGCGTATGTGCATTGACTACCGTGAATTGAACAAAGTCACGATTAAGAATCGGTATCCATTACCGAGAATCGATGATTTGTTTGATCAACTTCAAGGAGCTCGATTTTTCTCTAAAATCGATTTAAGATCAAGATATCATCAACTAAAGGTACAGGAAGAGGACATTCCTAAAACCGCATTCAGAATAAGGTATGGTCATTATGAATTTACTGTCATGCCATTTGGTTTAACCAATGCCCCAGCCGCATTTATGGACATGATGAACCGAATATGTAAGCCATATTTGGATAAATTCATAATTGTTTTCATAGATGATATTCTAATTTACTCTAAAAGTAAAGAAGAACATGCAAAGCACTTGCACTTACTTTTAAGTTTATTAAGAAAGGAAAAGCTTTATGCTAAATTTTCAAAGTGTGAGTTTTGGTTAGAACAAGTACAATTCCTCGGACATTTAGTTAACCATGAAGGAATTCATGTAGATCCAACAAAAATCGAGGCAATTACCAAATGGAAAACCCCAGAGTCACCAACTGAGGTTAGAAGTTTCTTAGGATTGGCCGGTTATTATAGAAGATTTATCCGAGATTTTTCTAGAATAGCCATTCCTTTAACTAAGTTAACCTGTAAATCTGTTAAGTTTGAATGGGGACCAAAACAAGAAGAAGCCTTTAGAATTCTTAAGCAAAGATTAACCCATACACCCATACTAGCGTTACCAGAAGGAACTGAAGACTTTGTAGTCTTTTGTGACGCTTCTAAGTTAGGATATGGATGTGTGTTAATGCAACGTCAAAAGGTTATAGCTTATGCATCTAGACAGCTTAAGAGTCATGAAGAAAATTATTCAACCCATGACTTGGAATTAGGAGCTATAATTTTTGCCCTTAAGATTTGGAGACATTATCTTTATGGTAGTAAGTTTACCATATTCACAGATCATAAGAGTTTAAGATATGTCTTCGGGCAAAAAGAATTGAATATGAGACAGAGACGCTGGATGGAGTTACTTAGTGATTATAATTGTGATATCCAGTATCATGCAGGAAAAGCCAATGTAGTGGCTGATGCTTTAAGTCGAAAATATCACGAAAAGCCAAAAAGGGTACGTTCTCTTAAATTAAATCTTCAAGTAGATTTAAACAATCAGGTTAGAAAAGCACAAGAAACAGTAATCAAGGAGGATACTGAAAAGTTAAAAGGAATGATTAAGGAATTAGAACAAGGAACAGATGGAATTTGGAGGTTCCATAAAAAGAGAATGTGGATACCTAAATTAGGAAATTTACGTCACCGTATATTAGAAGAAGCTCATAAGTCTAAATATACGATGCATCCAGGAAGTGATAAAATGTACCAAGATTTAAGGAAAAATTTCTGGTGGATAGGAATGAAAAAGGATGTAGCAGCTTATGTTTCCAAATGTTTAACTTGCTCACAAGTTAAAGCTGAACATCAGAAACCCTCAGGTTTATTACAACAATTAGAAATACCAGTTTGGAAATGGGAATTGATAACAATGGATTTTGTTACCAAATTACCTAAAACAAGGAAAGGTAATGATACAATCTGGGTGATTGTAGATAGGTTAACCAAGTCAGCTCATTTCTTACCAATGAAGGAAACCTTTAGTATGGAACAATTAGCCAAATTATATGTAAATGAAATTGTTTCATTACATGGAATTCCTTTATCAATTGTTTCTGATAGGGATAGCCGTTTTACCTCTCATTTTTGGTCAAGTTTCCAAAAAGCAATGGGAACCAGGTTAAATCTAAGCGCAGCTTATCATCCTCAAACGGACGGACAAAGCGAAAGGACAATTCAGACAATGGAGGACATGCTTAGAGCTTGTGTAATTGATTTTGGAGGTAATTGGGACGAACACTTACCTTTAATAGAATTTTCTTATAATAACAATTATCACACAAGTATCAATGCTGCACCATTCGAAGCACTTTATGGACGAAAGTGCAGAACCCCAGTCTGTTGGGCAGAAATTGGGGAAAAACAATTATCTGGACCCGAGATAGTACAAGAAACAACTGATAAAATCATTCAAGTCAAGGAACGACTGAACACAGCACGTGATCGACAAAAGAGCTATGCCGATAACAGACGCAAACCATTAGAATTTCAAGTAGGAGATAAAGTATTATTAAAAGTCTCGCCCTGGAAAGGAGTAGTAAGATTCATCAAGAGAGGAAAGCTTAGTCCCAGGTATATTGGACCTTTCAAAATTCTTGAAAGAGTAGGACCTGTAGCCTATCAGCTACAACTGCCAGAGGAAATGGCAGGAATACATGATGTATTTCATGTATCTAATCTCAAAAGGTGCCTAGCTGATGAATCACTCGTAGTACCTCTCAAAGATATAGAGGTTAATGAACAACTCAAATTTGTAGAGAGGCCTCTACAGATTGAAGATAGAAAAATTAAGAATCTCAAGCATAAGAGATTAGTTCTGGTCAAAGTGAAATGGGACTCTAAAAGAGGACCTGAATACACATGGGAACTTGAATCAGAAATGCAAAAGAAATATCCACACTTGTTCCAGTAGATCTCGAGGACGAGCTCTAAAACAAGGTGGGGAGGATATAACAACCCTCGGTAAAACCGACACCCTCATAATATTTCTGACACCCTAATATATCTTTAAATATACCAATGTGTCTTTATATGTACCCCGTATGTGAAAACCGAGCCCAAAATAAAATATAACATATAAAATAAATTAAAAACAAAAATTATTAAGCTGAGGCGGGCCGCGTAGGGCCTCACCTCAACTTAACGCGGGTCGTGTAAGGGTGTAACCAGACTTCGCTAAAATCTTAAGTTCATGCGGGCCGCGTATAACTTCGTTTAAGTTCATGCGGGCCGCGAGCGACCTGGAATGTGGCACAGCCCGGTGATGACACGTGTCAGCATCGTGTCGAACCTAGTAGATGACCGGACCAAGCTATACGTTGACCGCATGTTGACGCGGGCCGCGTAAGGTTTAGCCTTACTTCACGCGGGCCGCGAGAAAGTGCGATTTCAGCCCTATAAATAGAAGGCAACGGCCTTCAGTCCGTCTCGCTCAACTTCTTTCTTTCTTTCTTAATTTTCTGTAGTGGCGTTACTATACCCAGGCATTATACCCCCTAAAATAGCGAGGTTCTGCTACGATGTAAGTATTATAACCCCTGGAGACGTATTAGATACGCTGCCCGATTGATCTAGGGTTCCGTAACGGCTGTCGTGGTTCTGCCCGACGTAGTCGTTGGAATGCCGTCTCGGGGAGGGTATTACTAATGTTAAAATGGGTTATTATACTAACACACGTGCATTTGTGTAAATTATAGATATTCACCAGGAAACCCTAAAGAATAACCTAAAACAGCAATGTGAGTAATCCTCTTTTTGTTAAATGTTTTTACAAAACCTTACATACTTTTCTATGCGAATGACAGTTATTGAGTATTTGTAAGAATACAATTATCGTGGGTATGTTGAGGTTTTGTATACAAAATTTGTTACAACCTGGTTAAGGAGTAACATTTCCACAAGTCGGGTGTCGACAGTACCAACGGGTGATAATTGATATAACTTGGAAACAAATGTAATTGCGGGATCGCCCTCAATACTGTTCACTGTGAATTTTATTTAAACCTGATTAAACTAGGATTCACTCACCAGTATTTCCCACTGACAAAATGTTTTTAAAACGCGTTTCAGGTAACAAAATGTGAAAGCCAAATAGAAGCCAGCTGGACAGCACTGGAGGCTTGGAAAAGTGGCAATAAAGTTACCTAAGAATAAAATGGATGTTTTTATTAAATAAATAGGATTTATTCCTATGAAACGTGTGTATTGAAAACTTGGGTTTTTACCCATATGTTTAATGTTATAAAACATGGTGGTTTACTCTGATTAAATATTTCCTAACTACGGTCCTGATGAAAATTTCCGCTGCCAAATTGGATAAATAAATGTGATACCACCGAAACTGGCTCACGGCCGCCCATTCCCGGGAACTAGGGACCGGGGGTTGTGACACTTTCCGGCACCTACACAACCAAAACGAGATAAGTATCTTAATTTCACTTGCATTCCATTATTTATTTGAATTATTAAGCAAGGATACTTACTTGACATCGTGACAGAACCAGAGGATACTTCCTGAGAATCTTGGGTGGTAGTCTTGAAAGTTCTTGTTTCAGGGTCAAGTCTCTTGAAGGCCGAGAGTCTCTCTTTAGCAGCAGGAGTCAATCTGAGATGTGAAACGGAGATAGCTGCACAACAAGAGAACAAAACAATATCAGTGATCCTCATATTATAAAGTTCTCTGGTGATCCTTCTCAGGATCCTCCATCCTACCATGAGTAGCCCACTTCTTGGGTAGATCCTTCCCATCAGGGATAGAATCTCTCCTGACAAAAAAGAAGCGCCGTTTCCAGTTGGTATCGTTTTTGGTAGCCTTGAAGATCGGGTGCTCCTCCCCAGGTTTTCGTTTGAACAGATAACGATGGGAACCAAAGGTGGTAAGATCATACAGTTCTCCCAACTCAGCCATGCCTAAATCTATCCCCTCCTGCTCGATGATCCTTTCAAGGGTATATAAAACCCTCCAGATCATCGGCATGGCTTGGATGTAAGATATGCCGGTCAGGGAAAAGAAGGATTGGGTGAAAGCTGGAAAGGGATATGTGTAACCTATGGTGAACGGGGTAACAGGAAACGCGACCCAGTTATCAGAAATGTGATCGCTGAGGGCGTTGGGATCAAAGGATTTGAACACCGTGTTCGCCTGGAAGCAGTAGCGGATCCTATCGATTTGTGGATCGGAGAAGCAACATCATTCTTTTATGGAATCTTCAATGATTCCTTGGCTTTTTAGCGGGCTGTTCTTCGTGTGATCCTTGGAAGGGGAGTTTCGGAGCAACATTTTGGTAGAATAATTGAAAGGGGAGGAAAACAGAGCAAAGAAAGGAAGAAGATGAATACCTGTTTATTTTCGGAATGCAGTTATAAAGGGAGTAGCTCTGGAATTTAAATGAAAACGATCGTATCCATATCTCCTATTTATAATGATGATTCTGCAGGGGTGTCACTTCTGTGACGTCATAATGCAACGGATAGTTCGATATCAGCGGCTATATATCCGTTGAGTTTGTTGCAGATAAGATCAAGAAAGCATAACTCGTTAATTTTACATTTTACTCCTTATATTTTGGGGGCAATTGTTAGGGGAGGATTTTCTAACAATTAGTGATCATTATTTGTTATCCTAATAAGTGATCCTTACTTCTGTGACAGATAGTGATCCTCAGAAGAGCTTCAGGATCAGGATCATGGATCACCCTAAGGATCCTCATACTAACGATTGGCTGTTTGTGTTTCGTATTGTTTTGCAGGAGTATTGAGCTTGACTTGGTCTTGGCAACGTTACTATGGAATATTCCACGGGTATTTCGCACACATTTGAATAGAAATGGACGTTGTGGAGAACGTGGAAGCATGGCACAAAAGTCGGACAGTTAGTTAGCTTAGTTAGCTTTCATTTTTAAAGGGGTGACGAGCTAAATTTAGAACACTTAGCCATTTTCGGTTACACACACACTCTCGTGCAATTGCAGTCTCAAAGCTCTCAACAAACACTTAACAATTCTCACACTTTTACACGATTAACCATAGTGATCCTTGTACTTACCTCGTCACTATCCGAAGTTGTAAACTTTTATTGATTTATTTGAGCTTGGTGATCGGTAGTTTCCATCACCCGAGGTTTTTTATGCCGGAGATCATTCATTGATCAAGGGCTTTTTCCTCGTATAAATCCTTGTGTCATTTGTGCAATTTACATCGAAGTGATCCTAATTATTGTTCTTCATTTCAAGCATCATTCCCCGTAACTAGGAGTTTGGTTGCATTATCCTTGTGTGATTTTTGACCAAAACAGTAACGTATGTCAAGGCTCTGCCTAAATTCGTTGGGGTTCTGTCTCGTGACGTAGGGATAAAGTAGAATTGGGTTACTATACTTAATGTGAGTGCATAATCCAGAAGTTATACCAAGATACACCAACCCTCCTAAAATATTTCTGACACCCATAATATATTTAGAGTAGCCCTATATGTCCTAAATTGCACCCCGTATATGAAAACCGAGCCCCGAATACCTTATATAATTAAAAATAAAGTAAAAAACAAAATTCTAGCATCACTCGCGGGCCGCGAAGACTATGTCTTCGACTTACGCGGGCCGCGACAGCTCAATATCTGGAAAACATCACAAGCCGCCACGTGTCGATGACTCAGCAACACCGTGCCACCCTACCATCTCTCGCGGGCCGCGTAAGACCTTGATATGGTCTACGTGGGGCGCGACGAACCCAAAGATCAGCCCTATAAATTGAACGCATCGGGCCTTCAGTCTGTTCGTTCAAATTTCAACTTTCTCTCTCAATTTTCTTATAGTAGGCACTATACTCGGGTATAGTACCCCCTAAATTAGCGAAGCTCTGCCTCGTTGTAAGTATCATAACCCCTGGATACGTATTAGATACTCTGCCCGATTGATCTAGGGTTTCGTAACGGCTGTCGTGGTTCTGCCCGACGTAGTCGTTGGAATGCCGTCTCGGGGAGGGTATTACTAATGTTAAAATGGGTTATTATACTAATGCGTGTGCATTGTTTATTTAATTAGATTATAACCAGGAAGTCACAAAGGGAAGACCTATAATAGCAATGTGAGTTGATCCACTTTTTGTAAATCTTTTTGTTAACTGTTTTTACAAAACCTTAAATACTTTTCCATGCGAATAGCAGTTATTGAGTATTTGTAAGAATACAATTACAGATGGTAGATTTGGGGTTTTGTATACAAAATTTGTTACCACCTGGTAAAGGAGTAACATGACCATAAGTCGGAACGACAATACCATGTGGTGGTAATTGATATAACTTGGAAACAAATGTAATTCCGGATGCGCCCTCAATACTGTTCACTATGACTTTTTATTTAAAACTTGATTAAACTGGGATTCACTCACCAGTATTTCCTGCTGATAAACTGTTTTAAACACGTGTTTCAGGTAACTTAGTGTGAAACCAATAAAAGCCAGCTGGAGAGCACTGAAGGCTTAGAAAAGTGGCAATAAAAGTTACCTAATTAAAAAGGAGAATTGGTTTCAATAATTGGGGATATTCCCTATAGATGTATCGAAATGAAAAATCGGGTTTTATCCCATTTTCTTTAATTTAAATATATTTGGTGTTTAACTCTGATAAAAATATTTCCTAACTACGGCCCTGATGAAATTTCCGCTGCCAAATTGATAAACACCGATACCACTGAAACTGGCTCACGGCCGCCCGCTCCCTGGAACAGGGGTCGGGGGTTGTGACAGACTGCGTCCCCATGTATCCTCCTGAGTTGGCGAAGGATCCTTGATGCTGAGAGAAGGATCCTGCTGGTTGAAAATAGGATCCTAGAGCCTGAGTCATTGCTGAGGATCCGTAATGCATTCCTCTTATTCCACCCAAGTATTGGACATCCGGAACTGCAGAATGCTGGGAGGTTATGACTGGAGTGTCGAAATTCAGAGACCTAGGCATCAATGGGGAATGATCCTCCGCTAATCTCTTCTGTTTCTTGATATCTCCAATTTCTTTGAGAATTTTTTCGTTGGTCTTATCCTGCTGCTGTATGTGATCCTTCATCTGCAAAATCAAAGTAAAGAGGTCACTAGTAGTAGGATTATAAGAAACAGAAGAAGTTAGAGGTTTTGAGAAAATAAGGCTCGGTCTCTTTGCAGGGTTTTCAGCATTCTTCTGGGATCCAGAAGGTGGTGGAGGCAAAGGTGGAACGCCCTGGGATAAATTGATTGCCGACATTGCACTTGAAGTAGTTTTTCCTTGAGAAGCCATGTGGTTGAAGGTGATGAACCGAAATGACCAGAATGAACAAAATTCTTCAGAAATGAAGCACCAATTGCCCCACGATGGGCGCCAAACTGTTTTGGTCAAAAATCAAGCAAAAATAATGCAACCAGATCTTTTGTTGTGAGGTGTGACGCTTGAATCAATGAAAAATGTTAAGGATAACAATCAAATGTAATGAACAAGTGACACAAGGATTTATACCAGGAAAAAGCCCTTGATCAAGAGTTGATCTCGGGCTTAAAAAACCTCGGGTGATGGCAACTACCGATCACCAATTAAGATTAAACAAATGAAGATTACAACTCGGGATGATAACAAGCTTGTTACAAGGATCACTAGTGTGTAATGTGCAATAAGGTGTATGAAATCGCCAAGTAATTGTTTGAGAGCTGACTGAGAGCTGTTTACGGGTGTGTGTATGCCAAAAATAGCTAAGTGTTCTACTCAAGCTTGTTATCCCCATTTTAAATTAGAAATAACTAAAGTAACAAACTATCCGACAATAATGCAAGCTTCCCACGATCTCCACAACGTCCATGAAAGCTTAGCACGTGCGGAATATTAAGGGAATATGCCCCAGGAACTTCGGCGAGACTCGGTCCATGCTTTAGCTCCTGCAAAACGACTTCATATTCAAAATGGACAATCGTTAGTTTAAGGATAACAATAATGATCCTGGATCCTGATCCTGCAACACTCCCTGAGGGTCACTAATTCAAACAGAATTGAGGATCCCTGACCCTGGCAGCACTTGAGGATCCATGATCCTTAGGATTATAAAATCCTCCCCTAACAGTAGCTATGAAGTTGTTGTAACCTGTATAAATTCAAGGTTTAAATGTTTATATTTCAGTTTTTTTCGGTTTAGGATTTATATGTTTTTAGAACTGTCTTCTAGAGACAGATTGCTGAATTTATCTAATGTTGAAGTTTATGGTTAGCTATTATGTTTGTTGCTTTCTATTATGATTTTGTAGTTTTTTATTCAAATATGCGTTGTGTTGTTTTATAGTCCGAGAAAGGGATGCCCACTATAGCTAGAAAATCAAGAAGTGAATCAAAGGACAAGGAAAAGAAGCATAAAAGGCACAAGGACAAAGACCGAGACAAGGACAAAGAGCATAAAAAACTAAACATCGGCATAAAGATCGAAATAAAGATAAGGACAAAGAAAAAAAGAAGGATAAAAGCAGTCATCATGACAAGGTTAGATGCTTTTGACATTCTGCACGCAAAATCGACAACTACTTAACATCGATTCAGACATTAATATTAGTTTTCCGCTTGAGATTCTGATGGTGTTATTTTAAATTGTTTCAGAAAAGGAAGCATGATGGAAACGAAGATGTTAGTGACACTCACAAGCAGAAGAAAAGTAAGGTAATTTGGATGTCTTTATATTGCGTTTTGTGATTTTCTTGTTTTTCTTATTGGGTATCCTGTTAATTTTGCAGCATATGAACTCAAAGATTGACGAGATAGGAGCGTTTAAGATAGCAGCTTGAACCACATAACCTGCAATCAGAGTGGGCTACTGTAGGTTGAGACCACTGGTTAGGCCAGTCTTGCTGAATCAACCAACCCAGACGGTATGGTTTGCTGTTTTTCGAAACTGCATGCATTTCGGCGCAAAATTTTCATTAAAACCGGCTGAATTGCATCGTGAACACCCCTAGCACTAAGAACAATGGAAAATTCTGTATTTATGCGGAAATACCGACTACTATTTGGACGTATTTTTTTGTTATTATCTACCTAATCATGTATCGGTTTTGTATACCTACAGGTTCTCATGCAACGATAACTAAATGAATTCTGAACCCGAATTGGGAGGAAATCAGATCGGTCGCCGAGTCTGGAAAGATTATTACGTGAAGGTATAGTGTTATTTGCATCATACATTTTTTATGATCTATAGGGCTTTGATTTTGTTATTGAAATGTATGCATTAGTTTTACATATGTACCTACAAATAAAAAGCCTTTTTATTCATAGATAAGTCTAATTTGACGCCTTACATGTTAGTAGTATTTTGGGTCTTTTTCGGTTTTCAAACTGAAGAATTTGAATTTTTATAAACATCACATATGTGGAAGTATGAAGCAACAAATCTTGGCAAAATTGTCTTTTTGTAACATACATTTAATGTTGATGAATCTTTATTTCTACTGTATCTTTATTGCTATTGCTAGAAACTCTATAATGCATTCTATTAAGGGTATACGTATGGACCCGCCACCTCCAGAAAGTAATTTTTTTGTGATCATGTTTTCAGCATCTGATTGTGGAGATGGCTCTTAACTGAATAATTAGGCTGGTGTTGATAGGACCCAAAGTCAATTTGATAATAGATATTACAGTCATTCGAGCAAAATTTTTTAATGAGTATATGGTCCTCAAGTTTTCTAGGCCTAAGTGCCCAACTGTTAGAGATGGGTTTGTGAGGACTCTTAAGTGCCAAATGACAAAGATGAAACGAATTCATCTAGGAGTAGTTTATTGAAGCAATCTTCATTGGAGAAATATGGTCAAGAATGTGCATCAGAAGTAACAAATGAAAAGAATGACAATGAGCTTGGGATAGCTTCTTTTACAAATGAAGATGATTACACACATTCATCATATTCAAAGGTAGGCTAAATATACCCCCTCTTATTACTTTTTATACCCCCTCTGTATAAAATCACATTAAATCTTTTAATATTTACCCCCTATACAAATCATCATTTTAAAAAATATATTTTTTTTTGTTACAAACAAATTCAAAAGTGTAAAAAAAGATTACTGACGTTTTTTTAAATATTTATTTTTTAATTTTTATTTAAATCATATTTTAAAAAGTTTTCATATATTGTTTCTAAAGACACTTTCTCAAATAGTATTTTGATTATGTTTTTTTTTATTGAACATCTTTACAAATAAATAATAACATTTCTTCTTATAAAAATACTAAAAAAGGTTTTGAACTTTCTTTTTGAAAAAAAGTCTATGTTATGTTTTTTCCTCGTCTAGTTTGTATTTTAAAGGTCTTACTTTTATATTTTTTAATACTTTTGACGTGTTTGTAAAATAATTAACAATTTTTATTTATCAAAAAAGTAAAAAAAAAATCTTTTAAAATAGTTTTTACAGGCCATCTATGTAAGTGAACAAATAAACAATAGATATTAAAATTATTTTATCAAACTATAAATTAACAATCTATATAAATTCAAATTTAATTAGTGTAAAGAATATGTTATAAACAAGTTAAAACCAGTTTAAGACTTGGATCGAAGTGAACACTTTTCTAAAGCAAAACAAATGGATAGGGTTGATTCACAAATATTTTTCTCTTCTTCATTTAAAAAATATATAAAACTGGTTGATTTCAAAAATATATGTGGATTTTTTTGTAATCAAAAGTAGGTCATTTGAAATCAAAAGTCACGTAAAAGCATAAACTTAATTACGAATAATCATCTGTTTTCAACCACACATCAGATACCCACTTCAAGTCACTCCAAAATAAAAAAATAACATTTTAAAATATTAAAAATAATAAATATAAGACATTTAAAATACAAACTAGACGAGGAAAAAATATAATGTAGACTTTTTTCAAAAATAAAATTCAAAACTTTTTTTATTATTGTTTTTATATGAAAAACGTTATTACTAATTTGTAAAGATGTTCAATAAAAGAAAACATAATCAAAATACTATTTGAGAAAGTGTAAAAAATATCTGAAAACCTTTTTAAAAAAATAGGGTTTTTTAAATAAACATTTTTTTTTAAAAAAACGTCTATAATATATTTTTACACTTTTGAATTTGTTTTGTAACAAAAAAGATTACTTTAAAAAAATATGTTTGTATAAGGGGTAAATATGACAAGTTTAAATGTAATTTTATGAAAAGGGGGTATAAAAAATAACAAGTGGGGGTACGTTTAGTAGCCCCCTATTCAAATCATAAGGTACCACAGGAGTTTTTTCTCAAATGGGTGGAGGTGGAAAAATTATTTACTAAAATGGGTGATTTGAAAAATAATTACTAAAATAGGTGTTTTTCATATTTACTTATTTTAACTAATATATTAATAACTCTTTTCTTTTTATTTATCATTTAGTTAACCAATTATCATTTTTTTAGCAATCCACTCAGTATAATTTCCTTTCTTCACAATTCTACTATTCTTCTTCAATCTAGTAATTATTCGTTTCTTCGTAATCCCTTATTTTTATGCAAGTAAATTAATCCTTTTAAATTTGACCATCTGAATGTTTAAAAGCAAGTGAACAATCTTCTAAAACTAAATTAAAACAACTGAACTAAGAAGCATAAAAAAGCAAAATAATCTTTAAAACTTGATCGTCTCATGTCAAATACAAACAAAAAAATGTGAAATAAAGTTGACTAGCTAGCGGTCTCAACATCAAACACAAACTAAAAGAAATATATCAAAACAACTTGACCCGCTTAGGCATCCATTCTTTTAGGCTTAGAAGGACATTCTCATTACACACCATTCAAGGATAGTTCCTAGATTGAACTTTTGTAGTGCACATAAAAATTTGGGTAAAATAGTAAAAGATTCTTCCCAATTCCCAAAGACTTGTTCAATTGCCTTTCGTTTTCCAACCCAAACCTTCTTGTACGAAGGACTATAGCCTAATTTATCAATTATTTCGGCTTTTAAAGCGGCGATACTAATAGAAGGTTGCTCTTTTGTAAGATGTTGGATTTCTTGAGCGTTCAAGGTTGCATCTAGATTTGGATGGTCTTGAGTAATCGTATTATGCAAACAAGTGTGTAGACCGATATACTTTGTGATTTCAAATGATCCACTACGCTTATGTTTACTTGCACGAAGGTGCCATTTGCAACCTTGTTCATGTAACTTGCACCTTATACACCAAGTGGTTACCGCGTTAACCTGCTGCATTCTGATTAAAAATATATAACAATTGTTAATATGAGCTATGAGATTTTAAAAGAAACAAAAAGCAAATGATGAAAGTGAAAAAAAAGCAAAAAGAAAACAATAGAAACTAACTTTGCCATGGAGATAAAACTAAAAAGCAAAGTAACGTAACTCAAAACATAAAATTTGGGAATCGTGGAAGAAAAAAGAAAAAGCAAACAACATTAATAAAATCAAGAAACAAAACATGGATATGGATATGGATGGATGTGGATGCGTGAATCCTTAACAAAATTAAGTAAATATTATTTGTAGAGAAAAACAAAACAAAAAGAGAACCTGAAAAAATCCTTGATTGCAAAACTGAAGGGATCGAACAAGAACTAGATGGAGTCTCCCTAATGAGATTTCCCTGAAACAAGAATACTGAACGTCACTAGGCATCGTATGTTTTAACCTAATTTTTATTTACAAAATAAAGATTATTCCTTTCACCCATTTTGGTAATTATTTTTCAAATCACCTATTTTGGTAAATAATTTTTCCACATCCACCCATTCGAAAAAAAAACTCGGTACCACAGTGCACTATTATTTTTGCGTCCATTGGCATGCTTGATATCAGACGGTTAAATTTTAGCGCCTGTCAATATATGTCATGTTGGTCCAAAAAGATTGTCTTTTTTAAATTGAATTTATAAATAATTAGTGTTTTAGTATGATAAAAAAAGATACATTATTATTACAACTAGAATTAACCACCCCGCATTGCGGCGTGGGCCTAAAACTATGCCAAATAATATCAATGTCACACCGCTGGTAGCGACCACCAACACTGAAGTTGTGGCGTGTTAATGCGGAAATATAAGACTGAAACATATAACATGAAAAAAATAACTATGTCGATTTAGGACACACGCGTTGCGACGAACTTGTTACATGGAAAAAAATAGACGTAAAAACGTTGAACCACACACGCACGTTGCGCCGTGTTAACTCGCAAAATAACGTAGAAAAGAATAACTAAGTCAATGTAGGATCTGCCCGTTGCAGCAAACTTGCCAAAGGGGGAAAATAGACACATTGCGACATACCTGTCAAATGTGAAAAAATCGACGAAAAACGTTGAACCACACACGCACATTGGGACGTATTAGCTCGCAAAATTTAGAACGAAACATAAAACGAAAAACATGCGAAAGATAAAAAGTATGGGGACCAAAGTTGTAAATAAAAAAGTTTTGGGTTAATTTACAAAAGGTGAAAAGTTTTGAGTTAACTAAACAAATTAAAAGTGTTAAAATACAAATGATTAAAACTTTTGGGTTAAAAATAAAAAATAACATTTTTTTTTGGAAAACCCCCCATGCTTGAGGTACAACACATAATGCAACAATTTGTTGCAAATTTATATTATGGAAATGATAATCTACTCTTTTTGTTATTTTTAAAAAACTATGAGTGACTTTTGACTGTTTGACCCCCGAGTTTGTTTGGCTATTATAAGTTTAGTGGTTGCAACTTAAAGCAGTAAAGTGCTTTTAAAAAGAGAATGGCAGGCATTACATTAAGGGCATGTTTGACTAAGTTTATTATAGCTAAAAAGGACTTTTGGAAAATGATTTTTAGGAAAAGAACTTTTTAAAAAAGAGTTTTTAAAAAAAGTGTTTGGATTAGCTTATTGGTGTAAAATGACTAAAATGGACATTCTTTTAGATATAAGGGGGTAAAGAAGGGGTATATTGGTAATTTGTAGTTTGAAAAGTTAAAAGCCAGCCAAAAAGTCACAATATTGTGACTTCTTGAAACCTCCTTTTTCTTCTTTGCAAAAAGCCATTTCTAAAAGGACTTTTGGCTTAGCCAAACACAAAAACAACTTATTGGCTTTTTGATAAGTCAATAAGCCAATAAGTTGTTTTGAAAAGCTTAGCCAAACATGCCCTAAGTATAATGATAGCAATAAGACCATTGGGTGTGGTTTGGTTAGTCTCTTTGGGGACTACCCGCCACATAGGCGTCACATCACCAAGGGTGAAGGACCATCCCCTTGGGGACTACCCAACTTAATAAAAAACCAATATATTAATAAAGGAGAGAGAGAGAGAGAGGGGCCCACCAAATGAAAACTCAGCCAACCACAAAGCTCGTCCCTTCTGTCTTCCTGCAGCCGTTGGCGACGTGACGAGCCCCAAGGGGGCGGTGTGCGACGTGAGGGACGAACCAAGACGAGGAGAGGACGACCCCCATACCCTATGGTCTAAGGGAATGGCAGGCATTACATAGGGAATGGATACATGAGGCAGCCTCATAAAACTAAAGGCTGCAAACAGGAGCACAACTTGAGAAGCGCATGGTACATATAATTATATAAAACAATCTTAGAAGATGTCAACAGCTTACTATGTGGGCCAGTTTCATTCTTCAGCCTACAACTCAATGCCCGATTGTAATTTATGAAATAAAATAACGAAACAATATGTTGTAGAAAATTGTGTAAAAAGATAAAGCTGCCTTTTTGGTCATTGTTGACCTAAGAGTAAACAGAAGTCAACTTCGGTGGTCGGAATTGATGTGGGTGGTTGTATGTGTTTTGTGACAACATCGAATACGGATCCATATATATATGGCTAGGATATGAACCGGGTGAATGGACAACCTAATTGGATCGCAATAGTAGTTCAAGAGGGTATTTAAAAAGTTCCATCTCTTTTAATGTTTCATAGAAAGTATTTATAAGAAGGTTGTTTGAAATGTTAAATAAATAGGAAAAGTAACATACGTACTATACGATAAAATACGGTAGGATTGATAACTAACATAAATGAGTACCATGTTGGGTCCAACACCTTTTGACCGGTGTAGAATAGGGCGAGGCTAACCATCTCATATTTTTCTGTTAAGAGCATCTTACTAGCTTCCCTACCTGTTTTACACACCATATGTAGTCTAAAACGTAGATTTTAGAAACTTCTATATATCTAAATATTTATTCATTCATAGTTAAACTACATTGTTTTCAAGTATTATATTTCTATAAATTAAACTTGATCATACCATCATGTTTTAGTGGTATTAATATTGTACCGTACAACCCATAAATGCACATAGTGAACTTTTTCTCAATCACCTTCAGTAAAGTTTTTAACCGCAACTCATAGTTGTGAATAATGTTCCACAATTCATTAAAAAATGTCTTGTGGAGTAATCTTAATAGTGGAAACTTGATAAATATTTTTATTCTTTTAAAAAATACTCTGTTTAAACCAACATGACTCGGCCCGACCTGAAACCTGTTTCGACCCAGAACTGTTCTGAACCGAACCAAAACAACCCTTTTTGATCTCTCACTAACAAGTGTTATGTTTTTCGTTGCATCGCGAATTTGGTTTTGATTATGGCTCAAAACCGAACAACCCCCCCCCCCCCGATACATAGCCCTAAACTCACCAACCTAAGTGATATGTTTCCCGCCGCATCGCGCGGGTAAACGACTAGTAATGGTAAATATGTTTAGGAGAAACACTTAAAACATTTTTCTTAATTTCAAATTATTACTAACATTCCATTCTTCAATATTTTTGTCAATCGTGATATTTTGGAATCCCCTAAACAAGTTGAACAAAATCCAGTGATCAATCAAATATTCTGTTTCATAGATCAATTAGGTTGTGTAGGGGTGTGGAGAAATTGTCACCAGCAGGGTAAAACCGCCACAAAAGGGCGTGGGGTGGGAGGTGGACGTTGGGGCAACAACAAACGACTAGTAATGGTAAATATGTTTAGGAGAAACACTTAAAACATTTTTCTTAATTTCAAATTATTACTAACATTCCATTCTTCAATATTTTTGTCAATCGTGATATTTTGGAATCCCCTAAACAAGTTGAACAAAATCCAGTGATCAATCAAATATTCTGTTTCATAGATCAATTAGGTTGTGTAGGGGTGTGGAGAAATTGTCACCAGCAGGGTAAAACCGCCACAAAAGGGCGTGGGGTGGGAGGTGGACGTTGGGGCAACAACAAACGACTAGTAATGGTAAATATGTTTAGGAGAAACACTTAAAACATTTTTCTTAATTTCAAATTATTACTAACATTCCATTCTTCAATATTTTTGTCAATCGTGATATTTTGGAATCCCCTAAACAAGTTGAACAAAATCCAGTGATCAATCAAATATTCTGTTTCATAGATCAATTAGGTTGTGTAGGGGTGTGGAGAAATTGTCACCAGCAGGGTAAAACCGCCACAAAAGGGCGTGGGGTGGGAGGTGGACGTTGGGGCAACAACTTTTCACAGGGCTGGCATATCGTGTATACCCGTACACGATAAGACACGACACGATAAGACACGATACACGAAATCCCATACACGAACACGACACGATAACTTATTGTGTCCTTTTTTTCAAACACGACACGATATACACGAAAATTACCTGTTAATACCTGTTAACACGACTGTTATACACGAAAATTACCTGTTAATACCTGTTAACACGAACAAAAACACGAACACGACATGCTATCTGAGAGTTACAAAGGGAGTTTAGGGTTTTATTTTTTTGAATTGAATGAGGAATGAAAATAGAAAGGAATTAAGGAACCCACACGCACATGGCTGATGAGTTTTATTTAATTTAATTTCTTATCGTGTACTAACGGGTATTAACAGGTAAACAAGTATTTAACCTGTTTATACACGAAAATTAACAGGTAATCTCGTGTCTACCTGTTTGGTACACGATACCTGTTAAGGCCATACACAATACCTGTTAACTTCATGTAGGTTCGTGTCGTATATTCGTGTAAAATTGTCAACCCTAACTTTTTATTTCAAAATTTGATGGTTTAATCACATTCACACATCTCAATCTTTTTTTTATTCATTTATTTAAGTTATATATCTCATCCTTTCACATTTCATATGACCACAACATATGTTAGTGGGTGTGTGAAACATGAAAACCTCACCGCCTAGATGGTATTTTTTGTTTCAGATTTTACATTCACTACAACACAATCTTATAACATTTGCTCGAATGAATAAATGAAATAAAAAAAAATAACCGTTTTAGAATGATATATCAAACAAAAAAAAGTGTGATCAAGTAAAAGTAAAAGTGACAAACTAAATTATTTACAAGTTTACTTGAGTCAACTTAAACTATATAACCGGTCAATTTAGGTTTACTCAAATTAGACGAATCAATACATCACTTTTATAAATCTTGTTAATTGAAAACGGGTATAAAGGGATTACTTAGCACCATCAAACACCATCGTTTGTTGTCATTTCTTACTCGTGGTCACAGACACATCATCACCGCCACCTCCCCCCCCCCCACCATTGTTGCCGCCTCCACCACCGCCAGTCGCCACCATCAGCAGCACCAACCACCATCGCCAAAACCACCTCCCCGTTTCCTCCGTTGCCGCGGGCACTGCTTCACTAGTTTTCTTTCACTAGTGTATAAAACTTTCAAAACAAAGATTTGTTTTCACGGCTACTTGGATGTTCTTATGGTCCTCCTAGTACGAGGAACTCAGGAAGATATATTTTAATTTTTGAGTGATTCTCTGCATATTGCTAAACTATCTGCTATAAATATGATTATTTAAAACAAATGTGTGGCTTTCATAGATTTTGTTGGCCCAAGCAGCTCCCCCGGGGTGCTTCACTGCTTCTGGGATTAGATAATTTCTCATGTATCATTGTTTAATATTCATTAGAGGTTCACTCTCGAATATACTGAGTAATGGATCGATTCCCGCAGTGGTTTGCCTCAAAAGCTAATATAAAAAAATACCTAAAAGATTGTTTTTGACACCATCGTGACGCCACCACGGCCATTGTCATCTTCACCAGCACCACCCTGCCGTCACTAGCCACCAAAAAATATTATAGTGGGTGAACCATTTTGATACTTTCTATATTTCTAATCAACCTGAGCGCATTTCGATCCAACCCCACTTTTACCCAAAACATCTTGATACTTTTATAAACATACCACCTTGATCAGAAATCATTTTGTCCATTACCCGTTTTGACCTGATATCCTACACGCGTCTTGCCAGGCTTACACTCAAGTGACTTTATTAAAATCATTGCAGCATTTTAGGTGTTTCAGAGGGAAAAAGCTAAAGGGCACAATTAATGTAAATGGTGAGTCAATAGCAAACGTTGAGACCTTGAGGGGCTGTTTGTTTACCTCTTAATGAGCCTCATAATGGTTCAACACTTAGTGGTTCAGACTGTTTGTTTCGCGAGCAAATGTCTGAATGGTTCCGACATTTGCCTCTGAATGGTTAAACATTTTACGTGAGTCTGAATGGTTAAGGTCTCTAATCTGAATTGGTCAGACATTTGCCTCTGAACAGTTAAGCATCGTACCGGCCCTTAATGGTTCAGACCTCTTACTAGTTCAGCACTTAACCATTCAGAAGTTGCCAAACAGCCCCTGAGTCATATTTCATGTTTCTGATCGCTGAGCCAGTAGTATCACATGGATATATAATTTGGGCCAAATGTAGTTGCAGAAGTTGTTTGCATACAAAAGAAACTTGAGATTTATAACACAAGCAAAAGCAACAACCATAAATGTAAGCAAATCGTTGAACCACTATTTATTCTAACAGGAAGACTGGTCTCAGAAGCATTTTCTTACAGGGTGGGGCTTTGTAACTCTCTTGACTTATTGCAGAACCCACAACTCCTTTTAAGGGCACTCTTTCTCATATATTTCACTCGCATATTTCCAGTTAATCACCTTCCATATGTTCTTCAAGTAATCTGGCCTCACATTTTTGTACTGCAAAGTGAACACAAGATATACAAAAATTAAAACATATAGACGGAAGATCACAAGTACTGAATTAAGACTGCATTCTAGAAGGGCTTTCCACATATCTCGATGGTGGACTTGAGGTGGCAATTTGGGCGATTTGAGAAACGGGTTTACACGCGTATTTCTTGGAAGTTGGAACTAGTCAAAATGAGTCCAGACGGGCCAGGCTGACCCGCAGACACTTGTTTTTTTCCTTCTTGAATTCGATAAATAGTTAAGGTGCTAAATATGCTTAAAAACCTATGTAGTTCAGTAATAACTTTTTTAAGAAAAACAAATTCAAGAGGTTTACACATTTTATTACACTTTTGGTGGCTTTCAAGTTTCAACAAGTTTCTTTTTTAGTAACACATTCACCCGTTACGAGGAAAGCATAAACCCAAATCAACCCATTTACCCATAAATTGGTCAAATTTACAACCTCTATCTGCCACTTTATATCGAAAATGAATCTTTATTTGATTACCTGCAAATAGTATGCATGCTCCCAAACATCTATGCCAATCAGGGGAACCAAACTTGGACCTTTTGTAACCAGTGGATCCTACAGCAGAATTCATATTGAATAACTTGATTAGTGAAGGTAATTAAGAGGATGATGACTTCATTAACTTGTATAAATCACTGTTAATCTGAAGAAAGAGACAACTGTCAACTGGGGATCAAGGAAAAAATAAACAAGGTGTAATTCTTAATCTCATACATAAGGCAGAAACACTAAAAGCAAAAAAAGATATGGATACTAAGCTGTTAAAAGAAGCATAAAACACCAGTATTTAACGCCATATCATTAAAAGGTACAAATTATCAGCAAGGAAATGAGGAAGCCAAAAAATTTAGAGCTGGGACAGGTAGCAATTGCAGAAGACATATCATTTGATGCCTAGAAGACTAAAACTATCTTAATGTACCTGGTTTGCTGTGGTTTCAACCACAAGCCTCTTTAGCTCTTTGTCCACTGCAAGCCACTGTCAACGTTATACAATTTTAAAGTTAATTACTCTTTATTATATGTGAAAATGACCGAGTTAGCAATGAGACAAGGTGCATACCACCCATCCAGAACCCTGAACAGCAGCACCTTCAGCATTCATCTTAGCAATCAACTTTTCTACAGAACCATAGCTCTGGTCAATAGCCCAGCCCAAAGAGCCATGTGGTGGCTCACCACCCCCTTCCTGCAATAAAATTCACTTTCTATCTTAGTAAACTTACTGTGCTCAAATTATCACTAAAATCTTAAAAATAAACTAACCTTGGTGGGAGCCAGATTCTTCCAGAAAATGGAGTGATTCACATGACCTACTCAGAAACGTAAAAGGAGAGATCAATAGTTAGGACCTTTGCACTGGAACAGTAACTGATGTCAAATATTTGCTTTTACACCACTACAACATTTACAACATTTCCCATCAAAGTATGCTACTTATTTCAACAATAATATAATACGTTAAACAATACTTGTGATGGTAAAACTGAAATCCTCTGCCTCACTGAGAGATGAACCTCAGTTGTCATACACACGATTCCTATAATGTCAAAAGCCCTTCAGGGGCACGCCTTGCTGCCATTCAGGCGCTCTGGTGACCTTTGGGGAGTTTTCCGGCCAAATCCTGATAATTCAGACAAAATTCTGCAAATTCCAGGCAAAAAGGCCTGGCCTAAACTAGCCCTAAAAAAAGCCTAGAACATGTCTAAAACACCAAAAATAGTTCGTTTATGCTATGAGCCTTGCTTATATCGAGCCCTCGCTTTTTAAGCACCTTACACCTAGGCCCGACCAAGGCTCACGCTCACCCTTGGCGCCTTAAGTGCACCTTTGACAACTATGATTCAAACCATTTGATTAGGGACTAAAATCATTCCTTTCATCCCAATTACAAATCCATGTTTAAAGCTTTAACAAGCAAAATCTAGTACTTGTTGTATTCAAATCAATATTGATATCGTTATCCTTCTAGCATCAAAACTGTACCACTTATTACATAATTTACATCTCATATTTAATCTATAAGTATCTATAATCATCCACCAACCTAAACAGAACTACAATTACTTCTCAAATTAAAATTCAACATTAATATTGTTGCAAAGTCAAAATCATTTTCTATTGTAATTAAGAAGTGCATCTTAAATACCTTCAAATCACTCCGTTTCCAGTACAAATCAGAAGTAAACAATAAACCGCAATTGAAATGAATAACACTATAATCAAATACAAGTATCACTACAAACAGCTACATAACTTGAGATAATATATGATAAAATTTAAGAGTTCAACCTCCGCCATTAAACTTAATAGCACTCTGCAATTTGACAGCAGTAGAAGCGTCTCCTTTAGCAATAGCGTCATCGAGCTGCTCCAGAGCCTTATTGTAGTTAGTTATGTAGGTCTGGTGGTGTTTCTGGTGGTGGAGCTGCATGATATCGCCGCTAATCGCCGGCTCCAGTGCGCCATAATCGTATGCAAGATCTGGAAGCGTGAATGTCTGCAATCCACGCAATTGTTGTGGAAATGTTGAGAATGCACCTAGGGTTTTACGGGTCGCCAAGGTTCGTAGAGCCATTTGTTTGTTGTGGAGAGAATATTTGGGGGTGAACCGGATAAGTTTTGGTTTTGTTGTTGAACCGGATAAGTTTTGGCAATTGTAAACAAGTACTCAAAGTATGAGGTTGTTACTATTTTAAACACGTGTTGATATTTTTTTAACGGTCAATAAAACTTTCATTCCAAAACACTAGCAACATGCTAGAAATATGCACCTTACAACAACACACCAAAAGGCCACCACACGCAGAGAGCAAAAAAACATACACAAAAAACAAACAAACAAAGACAAACTATTAGGAACCAAAGATGTCAAAATTTTTTGCCACCTCTCCCAAGTGATAAAGGGATTTTTAGACGCGTGTCTAATTCAAAGAAACCTCATCACTTCAGTTTCTTTTTTAATTTTGAAAAAGTTTGCTGAAATTCCAAGTGTGGACTCGAGTTCACATGGGGACGAGACCTATAGCACACCTAACATGTTCCTCCCTAACGGAACAAAAAGTTTTATGGTTTACAAGGACGTGTTGTGCCAAAGAATTTAATTGCGCCTTGACACAAATAGGACAAAGGCGTAGCTTACGCCTCCCGTTAAGTCAAGCATATGCATTGAGAATTATTCAAGTGAAGACTTGGTGCTGAGGACCGTTGTGTCTGCACTCTAGACATGGAAAGGTTATCGTCATGAGATTAAGTGTATCATCTACATGATCATGGTGGTCTTAGACAATGAAGTATTGGTATCAGCCTTCAATTCTATGATTAAATGGGCTCTAGTTGGAGTTTGGACCAAACATTGTTAATATGCGCCTCTAGTTATTTTATTAGTATATACATATATATATATATATATATATATTAAAAAATAATTCGAGCCAACTGAGTCGAACCGAACTGAGCGGACCTTTGCTCATGCTCAGTTCGTTTCCGTTTAATATTCAGCAGTTTTTCCGCAGATCATCATACGCGTACTGTAAAGTCGAATAGGCGTTCTTAGGCATACTAAAGGCCTAATTAAGTTAATTTACGTCTAATTACACTACTTTTAATCGTCCTAATGTTTGTTTTTCGTGTAATTAAGGGTCGTAAATTACCGGCTGTCACAGCTGGTTGATATAAAAAATTGCCAACGACCAACATACGTAAAGGACGACATTCGTTACAAAGATAAGCTTGGAAATAAAAGAAAATCTTTCCTCCTCCTCATAGTAAAAACCATGTACCAATGCCAACTCCTCATCCAGACAATAATTTAATTGCTCAAAATGACTTAGTTGTTGAAAATAACATTTCTGAAAATAATAATGGTACTAGTGATTTTGAAAGCAATGCAGATTTGATTGTGCATGAGGAAGAGGTTGGCGATGATGATTGTGGTGCAAGAAAATTGATGTTGGGTCAAAACATATTATATTTTGTCGTAATTCGAATTGATTTTTAATGTGTAATGTGACAACTCGTAATTTCCAACCTACTTTGTGTAACGTTACGTGATTTTGTGATATGTTCTTTTAATGAATGAATGAATGTTATGATTAAATGCTTATGTGTATGTTGTGATCGCACAAGACTCACCGACCGCACAAGTCCGTTTGGGCTGATCGTACAAGTCCTTATGGACTCCACGTGAACCGAATGGGCAGCCCAAGTTGGGTTCGGCCCATCCTTATTGTCCGATTTACATTAGGGTGTTGTAAGCATTCTACACTTTACCAAAAACACACACAAGTTTACAAACCCTAGTGCTCTCCTTCCCTCTCTTGAAGCCGACGACGAGCACCCCTCTCGGATCATAGATTCTACTCGTTCGGATCAATTCTTGTTCACTCTCTTTCAATCGGTTAGTGCGTTATGATATATGTTTGTAATTTATGTATGATTACATGTTCGATTTCATGGTTAGGGTTGCTTGTATGATAAATCGTGATGTTTTATATGTATGTAAATCGGATGTCTTGCAAGTAATCGATTTGGTTATGTGTTGTTCGAATTATGTTAAGATGATTGTTAACCGAAAGTTTACTAATCGGCTGTGATATGATATCATTCGGGTGGATGTTGTGATGTTATGTTAGTATGCATGCTAGTGATCAAGTATATGAATCATGAGAATATGTTATGAATATTGTTCATATGTATGATATTAGGGTTCATATGGATTAAAAGATAGTTGCCTTGTTTGATCGAAAATTAGCATGATTAAAAATTGATTATCTGTTGATTGATTGTTGTAAAATTGGAAACTGTAAATCTTTGTAACTGATTGCCATAATATCCGGATGATTAAACCACTCGCACAAGACCTCTTGGTCGCACAAGAGGTCCATTCGCACAAGAAGACCAGTTGCACAAGCTGAGCTGGTCGCACAAGAGGACCTGATCGCACAAGCGGTCCTCAGTCGCACAAGAATGGTCCAGCCGCACAAGATGTTGGGCCACACACGTAATTGTTAAGCTGTTGGGCCGAACAAGCCCAAACCACCATCGCATAACCCATCCAGATCGTACAAGTTACCCGGATCGCACAAGTCACTTATATGTTATTTAATTGGGCCGATATGTTATTGGACTGTTAGTTTTGGGCTGCAACAGGTTTGGGTCGGTTTGTTAATGGGCCGGGCATAAGGCTGATCGCACAACCAATTGTGGATCGCACAAGTTGTGCTGATCGCACAATCGGTTGGGCCGACTATCTTTTGGGCTTAGACTTTTAATTCGCACAAGTTGAATGTATTGTTGGACTGTTAAAATGTTGCCATGATCTATACGTGCTCGTAACGTGTTAACTTGTGTGAAACCTATGTGCTATGCTTGAGTCAAAACCTGACTTGTATGATAACCCTGTTAGGACGTGGTTGACCACTCTTAGTTCAAGAAACCTTTTGTGTATCTGCCGAGCAAACCAAGATGAGTTCACACAGCCAAGGCATGGGTTCCCAGGGTGGGAATGGGTTTGGATTATTTACTTGTACTTACCTAGCTTATGGAACATAGTTAAGTTATATGGTCCTCGGGTGAGGAAGAGTTATTGATAAGATACGACTAGACTAGTGATACTTATAGAACTGATCTTCGCACACACGCCGGGGTTGGCCGCGATAGTATGACTAATCTTCGCACACATGCCTAGGAAGGCCGTGAACTATATACTAAACTTTGCACACATGTCGGGTGGCCGCGATACAAATATACCTAGTCTAGAATACTTGGGAAACTTTCCCTAATCTTCGCATACATGCCTAGAGGGCCGCGATACGAACTAATACGATACATGACCTAATGAACGAACACAAGGCTTACTATTCTATTACGATTACTGAACTATTAACTGTGAACTCGCTCAACTAGTTGTTGATTCTCTGCTGCATGCCTTGCAGGACCTTAGGTACTTATGGAGCTTGCACAGGGAGGAGCAGGTCGTTGTGGGACATGGATCGTGGATGCCATGTTAAACGTTTAAACAATTGAACTTAAGATTTACATTGGGTTTACATACTTATGCTTCCGCTACTCAAATTATGTTTTGTTTGGTTTGAACATCAATTATATTGAATTGGGTTTTACGAACTACTTTAATTATTATATACTATGTTCAATATGATTGATGGCTTGATCCTGGTCATGTCACGCCTCCAAGCGGTGGTACTCCGCGTGTGGATTTTTGGGGGTGTGATAGATTGGTATCAGAGCCATTGGTTATAGAGAACTTGGTTTTAATAAGGGGAAACGTTTTTGTTAAAACCAGACTATAGCCAGAACAGTGCTCTCAATGATCCACAACGACGCTTCGCTCCACGTGCAAGACTCAACATCCTAGGTAATATGGTTTATGTTTATTACCTGCTTGCTAGAATTTCATAGAACTTTGCTCGTAGTATGCTTAGATACACATGACCCTATTACATGAGAATACCTATGTGCTTACACTCTTCTGTCATCGCACTACTCGCGAACCATTCTCACTTATGCTACTTTTACTATGAAGATCATGTCTGGACGTGTTAACATGACTCAAGCCCAGTTGACGGCTCTCATTAACGAACAAGTTGCTGCGGCACTTGCAGCCGCACAAGCAGGAGGTATATCCTGTAGTCATAACTCACACTAGGATTTTTAGATCCTCCACTCCTAAACCAACTCTTGTGATTAACCTTGTCCTATTCGTACACAATAGGTCAACACGCACCGCAACTAGTTTGCACTTTCAAGAACTTCATGGACTGTCGTCCAAGTACGTTCAGTGGCACGGAAGGAGCAGTGGGACTACTCCATTGGTTTGAAAAGCTCGAGTCAGTGTTCGAGATGTGTGAATGCCCTGAGGCTCGCAGGGTCAAGTACGCCACTGGTACTTTGGAAGGAATCGCGCTAACCTGGTGGAACGCGCAAGTTCAGATCCTAGGGTTGGCAGCTGCTAACGCCACACCTTGGAACGATTTTAAGGAACTCATCAAACGAGAATACTGCACGCGTGATGACATCCACAAGTTGGAAGTGGATCTTTATCATCTGAAAATGACGGGGTCGGAGATCGAGGCCTACACCAAGCGGTCGAATGAACTGGCCATCCTGTGTCCAACCATGGTGGACCCTCCAATCAAGCGCATCGAGTTGTACCTCAAGGGTCTAGCATCAGAGATTCAGAGCCATGTTACATCGGCAAACCTCGACAATATTCAAGACATTCAGCGTCTTGCTCATCGCCTCACGGACCAGGCGGTGGAACAGAACAAGTTGCCAAAACGCATCAGTGCTACCACTCCAGCTGCTACTTCTGCTACACCCAGCGATAACAAAAGAAAGTGGGATGGGGATTCCAGTAAAGGTTCAGTCTCAGTTCAGTCTCAAGCACAGCAGCGCAAGATAAATGACTACCAGAATCATAGCCAGCAATCATCAGGCAGTCAGGGGCAGGGTGGATATCGGGGATTTCACCCACTATGTAATAGGTGCAACAGACACCACAGTGGACGGTGTCGTAAGGAGCGATGTCAGAGATGTCTCAAGCTAGGGCACGAAGCTAAAGACTGCAGGAGCTCACGACCTGCTAATCAGAATCAGCAACTTCCACCACCAGCTCCACAGAACCAGCAGCAGCAGCCACAGCGAGGAAACCGGGGATGTTTCCAGTGTGGGGCTGAAGGTCATTTCAAACGTGATTGTCCTCAATTGAACCAGAACCAGAATCGCAACAACAAAAACCACCAGGGCAATGGGAACAACAACGGGGGAAACAACAACAACGGCAACGAAGCTCGGGGTCGTGCTTTCGTACTGGGCCAGGGCGACGCAAGGAATGATCCCAATGTGGTTAAGGGTAAGTTTCTCCTCGACGATATTTATGTTACTGTTTTGTTTGATTCGGGTGCGGATACAAGTTATATGTCTTTGAAAGTTAGCAAAATGTTAAAACGTGCACCAACACTCTTAACCACCAAACATGTAGTAGAGTTAGCTAATGGTAAGAGTCTAGAAGCCACGCATGTAGTCAGGGGTTGTAATATTGTCTTAGCCGGTCAAGCTTTCTCCATCGATCTCATACCCATAGTTTTGGGTAGCTTTGATATTGTCATTGGGATGGATTGGTTATCCCAACACCAGGCGGAAATCTTATGCAAGGAGAAGATAGTTCGCATTCCCCGTTCGGGTAAGCAACCTCTCGAAGTTCAAGGCGACAAGAGTGGTGCTGTGGTTGGCATCATCTCCTTCTTGAAGGCTCAGAAATGGTTACGAAAGGGTCACACTGCCATTTTGGCACTTGTCACTGATGCATCAACGAAGGAAAAGAAATTGGAGGATATTCCAGTTGTACGCGACTTTCCTCAGGTGTTTCCTGAAGATTTACCAGGTCTACCGCCGCATCGCCAAGTCGAATTTCAAATCGAGCTCGCTCCAGGAGCAGCACCCACAGCTCGAGCACCGTATCGTTTAGCTCCAACTGAACTGGAAGAACTGTCAAAGCAGCTACAAGAGCTCTTGGAAAAGGGCTTTATTCGTCCTAGCTCTTTGCCTTGGGGAGCTCCAGTATTATTTGTGAAGAAGAAAGACGGTACATTCAGGATGTGCATAGACTACCGGGAACTCAACAAGGTGACGGTGAAGAACCGTTATCCTCTTCCGCGTATAGACGACTTATTCGACCAGTTGCAAGGGTCGTGCTACTACTCCAAGATAGACTTGAGGTCAGGTTACCATCAACTGAGAGTCCTGGATGAGGACGTCTCCAAGACAACATTCAGAACTCGATACGGCCACTACGAGTTTCTTGTCATGTCGTTCGGGTTAACGAACGCGCCTGCCGTATTTATGGACCTTATGAACAGGGTATGCAAGCCCTACTTAGACAAATTTGTGATAGTTTTTATCGACGACATTCTGATCTACTCCAAGTGTCAGGAGGAGCACGAGCAGCATTTACGGCTTATCTTGGAACTTCTACAAAGGGAACAGTTGTACGCCAAGTTTTCAAAATGTGACTTCTGGCTTCGTGAAGTCCACTTTCTAGGCCACGTGGTAAACAAGGATGGGATCCATGTCGATCCATCCAAGGTAGATTCGATCAGGAACTGGCCTGCACCGCGTACGCCAACGGAAATCCGCCAATTCTTGGGTTTGGCGGGATACTACAGACGGTTCATCAAGGATTTCTCAAAGATCGCACAGCCGCTTACACTACTGACACAGAAGGGTGTCACCTACCGTTGGGGCAACACTCAGGAAACTGCTTTTCAGCACTTAAAGGATAGACTTTGTAGTGCACCTATCCTCTCATTGCCAGAGGGCACGGACGACTTCGTGGTTTAGTGTGATGCATCCATCTAGGGTCTTGGATGTGTGTTAATGCAGCGCGACAAGGTCATTGCTTACGCTTCGCGCCAACTTAAGGTTCACGAGCGGAACTACACGATGCACGATTTGGAGCTGGGAGCTGTTGTTTTCGCGCTCAAGATATGGCGACACTACCTGTACGGTACCAAGTGCACTATCTACACCGATCACAGGAGTCTCGAACATATCTTCAAGCAGAAGGAACTAAACATGCGTCAACGTCGATGGGTTGAACTACTGAACGATTACGAATGTGCCATCAAGTACCATCCAGGCGAAGCCAATGTTGTGGCTGACGCTCTCAGTCGAAAAGACACTCTACCTAGACGCGTACGAGCACTACAGCTTACCATTCAGTCTAGTCTTCCTGCACAGATACGAGATGCTCAGGCAGAAGCATTGAAACCGGAAAACGTTAGGGCTGAAGCCCTACGCGGCTCAAGGCAACGATTAGAACAGAAGGAAGACGACGCCTACTATGTAACGGGGCGTATTTGGGTCCCACTATACGGCGGTTTACAAGAACTCGTGATGGATGAAGCTCACAAATCTCGCTACTCGGTACATCCAGGGTCGGATAAAATGTACCACGACATCAGAACAACTTATTGGTGGCCTAGCATGAAGGCCCACATTGCCACTTATGTCGGCAAATGCTTGACCTGTGCAAGAGTCAAGGCAGAGTATCAGAAACCAGCAGGCTTACTTCAGCAACCAAAGATACCACAGTGGAAATGGGAGGAAATTTCCATGGATTTTGTTACAAGCCTACCTAGATCCTAGCGTGGGAACGATACTATTTGGGTGATCGTGGATCGACTCACCAAGTCTGCTCATTTCCTGGCGATCAAAGAAACAGACAAGTTTTCTACACTAGCAGACATATACTTGAAGGAAGTAGTCTCAAGGCACGGGGTGCCCACCTCTATCATTTCGGATCGCGATGCACGATTCACTTCAGAACTATGGCAAGCAATGCACAAAGCTTTTGGCTCACAGCTAGACATGAGCACAGCATATCACCCTCAGACGGATGGACAGTCTGAACGCACGATTCAAACTCTAGAAGACATGCTTCGGGCATGTGTTATCGATTTCGGCAACAGCTGGGAAAAGCATCTCCCTTTAGTGGAGTTCTCGTACAATAACAGTTATCACACCAGCATCCAAGCCACTCCATTCGAGGCATTGTACGGGTGTAAATGCCGGTCACCTCTCTGTTGGGCAGAGGTGGGGGATAGTCAGATCACGGGTCCAGAACTTATAGTGGACACCACGGAAAAGATTGCACAAATACGACAACGCATGGCGGCAGTTCGCGACCGTCAGAAAAGCTACGCGGATAAGCGTAGGAAGCCATTGGAATTTCAGGTCGGGGACCGGGTTTTACTCAAAGTCTCTCCCTGGAAGGGTGTGGTTCGTTTTGGCAAACGGGGCAAGCTCAATCCGCGGTATGTCGGACCGTTCGAAATCATAGAAAGAATAGGCAAAGTAGCCTACAGACTAAACCTACCAGCTGAACTCGGTGCAGTTCACAACGTTTTTCACATGTCGAATCTGAAGAAGTGCCTGTCAGATGAGACCCTCATAGTTCCTCTGAAGGCACTCACTATCGACGAGCAGTTGCGATTCGTCGAGGAACCAGTGGAAATCACGGACCGGGATGTTAAGGTCCTCAAGAACAAGAGAATCCCTCTTGTTCGAGTTCGTTGGAACTCCCGTCGTGGCCCAGAGTTCACCTGGGAACGAGAAGATCAGATGAAAGAAAAGTACCCCCAATTGTTCGCGAACAGTACAACCACTACTGAAGCTGAAGCTACCACGGAATTTCGGGACGAAATTCCAGATCAACGGGGGGAGGATGTGACACCCCAGGAAAACCAGTAAACGATACAACTTACCTAGCTTCCTCAGTGAGTACGTACCAAATTTCGGGACGAAATTTCTTTTAAGTTGGGGATAATGTGACAACTCGTAATTCGAACCTACTTTGTGTAACGTTACGTGATTTTGTGATATGTGCTTTTAATGAATGAATGAATTCAGATGAAAGAAAAGTACCCCCAATTGTTCGCGAACAGTACAACCACTACTGAAGCTGAAGCTACCACGGAATTTCGGGACGAAATTCCAGATCAACGGGGGGAGGATGTGACACCCCAGGAAAACCAGTAAACGATACAACTTACCTAGCTTCCTCAGTGAGTACGTACCAAATTTCGGGACGAAATTTCTTTTAAGTTGGGGATAATGTGACAACTCGTAATTCGAACCTACTTTGTGTAACGTTACGTGATTTTGTGATATGTGCTTTTAATGAATGAATGAATGTTATGATTAAATGCTTATGTGTATGTTGTGATCGCACAAGACTCACCGACCGCACAAGTCCGTTTGGGCTGATCGTACAAGTCCTTATGGACTCCACGTGAACCGAATGGGCAGCCCAAGTTGGGTTCAGCCCATCCTTATTGTCCGATTTACATTAGGGTGTTGTCACCATTCTACACTTTACCAAAAACACACACAAGTTTACAAACCCTAGTGCTCTCCTTCCCTCTCTTGAAGCCGACGACGAGCACCCCTCTTGGATCATAGATTCTACCCGTTCGGATCAATTCTTGTTCACTCTCTTTCAATCGGTTAGTGCGTTATGATATATGTTTGTAATTTATGTATGATTACATGTTCGATTTCATGGTTAGGGTTGCTTGTATGATAAATCGAGATGTTTTTTATGTATGTAAATCGGATGTCTTGCAAGTAATCGATTTGGTTATGTGTTGTTCGAATTATGTTAAGATGATTGTTAACCGAAAGTTTACTAATCGGCTGTGATATGATATCATTCGGGTGGATGTTGTGATGTTATGTTAGTATGCATGCTAGTGATCAAGTATATGAATAATAAGAATATGTTATGAATATTGTTCATATGTATGATATAAGGGTTCATATGGATTAAAAGATAGTTGCCTTGTTTGATCGAAAATTAGCATGATTGGAAATTGATTATCTGTTGATTGATTGTTGTAAAATTGGAAACTGTAAATGTTTGTAACTGATTGCCATAATATCCGGATGATTAAACCACTCGCACAAGACCTCTTGGTCGCACAAGAGTTCCATTCGCACAAGAAGACCAGTTGCACAAGCTGAGCTGGTCGCACAAGAGGACCTGATCGCACAAGCGGTCCTCAGTCGCACAAGAATGGTCCAGCCGCACAAGATGTTGGGCCACACACGTAATTGTTAAGTTGTTGGGCCGAACAAGCCCAAACCACCATCGCATAACCCATCCGGATCGTACAAGTTACCCGGATCGCACAAGTCACTTATATGTTATTTAATTGGGCCGATATGTTATTGGAGTGTTAGTTTTGGGCTGCAACAGGTTTGGGTCAGTTTGCTAATGAGCCGGGTATAAGGCTGATCGCACAACCAATTGTGGATCGCACAAGTTGTGCTGATCGCACAATCGGTTGGGCCGACTATCTTTTGGGCTTAGACTTTTAATTCGCACAAGTTGAATGTATTGTTGGACTGTTAAAATGTTGCCATGATCTATACGTGCTCGTAACGTGTTAACTTGTGTGAAACCTATGTGCTATGCTTGAGTCAAAACCTGACTTGTATGATAACCCTGTTAGGACGTGGTTGACCACTCTTAGTTCAAGAAACCTTTTGTGTATCTGCCGAGCAAACCAAGGTGAGTTCACACAGCCAAGGCATGGGTTCCCAGGGTGGGAATGGGTTTGGATTATTTACTTCTACTTACCTAGCTTATGGAACATAGTTAAGTTATATGGTCCTCGGGTGAGGAAGAGTTATTGATAAGATACGACTAGACTAGTGACACTTATAGAACTGATCTTCGCACACACGCCGGGGTCGGCCGCGATAATATGACTAATCTTCGCACACATGCCTAGGAAGGCCGCGAACTATATACTAAACTTCACACACATGCCGGGTGGCCGCGATACAAATATACCTAGTCTAGAATACTTGGGAAACTTTCCCTAATCTTCGCATACATGCCTAGAGGGCCGCGATACGAACTAATACGATACATGACCTAATGAATGAACACAAGGCTTACTATTCTATTACGATTACTGAACTATTAACTGTGAACTCGCTTAACTAGTTGTTGATTCTCTGCTGCATGCCTTGCAGGACCTTAGGTACTTATGGAGCTTGCACAGGGAGGAGCAGGTCGTTGTGGGACATGGATCGTGGATGCCATGTTAAACATTTAAACAATTGAACTTAAGATTTACATTGGGTTTACATACTTATGCTTCCGCTACTCAAATTATGTTTTGTTTGGTTTGAACATCAATTATATTGAATTGGGTTTTACGAACTACTTTAATTATTATATACTATGTTCAATATGATTGATGGCTTAATCCTGGTCATGTCACGCCTCCAAGCGGTGGTACTCCGCGTGTGGATTTTTGGGGGTGTGACATGTAAACATGTTGATTCGTATTGGTTTGTATATTTATCGTGTGTTTGGTGTTTTTTGGCTTAATAGGTGCAAAAAAAGGATAAACAAGAGAAACTGAGTTGAAAAACGGGTCTGACGGGTCAACACGGGAGTTGTAGCGGAAAATCCCGCCTGGGTATCCCAGGCGACACGAGGAAGGTGACCAGGACTCTCCCGCGACGTGCGGGAGAGGTCAATTACGGGAAAAGTTATAAATTGACCTAATTCACGTTTTAGGTTAATCATTATCCTTCCAACTGTCGCAGACGAATTCAAAGGAGATTCCCAGCGATTTTGACTGGTAAATCTTGACTACTTATGTTGAATTTGTGCAACGTTTATTATATTTGAATTGTTTTTCGTTTATCAAGCGTATTGGCAATTTCCTTGCATTGCTAGCGGGTTGGTAGATTGGTGGATAACTGATATAATCAAACGGGTTATTAGGTTGTAAGGTGAATCTTAAAAACTATCCCTAATAATTAATCAAATTCATTGATCCCAAACCCATGTCTATGTTGTGTCATGAATCTGTAAACGGGTTTTTGTGTTAAAACGAGCAATTAGGATTCCGGGTAGGGGCAGCTTTTTCTCATCTTGATTAAAATTTTCTTAATTAGTTTTCTTGTTCTTGAAATCAATTAATCAAACCCCCAGATTAGATAATTTAAGTTTTATTTAAAATCTCTACACTGACCACAAATTCCCCGTGGATACGATACCCTACTTACACTATCTACTTAGTTTAATTAGGTTTTTGCATGACCCATACGACAGTCATCAAAAATAGGATTAGCGTACTCTGGCGACATTACATTACTGTTAACTGGTTCGCCTAGAATAGTGATAAAACAACAAAACTTTTATTCGGGATGAATGTAATAACTCTTTAACTAAGATGAATAACTATAATAGGCGTAGACCTAGATTTAATGCTTGTGACTTGAGTGTTGAATGTGCTTACTTAAAATATGCTTTTTGTAATGATAAATATGTATGTGCACCACTTGTTTTTGTGCCTGCTTTTAAAAAGAACAGGTTTGGAAAGTTCTTAACTGAAGAAATTCCAGATTTTACTCCATCATGCAGCAATAATTCTCAAAGCAATTCAGGTTTTCAGTCATGCTAAGAATGGGAAATTCGGTAACACATGAGCAGCTGAGCATATTATATATATCGTACACTCGTCAACATAAATATTGTGACAACCGTCAGATTTGCATGCATCCGTACGTTTAATTAATATTGATTTATGCTTAATGACTGTGCTTAATTACAACTGTATATTTTATTGCTTACTGATTTCTGTTACATATATACACATGCATCACATTCATACTGTCACTCCATTTATTATACACAAACAATAGTGACAAACTTGATGCACAAAAGCACAGTTAGCACAGTGAGCAGATAACCCAGTAAACATGCTGACAATGCCAGCACCTAGACAGACATATTTTTGAGGCCAGAATGAGCCAGGAATGGAATACTACACTAGTAGGGAGTGTAGGGAGGTGAGAATCATAAAACTGCGTCACTAGGAGATAGTTATAGTGACCGGAAGTGCCTAGAACATACTTAAAGTGCAGAATTCTGCACTAATTACCAAAAATTCAGCATTTAACAATGCCAGTAAAGTGCAAAAACTTGGTAAAATAATTCTAGACACTTTCCAAAGTGTTGGTAATTTATTGTATTACTAAAAACAATATAAGAGACACTTTAAAGCTTTATTTAACACTTTAACGGATCAATACCCAACCGAACAACCGGACTTTACCCGGAACATAAAAATTTTGCCAAAGACATTGTTTTTACTTTTCTAAGCTAGCTAGGGTCCCCGAACACCCCAACACACCTTATATTAAATAACACACAATGAACCTACTAACTTAGCATCTAATCCTAACTAGTTAGTTACTTTATCATTGAAACCCAACCCCATACCCCCCTTCTTTGAACCGGTTATGTGGGTGGGACACCCCCCGCACTTCTTTTAATTATTTTATTTAGAGATGTTGGTGGATAAAGAGCACATTGTATGATGTTTAATGTGGAAGATGGATCATAAAAGTGCACAAGAGGTTATCATTCTCTCACATCACAATACAATACCAAACAACTCTTGCTCCTCTCTTCTCCATGGTTTCGGCCGAACACAAGCACACACACCACCACTATTTTTCAAACTTCTTCAATCATTCCAAGGGCATCCAAAGGTGAAGGTGATCATACAAGTAAGCTCGGTGTGTTCGGAAGCTCAAGACCGCTCTTGTTTCCTTTTATCCACCACTTTTACGCCTTGTTTCTTCCCTAGCCTTGTGCTAGTAGTAAGTGCTCTAAAACATCATCTTGTTCTTGTATTTGGTGGTTAATAGATGATAGAATGATAAAAAGTTAAGAAACTCTAAAGAACATGAACAAGTCTTAAACATAAAGTGATAAAGGGTGGATAAAGAGAGGATATATGGGTAAATCATGTAAATCTTGTGTAGTGATGATTATTTGATGTTGTTTGTTATTAAAAGTAGGATGGATCATCATCTAGACATGCTAGATCATGTTCAAGAACATGAACTAGTAAGGTGTAAGTGTTAGAAATATGAAGGATGATGAAACCATCCACCCATGAACTTGAAACTTGAATAAATATAATTTTTCTTGAAAAATGAAGTAATAAACTTGTAGATCTAAAGATCTACAAGTGGTTTTTCGGAAGAACCAAGTGAAAAATACTAGTGTTGTTAAAACCCGGATCTTGTATGAACTAAAAGCATTTTTGGTAAATAAACAAGTGTATGAACACTTGTGTAACAAGGAAATTTAACAACGCAATATTTTTGTAAATCGTGACTATAAGTTGTTAAACTTCAAATTCTCTAAAAATAAAGTTTTTAAGAAACTAAATTTATTTTTAAAGATAACAAGACCTACTAAACATGTTAGTGATTTACTACATATGTTTACAAACCTTCAAGTTCATGAGTTTATGATTTAGTCTTATCCTGTTAAGATTAGTGATTAAATATTGTATGTTGTTGATTGTTAAATTGTTTGATTGATTTCACAAAAGAAAATGATATGCTAAAAGCATGGACACCTCCATTTACAGAGGAAACTCTGGCGAAATTTTTCTAAAAATATAACACTTAGAAATATTTTTATAACAAATGGTTACAAATATATTTCTAACTTGGTTTTCAAAGTAAACTTTGCCATGATTTTTATTTCAAAAATTACCAAGTATCGGAGGTGGATTTTCATAAATAAAACTTGATAAATATATGTTAGAATATATATGTTATAATAAAACGCTTGTGTGATTAAATTACATATAAATTATAATAAAACGCTTGTGTGATTATGTGATTATTTTTTGAACTAGATATATTATTTTAGGGTAAAAATAATATAACTTGAAAACACCGTGAAATTTCGACTCCAAAATAATACCAACGCTCTCACAAAGCAAATATTTAAGTTACGCAAGTATTATCGTTACAACGCGAACTTTAAAAATGTAACTTATGTATACTTCGGAAAAATACTCTTATTAGTATATTTTTGGTGGATATTATTTTGGAAAAACTTATGAAATAAAATATAATATTTTTGGGAAAAATATGTATATTTTGGAAACTAAAACATTTTAGACAAAGTAATTAAAATATATTTTTCAAGTGAGACTTAAAAATATATTTTTCGGAATTATAAAGCATACATGTATAAATACCCCATCATTGGGAAGGAAAAATACGAAGTTGAAATACTTAAGAAATGTTAATACAGAGATACTGCATAAACAATTATTCCAAAACTAAATATAATTACTGTAACTTGGAATAATGACAGAAACGTAACCCAAAGACGCAAATACTAAGACAAGGCACGACCCGTTCATCTAATAGACGTTAGTACACTGTAGGTAGTCGTGTTGGCTGAAGAGACATGGGTTACACATACTGAAGACGCAATGCTGTGAGTTCATGTCCCCCTTTTCTCTTAACTGTTTTCAGTTTTATAACTTCGGGGGTGAAATACATGTTACAGTTATTTTGGACATTATTATACATGGTATGGTTAGCTTAAGGAGGGTTGGGACGTTCAGATCATGTGAGTGGGTAGGTAGAACTTAAGGCCATTAATCCTCGTTGTAGGACCGAGGGACATTAGTGATAGATCTATTTGGGTGTAGCGAGCCCCACTCCTGAGTCCGCCGAGTGGACCATGTGGTGACTAAGTGCCCGACGCACAAATCCGCTAGGTTTGAGTCTTCCTGCTTCACTTCACACATATCATTGGCTTTGCAACCCAATGGTGATCTATTTTTCCTTAATTGCTACATACCAGGGATTTTCATACATACAAACGCATGATAAAGGTTTATACATACTCACTTACACATGAACTCGCTTAACTTTTGTTGATTTTTCAACTTACATGTATTTCAGGAAAACTAAGGGATCTGGCAAGTGTCTGCATTTGTGTCAAGCTGCGTACTAAATAAAGACGTCATCCAGGGTAGTAGGTTCAGGAGGTGTAACCCTTACCTGGACGGGTTACATGTCCTTAAACCGTGTTTTTATTCAAGTCTTTATTATGTCATATGAACACGTTTTAAATCATGTTATGGTTGTATCTTGTTTTATGTGTCGACATTTAAAAATGATGTTGTATTGTATTTCTAAACCTTATTAATGGATGAACATCTCTTGTTTTTATCATATAGTATTGTTATGATTGATTGTTATGGTATTAAGAAGTCACACCAAATAAACCCACGCTTCCGCAAAAGCCAGGGTGTGACAGCTTGGTATTAGAGCCTCGATCATAGTGAACTAGGATTCTTTCTTGAGTCTAGACTATGATCATCAGGGCTCTCACGAAAATATTTTCAAAACATTTTTACATTGCATACACTAAAGTCCAGATCCAGGGTACAAAACATTTTTACAAACAAAAGGCACGAATACACATTTCAAAGTTCATGTTTATAATTCAGTCTTAGTGACTGGGAGGTTGGTCATGGAGACCAGGGATTCAGTCTTAGTGACTGGGAGGTTGGCCATAGAGAACAGGGATTCAGTCTTAGTGACTGGGAGGTTGGTCATAGAGACCAGGGATTCAGTCTTAGTGACTGGGAGGTTGGTCATGGAGACCAGGGATTCAGTCTTAGTGACCGGGAGGTTGGTCATAGAGACCAGTGAATTAGTCTTAGAGACTGGGAAGGTTTGGTCTTAGAGGCCAGGGAGTTAGTCTTAGAGACTAGGGAGTTCAGTCTTAAAGACTAGGGAGTTCAGTCTTAGAGACTGGGGAGGTTTAGTCTGAGAGACGAGATGTGTTAGTCTGAGAGATTGGGAGATTGTCTGAAAGACTAGGACGAATATGTGGATACATGATTACATTATGAATTGTCTTTGTTTGCAATATGAAAAGCGTTAAAAATTACTGTAAATATGCATGTTGTGACTATTATGTACCGGCACACACGTCACTTTCCTTAAGGAACGAGTAGTCAGATGATGATGACCCTACGGCCACCGCCACAGATGATGAGACTATACCTGCGCCGGAGAGAATCTACGACAGACACTGAGAGTGACCCTGACATGTTGACCAAGGACGAGGACAACTTCCAACCGTCCGCGCTGCCAGACTTTAGTGATAAATTACCCTTGCTGATGGTTTCCTTGACAAAAGTATTCCTATCCTTCCTACCGCCCCACCATTTGGACACTTCGGTGGAGAGCACCTCTTGACTCCAAACCTCGACAATGCGCCTCCTGTGGACATTCCTTTCGAAGGTTGGCTACTCAACGAATAATGGATGATGATGTTGACTTATTATTGATGGCCCTTCTGATAACACCCATGACGATGGAAGAATAGACGAGAACGTTGCTACTAATTTCACTTTTGAAGACCCCTGTTAACGAGTTATCCTCTGATTCTAGCATACATTCGATTTCAGACTCCTTTGAGTCTGTGACATCTGCAGCCTTACAGACAGGCAGATTACAGCTTTCGACTACTGACGCAGACGACGACACCGTTATAACCGCTGCAACTATCACTTGCTCGAGACGCCACACCTTTACACAACCCAGAGCCTGCTCCTGAGCCAGCTCCTGTTCCTTTTGGGGTCAGCCCGATGTTGTACCTGCTGATCCTGCACCCTTACTTGCTCATGACCCTGTTACATTTTGGCTTACCAGACATTGCACCCCTTATACCTGCACCTAGTGATTCTCCTTTCGTGAGACATTTACTGCTGCACTTTCAACCGCTGATGTTGCTCTTATGAAGACCGACGTCCATCGCGCGAATGTGCCTATCGCTTTCTTTCAAGACATACCCGCACCCCGTGAAGGTACTCCAGGTCAGCACTCGCGTAACAATCCCTTTTTGCTACAGCAGCATTTTCTACGACCTCGCAGGCCGCACCGTTTACTACTTTCACCTCCACGTCGTTGGACGAGCCATTTCGATGATTCCTATAATACACTATGTTGATTTTAGACCCTTACCATCCCTCACTTTGTGGAGACTACACATGGGACAAGTACACCTGTAGCGTTAGCTACAGTTTGAGGATATAGTTCGCAGAGTTTTGGAGCTTGTGCTACACCACGTCCTCCACCCTGTCTATTGCCAGTATACTTTCATCAAGATTCCTTTGCACTCTCACCTGCTGCTATTACACCTTTCCTAGGTTTTGATGCTTGTTTCTCTACTGCCGAGCAGCAGATCAGTTACTTACTTCGACGTATATACAAGCTCAAGAAGGAATTCACACATGTCGACAATTTACTTTTCTTTATTTCTCCACCTTAGTCACCAGTATGGTTGATTTCGGGATTATGCGGATTGCATTACATCTGGGTAGGACATTAATGATAAGCCGAGATTGTGGAGACTTTTGAAGATTACACCTGACTACGTAACTTTGATGCACTAACATATTTAATGGACAAGGGTAGGGTGACCCTGTGTCCCTGTTGATGTGATACATTTTGGAAGACGATACAATTGTGGCCCGGGGAATAATGAGAAGTCAGTCATCATTAGGCATGCGACAATACTTTATGACCAATGACCAACGAAAGCTCAGTCGCTATGTCTTCATTAAGCGTGTTATCAACCTATATGTGTGTGCTATAATTATAATACTACGTGCTTACTTGCTATGCTCTCATTAAACATAATTACCAAATTACTTGGTTATACTATGATTATACCATTGCGTGATTGGTTGGTATGATAACCTAATATGTGTATGTGCGTACGATCTCTAAACAACTATATACACTCCCCGAGCGAATAAGACCTGACCTAACCAATCTTCTTCTCAGAAGATGCCGATACAAGGAAACGTCGATACCAACAACCCTCTACCAACAACAGCAAAGTCGGGACTGCAAGGACGCATCTCGCAAGCCATCGCACAACTCGAGACCCTTCGCTCTGAGCATGGTGGAGATACCTCAGGAAATAACCCACCCAGCGGCTGCACTTACGAGTAGTTCTTGAACCACAAATCTCGAGAATTCGATGGCACTGGGGGTGCCTTAGCTTTTGTGCGTTGGGTGGAGAAGATGAATTATGTCTTACGGTTGAGCAAATGTGCCCCAGAACACCAGGTCACGTACGTAGCTGGACTATTTGTAGATGGGGTTCTGTCTTGGTGGAACCTTCAGGTTCAAACAATGGGCGAAACTACTGCATATGCTTTGTCATGGGACGGACTGAAGGAACTAATGCGCAAGAGATATTGCTCTAGGGCGGAAGTCCAGAAGTTGGAAACTGAATTGTGGAACCTAAAAATGGAAGGTCCAAAGATAGCCGAATTTGTGCAGAGATTTGGCGAATTATCACAAGTTGCATCGCGTTTGGTGGAACCAGAATCTAGGAAGATCGAACATTTCATTGGGGGATTGGCACCTCAGATACTAAGCCTGGTAACAACATCTAAACCTTCAACAATCACCGAGGCTATCAGCATAAGCGTGGCACTCACTGAAGAAGCAATTAGACAAGGAAAATTCTCCGGTATGGAAGAGAAAGAGGAAACTCCTGTAGAGTCATCTGGAGATAACAAGAGAAAGCTCGCAAATTTCAAAATGATTACTCGGGTAAGTAACAAGAAGAAAGCCAAAAAGGGAAAAGACTACATGGGTATCCTACCTAAGTGCGACAATTGTCTACGTTATCATGTCGGGCGATGTAAGTATGGAAAATGTGATAATTGTGGTAAGAGGGGGCATCCCAAGGAGACCTGTAGACAAGTTATTGGAAGTGGAAATAAAGGTCAAGATGATAGCAAGAATCACGGAGGAAACAACGACAACGACGAAGGCAGGACGAGTGACAAACAAAAACGTGCTGAAGGTTGTCTTAACTGTGGGAGCAAGAAGCATTTCAGAAAATACTGTCCTAAGAGAAATCAGGCACAAGGATAAAAGCTCAGTAACAGAGCTAGGGGAGCACGCCAGGAATTCCAGCCTGGATATCGGTACGTTCCATATTACTCAACGATATGCATCCGTATTGTTAGATACCGTCGCAAATTTAGTTTCGCATTTTTAGAGAATCGCAAGTACGATTGGTTTGGTAGTAAGTAAGTTAGGTAACCCGCACTCAATAAAACTAGCTAATGGGAAGCTAGTAGAAGCCAACGAAGTAAATGGGACATGGCAAGATAGGACCCGGAGAGCGTGAGTTTACGCTTGATCTACTGCCAGTGAATTGAGGGACTTCAACAAGGTAGCTGGATGGATTGGTTGACAAAGGATCAATAGGAGATTGATATCCGCACCACGATGGCGAACGAAGAAACAATCCTGACTCATGAAGCGGGATACGCCTCTGCAAATTGCTAATTGATTAAAGGCATGAAGGATGTTGCGTAAAGGATGTGTTATGTTCTTGGCTCATGTCGGGAACAGGGGAGCCGAAGAACCAAAACTCGAAGATACCCCTGTGATGAGGAAATATCCCAAAGTCTTCTCCGAAGACTTACCAGAATTATCTCCTCATCAACTAGTCGAATTTCGCAACAGTCTGATTCCAGGCGTCGCGCCTGCAGTTAATGTACTTTAGCAACTTACACCTTCGGAAACACAAGGATTGGCAGTGTAGTTTCAGTAGTAGATAGAGAAGGAAGATAACAGACTAAATTCCCATTTTGGGTTACCCCAGTCCTGCTCGTCCAAAGAAAGGACGATGACTTTCAAATGAACATCAAACTACCAGGAGTCGGACGAGCTAGCCAACAAGAGTCAGCGACTCTTGCTAAGGATTGACGAGTGATGTGCGTAAAGTGTGTTATATTTTAGGTATGTAATTTAAGCCCTTTTTACACTTTTTAGCCAGGTTTTAAATTTATAAAACACGATATTTACTAACACTAAACACACATATGGGCAAGTGCACCCATCGTGGATGTAGTATAGTGTTGGTAAGATACCGAGGTCGTCCAAGGACACAAGAGCTTTTAGTACCGGTTTATCCTCAACGTCTAACCAAATCAAAATGTTAGAAAAAGGTTTTAAACTAAGAAAATAAAACTAACTAAAATGCTGAAAAATAAAATAAAAATAAAAACAGATAGACAAGATGAATCACTTGGATCCGACTCGTGTGTAGTGTAACCTTTGATTATTTTTCGCACCTTTGCACTTGTTTAAGAGATTATCTTAGTTATTGTAGTAGGCCCCTCTTTTGAAAGCGACGTTACCCTCAACACAGTAGTTTGATTCAGCAAGGATACAATCCTAAAGGGTCGGATTATTGAAAGATAATTAATTAAGTTATTAATGTATAATGTGGTAGGCCCCTCTTTTGAAGGCGACGTTACCCTCAGCTAAGTAGTCTGAGTCAGCAGGGATACAGTCCTAAGTAGCTGGGTTAAAGTTTTAATAGTAGTTTAACTTATGAGGGGATCAAAGAGTTTGGACCCCCGCCACCCAATACCTTTGGGTATTGAAGGAGGTCCTACTAAATTTGACCCAGATCCTTTGCAGGATCTATAGACTGAACAATGGCAAGACTCTTACCAAACCGTACCCTTAACCCCCGACCAGGTAGCCAACATACCTCCATATAGACCGTGGAGATATGAATGGTGAAAATCTTTTATTTTATATAGACAGTAAAATAATGCCAGGACACCACGGACAAACGATAAGGAAGAATCACCTTCAACATAAGAAACTAGTAATTAAAGTCACTAATACAAAACCAATTAAAAAGTGCAAAAGATTAAAAATAAAGCGTATTACACTAAACATTTGTCTTCACCAAGTGATGTAAGAGACTTAGGCAAACATGGCCTTTGATTGTCAAGAACTCTTACGATCAATCTTGGATCCCGAGACGACTCACACACTCTATGATGGACAATGGATGATGGTGGTGGATGATGGTGTTGTGATGGTGGTGGGTGGTGGGTGGTGGGTGAAGTGTGAGAGAGGTGGTGTGCCAAGGGATGAGTTGCAAGAGCTCCAAACACTCCTATTTATAGGCTGAACAGAAGCTCGGGCACGGCCCCGTGTCCGCTGGGCACGGCCCCGTGTCCATCAGACTCTCTCTCTCTTCATTAATTGTAATTCGCAATTACAATAAATGCGCCTGCAGGAAGTTGACCACGCCCCCGTGTCCGCTGGGCACGGCCCCGTGGTGGGCAACAGAAGCTTCTATGAGTTTGTCTTTTCTGCTGGCACTTGGGCACGGCCCCGTGCTCACTGAGCACGGGGCGTGTTCAGTCTTCTGTCTTCTTTGTTTTGCTTGGGAAGATGCTGTCGGGGGGTTGGGCATATCACTTTTGTTCCCTTTCTTGTATTTATGTTAGATTTTGCTCTCTTTTTGCTTCTTTTGTTATTTTGAGCTCATTTAATCATGAAAATACAAAAGGAAGACAAAAGCACACGTTTTCCAAAATTAGTACTAAAAAAGGGTTAGTTTTAAGCCACAATTGATGTAATTTATATGTTGCATTTTGTGCACATCAAATACCCCTACACTTGAATCTTTGCTTGTCCTCAAGCAAAACTCTTTATAATGTGGCTTTATTCACTCCCAAATGGAATGGGTAGAAGAGAAGGTTTTTGGGCTTGTCATAGAGTGTCGGGATTTCCAAGATTATTTAGGTTTTATTTTTATTTATTTACAATCCTATTCGTCATGATTTATTAAAAACATTTCATAAGATAAATTATTTATTAGGGCATAACATACCTCTTTAAAATTCCATTTATATACAAGTTCCTCACGAGGAATCACTCAACACTCGGCCGAAGGTGTATTTTTTTAGTGAATCACTCGAGAGCGGCATGGAACTTACTCCTACCATATGCTTGCCAAGCAATCAATCCTCCTCCTTTTTAACTATATACCTTTGTAAATATCAAGAGGACTTTTTGGGTGAAGGGTTAGGCTTGGTGGTTGGGTTAGTGGTTAGTAAAAGGGCGAAAAGCGTAACAAACGTCGGTTTTTGAAAGACTTTTTATTTTTCACATTTTTATTTTATTTTGATGAACCACTTGTTTCAAACAAAGTTATTTCTGATGAACTTGTTTGTTTGTTTGGTTTCATCAATATATATATATATATATATATATATATATATATATATATATATTGGAAGAGTCATTAGAAAACCGAACGTTGTTACTAAAAGAAAGGGTTCAAAATAAAAAGGTTTAGGTGGGTAAAAAGGGTGATTGTTTTGGGTTAAGAAATGAAAAGGTTTAGGCTCAAAGGGGTTAACTAGGGGGATTTTGGGTAGGTGGTAAAAAAAATTGAAAAATAATGGTGTAGAAAGAAAAAAAAAGTTAGTCCTAATGCCTCCATCATTTACTTACTCGGGTTTAAGTTGGTAAGGACCGGGAATGTATTGTTGTGGCAAGTTCTAGAGTCGTACGAACCAAGCGGCTATTCACACAAGAAACGAAAAATGAGCATTTAGTGTAAAGATATGTATTTGTATGCTCGATAAAGGCTCAAAACTCACTTTTGTGGGAAAGGGTTTTTTATGTGATCAAGTATATGTAATCAAATCTTAACTAAGTTTGTCATGCCTTTTCATAATTTTCTTATGTTGGTTCTTTTTATCACGACGCTATCGGTTGTAAATTTGTAAAAATATAACCTTGTTAGAACTTGAATTTCCAACTTAAACTTAGACAAGTAAAAAAAATGAAAGTTTTTTGAAAAAAAAATTTGGGGTGATTAGCGGTTCCAATAGAGTTTTGTGTAAGGCTTGTTATTAGGACTTGCAAGATTCAAGGTTTTAGCATCCCCCCACACTTAAATTACACATTGTCCTCAATGTGTCCCAAAAATAAGTTTTTAGGTTGATTGAATGTGTAAAATGGTGTTAAAAGCAAAATTTTATGTTACTGGCATCCTGGACACGGCCCCGTGTCGGTTGGACACGACCCCGTGTTCAACTGCCAGTAACGAAAACTTACAGAAGATGGACACGGGGGCGTGGTGGCTGGGCACGACCCCGTGTCTGGCAAAAATCTGCAGAAATTAAACAAACAGCAGGTCTGGGAGGCGGGCACGGGGGCGTGTCGGCCGGACACGACCCCGTGTGGACAGTCTGCAAGGCTGAAAAACAAGTTTCTTTATCCGGTTTTCCTGTCCTGGCTTTATTAGTACTAATGTTTAGCACTCTAAGCCTCGTTTGTACCTGTTTTATCAGTAAATACCACACCAAACAATACCAAACGTCCTAAATTACCAAGTTAAACATCCAAACCATCAAGTTAAAGATAAAAAAACAAAAGCAGAAACTAAAAATAAGTTAGGAAAAGTAAATTGTTCAACAGTTCGGCACGCAGGCCGGAAATTGTTCGATAGAAAGGGAATTGAACCTGTGGGATCACCAACCAGCCGCTCCTACTCCTGCTCCACCCGCCTAGTCCATGTCTTCATCACTGTCATCACCTCCTTCCCCGTGCCCCGCCATATACTCCCGGATGCTCCCGATGTCATCTTGGATATCGATGATGTTTCTTTCAATGGCTCCGACCCGGTGGTATGTGTTGCTGGCGAGGTTGTAGGTGTTCCTGGTGCACATAAGGTTTTCCTGCAAAAGATCATGTAAACTCTGAAAGTTAGGAAAACCACCTCCTTGTGAGGAGGACTGGCCCGGTTCACCGTGGGGTTGGTACTGGTATTGGGGAGGTGGAGCGTGAAGGACTAGTGCCTCTTGCGGGTTCCATGCATGACCTTGCATCATCTGAAAGCTTACCGACCCGTCTTCCGCCTCATCGATTAGGTTCATGGAGCGACAAATGTGTATATCAACCCGTCCTGACCATGGGCTCCTTTCAAAAGACCTAGGTATGCGCGTGAAGTGCTTGAAGAGGCGGTACACCTATCCCCCGTAGAAAATAGGGGTTGGTGCATGAGCAAGCTGGTTCAGATGCATGTTCCTGAGTAGGAGGAATGGAACATCGAGGGGTCTTCGGGTGTGAATGCAGTGGAGGACTACCAAATCTCTCAACCCAACAACGTCGCTGCTGTCATGTCTCTGACTAAGAGAGTAAGCAAGGAGCCTATGAATGTAGCGATAGAGCGGATCCCTTAGCTTAGTGCTCTTAGTACTGCTCGGATTGTAGAATCCTTCCCCAATCTGAGCCGATGCGGCGTGGCGTGCGTTTTCATCCAACTCTCGCATTCCCCCGGTGTTTTCTTCACTTCCCGAATCCAGTTCCGTATACAACCCCACTATTGCCCCAAATTGCGCCATAGAGATCGAGTACCTAGTTCCACCACACTGAAATGCAACACCCTCATTGTCGAAAGGGTCGCACCTTGAGTTAAAAGTGAAGGTGCTATAGAACTCCATGGTACACTCGTGTACTGGTCGAAGTCGAGTGGTTAGGGCAACCCTTAGTGAGCCGGTAACGAGGTTGTTGAACCTGTCAAGTTGGTTCACCATGGCTAAGAGGTCCGTGCATGCTTGCCTTGGGTATTCTTCGGGTCTTGTTTGAAGTGTGTCATATCTGGCCCTAGCATCGAGCTCATTTGCGTTGAATCTTGTGAACTTCTTCGACATCTGAAAGAATACACCAAAAGTTAGCACGAAACAGTGAGATTTTTCGAAAGAAACTGCAAACAGTGAGCTGGACACGGCCCCGTGCTCAGCAGGCACAACCCCGTGTCCAGGCGTCTGTTACTCAAAAATTGCATTTTTCGACCCGGTCCCGAAAATCTGAAAATTTTTGGCCAAATAGATGCGGTTTCCCCTGAAAATGAAACCCCAAGTGCCATTTTTCCCAAAACAAACCGTTTACCCTTTCAATTTCATCTTTTTCGGTTCAAAAACAAGGGTTTGGGGTTTTCATGAGAAATCGGGCAAATCTATCAACAATACAAGTGTATTTACTTCCCATTACACTAATCTAAACTAATGCTAACAGATTATTGCAAAAATTTGAGGTTTGATCCGGATGAACTTCAAGAACCCTAGATTTTTTCCCAAAGTTTTGATGTTTTAACTACATGCAAGTAACTAATCTAACTACTAATGATGATAGAATCATACCTTGATGTTGTTAGAATGAGAGGAGACGTCGAAAATCTGTGGAAAATCGCCTGGACCAGAGCGTTTTTCGGGGAAACGGGGCGTGTGGAATGGTGTAACTGATATGAAAAGAGGGTTTTATCCCGACAGTTGCGCGGACACGGCCCCGTGCCGAAAAAAGTTAAAATTTATTTTTAGTGCTCGTGTGAGTGCCCTGTTTTCCCAAAAAAAATATGGTTAAAAGACTTACCGATTTCGATGTTTTCCCACTTGTTCGTAACATACCAGGTATGATGTGGATGCCTTTATTCGTCGACCGTTTGAAGCGAGATCTCTTCCTCTTCATCCTCAGTGGATCCTCGATAGAGTTTCATCCGTTGGCCATTGACTTTGAATGGAATTCCATTCCGAGATTTAGTTTCTACTGCACCGTGAGGAAAAATATGGGTGATAGAAAAAGGTCCTGACCACCTAGATTTTAGTTTACCCGGAAATAATCGAAGTCATGAATTAAACAATAGAACCAGATCTCCCACTCGAAATTCATTAGGTTTAATGTATCTTTCGTGTAAATTTTTCATTCTTTCCTTATAAATTTCCGAGTTAGAGTATGCATAATTCCTTAATTCGTCTAATTCATTTATTTGACAAAATCGATTTTTGCTTGCAATTTCTAAATCTAAGTTTACATTTTTTATTGCCCAGTAGGCCTTGTGGGCTATTTCTACTGGCAAATGACAACTTTTTCCATAGACGAGCTTATATGGGGTTGTGCCTGATATACGTTAAATTAAACATGTTTTTATACCCCAAAACACTTCCGTTTTAAGCATTTTTTTTTACCGAAAACGCAACGTTTAGATACCAAATCCGGTACTTTTATATTTTCAGGTCTTAAACAGAGTATAAAGGAAAATTCTGATGAAAACGGACAAATTCTGATGCATTTCTGATGGAATCGGCAAAAATCTGATGAACTGCCAGGTGTGGCACGACCGTGCCACCGGCGGCACTACCGTGACACTGCTACGATCTCGGAAGCACTGCTAGTGCAACCAGGAGTGCCAACTATTTCTCGGGCGGCACTACTGTGCCACCCGCGGCACTACCGTGCCACCCGCGGCACTACCGTGCCATCGCCAAATCAAGCTTTCTGACCAACATTTCTGAGGAGTGGCACTACCGTGCCACCAGCGGCACTACCGTGCCGATCTGATGACTCAGGCAACTTGTCCACTAGTCCACTTGGCTGACTCGGGATCGCTGAAACTGACGTCACCCGACAAGACCTGACCGCACGACCGTGCCAAATCTGCACGGCCGTGCCAATCTGGAAATCGCCTATAAATAGCAGCATTCGCTACTGGTTCAAATGTTGGGTTTTTCTCCATGTTTCTAGGCGATTTCTGGGTTCCGAAGCAGTCCTGATCAGACCTATTTGAAGCTTAAAGATCGAGTGGAAGCATAACCAATCCAATCAATTCCTTGCTTGTTTATGGTTCGATTCCTTGTTCTTGAACATGTATTCTAATCATTTTGCAAGTTATGAGTTGATGTTAGTTTATGTTTAATGTAGTTTATGTAATAATAGTTATAAACTTGTTTCTTGAATAATCTTTATGTTGTAATCTTGTTTGTATGAAACTTAAGTACTTTTTCATGTTTGAATCTTCATGATTATATAATGAACGTTTCATTGATGTTGAGTTCCTGATTATGTTTGATTATTTTGGATAATGAATCTGTGGTTAGTGGGATGGTAACTATTTCTTGATTAATCACTTGTTTGTAAACTTGTTTACACCATGAAACTCGAGAGGGGTATTGGTTTTATCCAAGATGTATCTTATTTTGATTAGGAATGCTTTCTTGCACGTAAGGGTTCTAACGAATTATATGGTGTTGATTACATGTTCTTGCATGCGGTTTATGATCCTTGTTTAGTAGTTTTGGTCTGAAATTGCTGACATGGTAGATTTGTGTGCAAGACTTGTAAAGGTGATATATGTCGTTATATGATCTACTTAAATGCTTATTCTCGTGGCTGTATTGTGACCATCGGTATTGCTTTCTTTGATAAGTGAGGTTAGAAAACTCCTAGCGGATGACTATTATCTTTAAAGGTTTACATGAATGAATATCAATAGCTCGCTAAAGAATGATTTTAGGTGGTTAACGTGTGTTTATCGCGTTAACTTTCCGAAAAATCATCATGTTAGAAAACTCCTAGCGGATGACTAACTGTCTCGAAATTGGAAAATTGGTTAAGTGCTTTTGTGACATATCTGATAGATAACATGTTTAGGTTGTCTGTGAAACAAGATAGTAGTATATTTATGTCTTAGTTGTAGTTTAGATAACTTAGTTAACAACCATTCATCTTTCTTTATATCTGGTAATCTAGTAACAAAGATTTAGTAAATTATAACGCCCGTGTTCCATGGATCGATATCTGGCTCTTACCAATACTTTACTGCATATATGACGGGATACACTTGTCCTTTGTTTTGTGTGTTTTAATGTGAAGGTATAAACCATTTTTATAAATATAAAACGCACTTCGTCGCATGGGAACATACTGTAAATAAATATGTGTGTTCGCATGAACGTCAAGTTTTTTGCGCCGTTGCCGGGGACCTACGGCGAAATTAATGGAACAATCCAAGTCATTATTTTACCGGTGTACAAACTGTCAATAACTGTTAATATCTGTAAATTTTTGTATTTATTTATTTTCTTTTACCTAACTGTTTAACTAACTTTTGTTTTCTTTAATTTACTAACTTGTAAATACCTAGCCTGGCACGCCCACTAGGACTAACTTTTGACTAACTTTTCTTTCCTGTTTTACTAACCACTAACCAACTAACTTTACTAACTCACTAACTTACTAACTTTTTATTTATTGTTCAACTAACATTTTATTTATTTATTTATTTATTTATTTATTTATTTAATTCAGTTATGTGTTCGGAATCGAACCGTGTACTGGCAAGTATTTAGTTCAGTATTTTAATTTCAGTAATTTCATTTCTATACTTCATTTATTTATTTATTTATTTATTTCACTTCAGTATTTCCAATTCAGTATTTTATTTATTAACGTTCAGTTATTTATTCGTTTATTTATTTATTTATTTCTATCCGTTTTATTATTTGTTCTTTCATTAATTATTGTACTCGTTTGTTTATTTATTTACTTCATAAAAATAAAATATAACTTTCTGATAAAATCATCAGATTTTCTGATAAATTCCAATGAATTTATCTGATTTTCTGATGGATTCTGATAAACCCATTAGATGTTCTAAAAACAATAGTTTTCAATTCTGATGAATTTACCAGATTTTCTGGTATTTCTGATGGATTTATCAGGAATTCTGATGGAACGAAAATTTCATCAGATCTTATCAGAATTTTATAAGATATATCAGATTTTCTGATATATATAAAAAAAAGTTCTCGGATATAAATAAGTAAATAATTCAGTAAATATTTAAATAGATTTGTTTAATAGCCCGTATATATATGGATATTATGTAATATCATTATGTATACTTATTTCTTATATTATTATTATATTCTTTTTTTTCTGTATAATGCGTTCCTTTTTCTGTGCAGACTAATGTCCACGCCCCCTGCACCCGCTAACGCTGAGCTAGCCAACGAACCAGAAAATAACTTAAGAAGAAGTAGGCGGCTTCAAGAGAGATCACTTGTTGTTGCACAAAGGATTGCAGCCGCAATCGACGAACCAGTGATTCTTTCAGATAGCGAGAGTTCAGAGGACGACACAGGAAGCATTATAGCAGAAGACGACCAGCCTCTGAATGAGACCGGCCGTCCAGGAGGAGAGGGCTTGCTACCGAGCATTGCCCGACCTACTATAGCATCACCGAGTTTTGAAATTAAATCTAGTATTATTAACATGTTGCAAAATTCTGTGCAGTTTGATGGGAAGGATCACGAAGATCCAGGTCGGCACATCGCATCATTTCTCGAGGTGTGCTCGACTTTCAAAATTTTAAATGTTTCTGAAGACGTAATTAGTTTGCGACTCTTTCCATTTTCTTTGCGAGACAAAGCACGATCTTGGCTTTTGTCACTTCCAGCAGGTTCCATCACGACTTGGAACGAGATGGCCGATCTTTTTATGCAAAAATATTTCCCTCCGGAAAAGACAGCTAAGCTTAAGAATCGTATTATGACATTCAAACAAGACGAAGGAGAATCTCTACATGCAGCTTGGGAGAGGTTCAAAGATCTTCTGATCGATGTTCCACATCATGGGTTGTCCAAAAGACAACTTGTGTTGAACTTCTACCAAGGACTCAACTACGACTCACAAGAACGTTTAGATGTATATGCAGGAGGCGATCTTGGAACAAAAACACCCAACGAAGCCTATGCAATCATAGAGAAAGCTACCTTGAAGTCAAGTTCTCGTCACGGTGGAGTGCGAAACAAAGCATCATCTATTCCTGGAGTTCATCAAGTGGATACATATATGGCTCTAGCAGCACAGATTGGAGCTTTGACAGCAAGATTTGATCAGGCTCAGAATGTTTCGCAAGTACAAACATCATGTGAGCAGTGTGGAGTGTCACACGAGCCAGGTACATGTGAACAGGGTGTTATATTTACAGGCCACGAAGAGGTGGACTATTTAGGCAATCAAATTAGGCCCTAAAATAACCCCTATAGCAACACGTAAAATCCGGGTTGGAGGAATCATCCAAACTTTGGGTGGAAAGCTAATTCCAATAACCAAACCCACTCGGATATGCTCAACGTGCTCCCGCACCACAACAGTCTCAGGGGCAATCCTATCAGCCCCAGGGACAATCCTATCAGCCCCAGGAACAATCCTATCAGCCCCAGGGACAATCTTTTCAGCCACAGGGCAAACTTTTCAACCACGTTACAATAATTTAGGTTCAGGAAGCACTTCCCAGCCTCAAACCTCTCAAACCAACTCAAAACTAGAAGAGATGATGGCGCAGCTGTTAAACAACTCCAACAATGCCAATCAAATGTCTGAAAAGCGATACAAGCAGCATGAGGAGCGTTTCATGGCTCAGGAAGGGGAAATGCGGAGCCAAAATGCTTCAATTCAAACCATTGAGAATCAAGTCGGCCAATTGGCCAAGATGTTGTCTGAAAGACCACAAGGTAGTCTTCCAGGTAACACAGAACCAAACCCGAGAGGGCACGTTAATGCAGTAATGACGAAGAGTGGTAAAGCCACGAGACCTGACAAATCGGACTCACCACCGATCACTGAGACGGTCCAAACTGACGCTTCAGACGAGGTGCACGCTAGGCAAGTCCCAGCAAGTACAGCACAGTTTCAGGAGCCAGTTAAAGATTTCATTCCTCCTGTCCCATATCCAAGCAGACTGAAGAAGCAGAAGAACGATGAACATCATGGTAAGTTTTTAGAGATGTTTAAACAATTACACATAAACATACCATTTGTTGAGACGTTGGCTCAAATGCCTAAATACGTAAGGTTCTTAAAAGACATCCTCACAAACAAGCAAAAGCTCGAAAGCTTGTCTTGTGTGTTGATGAACGAAAACTGTTTAGCCCTTCTCCAAAACCGTCTACCTGAAAAGATGGGAGATCCGGGCAGTTTTACTCTTCCCTGTCTCATTGGCAGCATGTCTGTCAGTCACGCATTAGCCGATTTAGGAGCTAGCATAAACCTTATGCCTTATAAGGTCTTTGCTAAATTAGATCTGGGTGAACCTTCACCCACTAGAATGAGTATTCGACTTGCAGATCGTTCGATCAAATATCCGGGTGGATTTGTTGAAAACATGCTTGTTAAAATCGATAAATTTGTTTTTCCCATGGATTTTGTTATTTTAGACATGGACGAAGATTCAAAAGTGCCATTAATAATTGGACGCCCGTTTCTCAATACTGCGAGAACGATCGTTGATGTGACAGCTGGCCAAATCACGCTCCGAGTAAATGACGAGCACGTAACTTTTGATATTAAAAGATCAATGCAACATCCGCAAAGTCACGATGACATGCTTAACTATGTCGACATTGTCGATACTTGTGTAAGCTCTCATTTCAAAGGCACGATTGAAGAAATTGATATGGACACACCTCTTTTGTGTGAGAACCAAAACGATATTTCACAGGAGCAGCCAGTCTGCCAAATCGATGATGATGGGTCTCAAGGTCCTGATCAATTTATGGAGATTGACCGTGAAGTTGAAGAAAAGTCCAAACCATCGGTTGAAGACCCACCGTTGTTGGAGTTAAAAGAACTCCCACCACATCTCGAATATGCATTTCTAGACGAGGAGTGTCACTTACCAGTCATCATTTCAGCATCCTTAACAAAAGAGGAAAAGAGACAGCTTCTCGAAGTTCTAAAGCTCCATAAAAAGGCCATGGCGTGGAAGATTATGGATATAAAAGGCATCAATCCTTCTTTTTATACTCATAAAATTCTCATGGAAGACAATTACAAGCCTAGTGCACAACATCAAAGGCGATTGAATCCTAACATGCAAGACGTGGTGAAGAAAGAAGTAATTAAGTTGTTAGATGCAGGGTTGATTTATCCTATATCTGATTCTGTTTGGGTAAGTCCAGTGCAAGTAGTACCCAAGAAAGGTGGTATTACTGTAGTTCCAAACGATAGGAATGAACTTATTCCTACCCGTACCATCACCAGATGGCGAGTTTGCATCGATTATCGCAAACTCAACGATGCCACCCGTAAGGACCACTTCCCGCTTCCATTCATCGACCAGATGTTGGAACGTCTGTCGGGGAAGTCATTTTTCTGGTTTCTGGATGGGTTCTATGGATATTTTCAAATTCCCATCGCTCCTGAAGTGTAACACCTCGTAAAATCACATCCAATGAAGTATTGACACGTGTAATGAACACTAATGAAGTCAAACATTGAAATTTAGGGACTAATTTTTCGAAAAATCGAAAACTTTGATTATGAAAGGACTGGAAGTGTTAGCATACCTAAAATAAGTTTCTAAATAGCCTCTTACGATGTTTATATTCACAAATGTGCCATTTGATGATTAAGTGTAGCCGTTTGCGTAATTAATTGAAAGTTTGCGCGATGAAGGGTTAAAAGCATCAACATGTTAATTCTTACCTCTGAGTGACCTTTTAACAAACCGGGAGCTTCATGATATTTAATTATACTCTCGGGAATGCCAAATAATGGCCGACTAAGGTTTTTATGCCTATAAGTAAAGTTACGCGCAACTTTGCAAGTTAGAGGGACTAAAAGCGTCAACTTTTGAATCTACGCCATTTGGTGACCATTTAAGCAAACGGGAGCGTAGTAATATTTAAATATATGCTTGGGAACGATTATTATGGGCCATGGAAGGCTTAGATATCATTAAACGGCATTTCGCGCTACTTTGCGCAATTAAAGGACTATTTGCGTCAAACTGCAAAAGTATGTTAATTCGTAGCGTATCGGATCTTCCGGAACATGTCCATAAGTTAAACATCCCCTATTTATCCTTTATATAGCTTAGATATAGGCTTAGAGGTGTTTGGTGCGCAAAAATAAACTTTTATGTCATGCAGGGACTAAAAGTGTCAAAAAGTGCATAAGTTTGCACTTTTGCGCATATCTCGCATTCTGAATATCCCCGGACACCCAAAAATTTATGTAAGCACTAAAATATTTTATTTTAGTGTGTGGCATGATAATATTCCACTCGTCGCGTAATTTGGACCGTTTTTAGCGTCCGTCCGTGTTTCGTCGTAATTCGACGCACAACGTGACCGTACGGCCAAACGAACCAACATCCGTCATGTTTTTGAGCATGTTTCATGTCCCCTATGTTTAGGCATCATGTTAGGGCTTCAAATGAGATTAACGGGCCTTAAACGTGCCTGAAATGACCTTATGAGCTCACAGGGATCATTTCTGTCAGTTTTGAAACTGCAGTTGCTGATCTGGGCTGTCAGGCGGGGCGCGTAAGGTCTCACAGACTCTTACTCGGGCCGCGAGACCTGCACAGGTTGTAGAAAACAGTTTTGTTGCTGGTTTGTGCTGAAACAAGGTTCTATACTCACACATTCAATACAAGTGGCTGCCCATTGGATTGTAAAACCTCTTTACACCTGTCATGATCTGAATGTAACTTCCCGACACTTGTCGCGATCCTACGAGGTCCCGAAAAGTATAAGTAGTTGGTGGGTTTTCTTTGTTTTTCACGCCATTCCTTCTAATCTGCTTCTTCTCTGAAATTAGAGAGGTTCTTGAACCCTTTTGAGAACTTCCCTCAGTTCTTTGGACTCTTGTAAGTAATCCTTTCATACTTAGTTTAATTAATTAGCGTTTAAACCGAAAAGTCAAGCGTTTGCGATAAACGCTTTGACTTTTAAACGGATGAGTCATTGTTCGCAACGAACATGGCTACGTGACCGTAATTAGGTAGGTGTTTAACCCTCAAAAGGGCACCTCCTAATTACCACGTTTACTTAGTTAAATTGTCGGGTCAAATGAAAGTCAAATGGGTTAGTTTTAAGTAAATACATAACTATTAATACAAAAGTCATAAAATCAGTTTTCTCACTTTAATAACTTGATAAATATTAGTTGAACATGCCTAAGCATGATTAAACCCGAAAATTCTAAGTATAGGCTCGGTTCGGAACCGAAAGTCGCAAAGGTTGAATTTTGCTTTGACTTTCAGTTCTGACCCGATTTAGCTTAGTTTAGATATGCCTTAGGATTCCTTTAGGACCACATTATAGGTTAGTATAACTCTCTAAAGTTATACAACTTGGTTCCATAGAAATCCTAGTTCATGCATGTTTCCGTTAAATGCCTAAATGTTGACCGTTATGCCCTTCTGACCTTAAAACGATATTTGTGAAAATGAGAGAGGATAGAAACCTTCACTACTGAATTATAAAATTGTCCCTAAAATTTGACATCAGTTTGAGGTCTAGATTAGGAGTTATGCTCAATAGCGTAATTAGAAAGCCTTTTATTAATTAAACGACGTAATTAGCATATATCCTATCTAAACCCATTTTTGATACCAAACTTTTTACCTACTGATATAAAATAATATTTTGGGATTTTTAAAGATTTTTATTTATTTTTAGGCTGAGCATAACATAGGGTTATAGGCTTGATTCGGTAATTGCCGGTTTTGCCCTTTTGGGCTATAAAATGAGTTTTACAAATCCTTTTGACCCTGAACCTTTTTCAACTAATATAATATGATAAATAAAATATTTTGAGCCTTCTGGAATAATAAAAATATCAGCTTTCTATACAAAACCCGGAAATGACTCCAAATCGCCTTTTAAGCGTTTTTAATGCATAGTATGTATCAAAACTATTTTTAACATATAAGGGCTGATGCCTACTGATATATTTAGTGAATTTTTATATTTTAACAGTAAGGAAAAGTTTTAAACTCAGGTTTTCGGTTTTGACCTTTTAAGCCTATGTGAAATTACCAAAATGCCCCTGTGGTGCATAGTATGGTTATAATTAATAAATTTCACATATATGATACCCTACTGTTATAACTTATTAAATTAAGTATATTTACTGATTAAATCAGACCTGTAACTCAAGATGATATTTAATCTCTTTTATAACCTCTAAAATGACCAAAATACCCCTACGGGGCACACATTGGTTTTAAATTCGTTTTGGGCATAATGGAAGGTATCCTACTGATATCACAACATATTTAAGGCATATTAACTTAGGAAACCTGTTCATGACTCTTGTGGTTACCCGTTACGCCCTTTTCGCGTTCGGATCGACTTATATAACTAGCTTGCATAAATTAGCCGAAACAGGTCAAACCTTATCATTTTTATCTCAAAATCCAGAATGTGTTTAGTTTACCCTTATTACACAAGTATACAAGCTTGTCGGGTCTAAACCACATTCTAATCCGGTTCTCTCTTAATCATGCGTTTTGAACCGTATCCTCCTTTAAAACTAACCGGTCTAAGCATAGGCTTAATTAAGACCCGTTAGGAATCTAAGAGGTTATTAAAAACCTTCGTTACAGATTTAGGAGCCCAGTAAAAGCTATCTGTACTTGCTTGGTGGTATACGGCTGGGATAAATTGTATAAATTTGCTCAGGTAAATACATTTAACTTATTTTCCCTTATACGGACTTGGGGTACGGTATATAAAATACCGCTTGGTCGGGTAATTGACCTTAACCGATCGGTGGTTAAGTGTTGTCAAAATGACCTGTTTGAAAATGTTGTTTTGTTTGTTTGACGACTTTGGGGGTTTAATGACCATGTCCCGGATATCCTTGGCATCATTCAAAGAATGGCCACGACCTTAGCACACGGGTGTAGGCGTACACCCGTAGTGCATTCAAATCAATAAAGTATAATCGTCGGTACGAGAGAAGTCTCGCGGCAGAACTATACTAAGTGGTGTGTCTATTAATCTTTAACCCGACACGACCCGGACAACTGAACGCATAACAAACATGTAATTCTTTTACAAGATTATAAGCAAATAATTATCCCAAGTTATAAAAAGTTTTGTGCCACGTGCATTCAAATCAATTTTCTAAAACATTTTCAAAATGAGTCAGTTAAATTGTATTTACCAGTGAAAACTGACGTATTTTCCAAAAAGGCTAAGTGCAGGTACTAATCGGAATAGGCTGGCTACTCCTAGCATTAATAAAGAGTCTCCCAAGCTTAAGATGCCTAAAGTCTGTTGAACAATATTTCATTTTATCTTTGATCCGCCTGTGGATCCTTTACTTTCCGTTTGTAATACTTTGATATTACTATATATCGGATTATAATATATTTATCTTTTGCTTCCGCTGTGCATTTATAATTTCTGTTGTTTGACTATGATGATATCAACTACGTCACGATACTCCCCACCGGGCCCACCGGTGACACGTGGAAAATAGGGGTGTGACATGAAGACCAGGAGAAGACTACTTTCACATGTCCTTTCGGCACATTCGCCTACCGGCGTATGCCTTTTGGGCTATGTAATGCACCAGCCACATTTCAGCGCTGCATGGTAGCAATTTTTCATGACATGATCGAAGACTCCATGGAGGTATTCATGGATGATTTCTCTGTTTTTGGGAGTTCTTTCGATCAATGTCTTGGAAATCTGAAAAGAATGTTAATGAGATGTGAGGAAACTAATCTTGTGCTTAACTGGGAGAAATGCCACTTCATGGTTAAGGAAGGGGTAGTTCTCGGACACAAAATCTCTGAAGCCGGGTTGGAAGTTGATCCAACAAAAGTGGACATCATTTCTAAACTTCCTCCCCCAACCTCAGTCAGAGCGATTAGAAGTTTCCTGGGTCATGCAGGGTTCTATAGGCGATTCATAAAAGACTTTTCAAAAATCGCAAGACCTGTGACCCGTTTGTTAGAAAAAGATGCTCCATTTGTATTTTCAGACGAATGCATGAAAGCATTCAAGCAACTTAAACAAAGGCTTATCAAAGAACCTATTTTAGTTGCACCCTACTGGGCGTTGCCATTTGAGATAATGTGCGATGCTAGTGATTACGCAATAGGAGCAGTCTTAGGACAACGAAGGGAGAAGCATTTTCATCCTATTTACTATGCCAGCAAAACTCTACATGATGCTCAGGAAAATTACACGACTACCGAAAAGAGCTTTTGGCAGTAGTATATGCTTTTGACAAATTCAGGTTGTACCTTGTGTTGTCCAAAACAATTGTGTATACGGATCATGCAGCAATTAAATACCTTTTTAGCAAACAGGACGCAAAACCGCGTCTTATCAGATGGATCTTGTTATTACAAGAATTTGATATTGAGATCCAAGATAAAAAGGGAGCTTTAAATGTTGCAGCCGACCATCTCTCGAGACTTGAACATGGAAGTTCTGAAAATTCGTTGGAGGAACCAATAAATGACAATTTCCCCCACGAATTTCTTCTAAGTATCGAGATGAATGACGAGTCACCATGGTTCGCAGACTTTGCAAACTACCTCGCATGTGGAATCCTTATCAAAGGATTGTCATATCAGCAAAAGAGGAAGTTCTTTGCAGATTTGAAGTATTACATTTGGGATGAACCATACTTGTTTAGAATCAGACCCGATCAGGTGATCCGAAGATGTGTGTTTGGAGAAGAGGCAGCTAGCATTTACGCCACTGTCACGAAGGGCCAACCGGAGGTCATCATGGAGCGAACTACACTGCAAAGAAAGTGTTGGACTCTGGATTTTACTGGCCCACAATTTTTCGTGATACACATGAATGGGTTAGAGCGTGTGATGCTTGCCAAAAGGCAACGAATATCTCCGCACGCAATGAAATGCCTCAGCATCCAATGCAAGTTTGTGAAGTCTTTGATATATGGGGTATCAACTTCATGGGACCATTTCCGGCCTCATGAGGTAACAAATACATCCTAGTTGCTGTAGACTATGTTTCAAAGTGGGCCGAAGCTCAAGCTTTGCCTACAAACGATGCTAGGGTAGTTGTGAGGTTCTTAAAAAGTTTATTCGCCCGATTTGGTGCACTAATCAGTGACCGTGGAACGCATTTTTGTAATGCGCAATTAGAACGAGCCTTGTCCCATTATGGTGATCATCATAGATTGGCTACGCCATATCACCCTCAAACAAGCGGGCAAGTCGAAGTCACAAATCAGGGTTTGAAAAGAATCCTTGAGCGATCCATTAATCACAACTGCAAGGATTGGTCAGACAAGGTAGATGACGCTCTGTGGGCTTTTAGAATAGCATTCAAGACACCTATTGGGACCAAACCCTTTAGGTTGGTTTATGGAAAAGCTTGTCATCTACCTGTCGAGCTAGAACATAGGGCATATTGGGCCTTAAAAACAGCAAATATGGATTTGAAGAGCGGAGGTGAAGCCCGTTTTCTGCAAATTCACGAGCTCGAGGAACTAAGAAACCATGCCTATGAAAGTTCTAGCAGGTACAAAGAACGATTCAAGAGGTTTCATGATAAAAGAATAAGAGAACACAAAGATTTCCGCGTTGGAGATCTTGTTTTGTTGTACTCCTCACGACTGCGTTTATTCCCCGGAAAATTAAGATCTCGATGGACAGGTCCTTATACGATCAAAGAAGTATTTCCATACGGAGCTGTTACCATCGAAAACTTAAGCGGGGAGACATTTAAAATCAACGGTCATCGTTTAAAAAATTACATCAACGGACCAGTTGACCCGGTGGAGGAAATTCTCGAACTCCACATCCCGCACGCTTAAAACAAGTGTGGGGAGAACGAGTCTACCTATCGACTCGCTGACAAATTTAGCGAGCGTGTTTTCTCACGCTAAAGGTAATTTAGTATATATTAGCTTTTAACGTTTATTAAGTAATTTGTTAATTTTTCGGTTTTAACCGTAGGTGCATACGACCTTGATCCATAATTTTTGGATTTTTGAAGTTGAATAATTGTTAAAATATATGAAATAATGCAAAAATGGAAATTTTTGGTAAAATTTCGGAGTTATAAGCTTACTGTGAAAAATTACACAAAAAGGCCCAGGTGTTGCACGGTCATGCCAAATTGGCACGGTAGTGCAACCCGTGGTCGAAACTGATCAGTAACTCGGACACAGGATAGTCATCGGATCGCACCACCGTGCGACAGTTGCACTACCTGGTTACACGGTAACACAAAGCGACCCAGCCCAGCGATCCGGAATGGCACGACCGTGCCAAATCCGCACGACCATGCGCCTCGAAAACCGAACAGTAAAATCTAGGGTATTTAAACGAATCTGCAGTAAAAATAATTCATTTTTTCGAAACCCTAAGCGCCGCACGGGAGTTCCTGGTCGCCCACAACCGAAAATCGCCTAATTTTTGCCTAGATTTCGCTTCAATCATCCTCCAAGGTATGTTTCCTACTTATTTTGTGGATTAAACTTAGTTTCTGATGTAGATCTGACGCTTGAACCAAGAAATTTTGGGATTTTCTTCATAAATGTCAAATAAACCCTAGTTCTTGGATGATTTGTGTTAAATCGGTAATTCTGTTGCTTGATTCGAAGTTTATTAACTGATTACAAGTCAAATCTTGAAAAATACACGTTAAATCAGTAAAATAAACTATTTTCTGGTAAAGGTTGCTGTCGCACGGTCACGGCATGACAGTGCCGGTTAAAAATCAAGCACAAATCACCGATTCGGAACTGCGACGCCGAGTCGCACGACAGTGCTGATTTGGCACGGTGGTGCGACATTGATTACCGGTAACAAGCTGTTTAGCGATCAGGAGATGGCACGGCAGTGCCAAAGTGGCACGACCGTGCGACTGACGAAACAGAAACAGAAGCTTCAAAACAGCCTGTTCCGGTGGCAGCAATGAAATTTTTATGTTATGCTCTTATTTGATTGTATTCCTGTGTGCAGATGAATCACAGATTCCTCCAGTTCAGTGAGAACAAAGCGAGAGAACAGCCGTGTATTGCCAGACTAGAAGCATTATGGAATAGACGGGGACAAATCGGTGAACCAAGAAGGATCAACTGGGATACTCTGACAGCCCTGAACCAAGAAGAGAGGCTATCTAACATGATGCCACATCCGATGTCAAGGTTGTTCAACATTGCGCGACCCGTTTATCTTGAACTAACATTGGAATTCTTTGCTTCATACACTTATGAAAAGCCAAGAAGCGAGAATCCAGACTTCAAAAACAGAGAGACAATACAATTAAGGTTGGGGAAAAAGTGGCACAAATGGTCAGTTGCTAAACTTGGAAGAAGATTGGGGATATACTCATCCGAAGACATCGATTCAGAACTTTTCACCAATATCTACAAGTTTGCTAATGATCAACAACGGGCCAACTTTTGGGCACAAGTGGCAGTTGGACCACCCTACGAAGCTAGGAAAGCTAAAGCTTCACGACTACGAGACCCGCTTCTGAGGGTCCTTCATCAGGTCATGAGTCACACCATCTGTGGACGCATGGACAATGCAGGAAACTGTCCCACTCCAGATCTTCTTTTCATATATTCCTTAGTGACTGGAGTACATGTCAACCTCGTAGCTAGAATGGCGGAATTCTTTATACACAGCACGGGGATAACCACAAGTAGTGAGATCCATGGTGGTGAATATTTGACTCAGTTGGCATACAACTTGGGAATTATGACAGATGATGTAGTCAACCGACTCCACATGGTTCACGCAGGAGGAGATGTGGATATGAGGTCTCTACGAGCGATGGGTTTGGTAGTAGATACAGATAATGGCCCGCGACTAAGGGGTCTAAATGGGGAAATATGGGATCCACAACCGTTACCACCACAAAATGAGGACGTCAACATGGCAGAGATCGAGCCACCACCACATGATGAGCCACAACATGAAGAGCACCAGCACCAGCATCAGTATCAGCACCAACAAAACTGGCCTCCAGGTATACCTTCCTACCCTGAGTTGTACCAGCAGTTCCAACATATGCAGGTTTCTCAAGATGCTATCAGGGCAACTCAAGACGCTATGAGAGCCGACCAGTTAGCTATACGGGCATCTCAGCAGACCATGCGGGAGGAAGTGTATGCAGGATTTTCCTACATCTTTGGAGGGCTAGAAAGTGTATATCCAGGCCATTTTGGCAACCCTCCACAGTTTCCATTTGGAGACACAGGTACCTATGGGGCGGGTTCATCTGGAACACGCCACCATGATGGTGATGATGATGAGGAGTAGGAGGAGGTAGGGTCAAACAGTTCAGAAACGTATGTTATGTTATTTTTATTTCAGTACTTTGTTTGGGATATTTTTACTTTATGCTTGTTTTAAGTACTTTAGTTTGTTTGCTTTGTTTAATAACGGATCTGGTTGAATTATCTAACATTTTGAACAATGGTAATGTTGGCTATTCTAGTGAGTGACATAATTGGCAGATTTATAAAGAAATGCACACAGAGTTGAGACGACTTCGAACAAAAATTCTACTCAAACAAGTCAACTCCAACTCTGAGGGAGTACATCTTTCCCTTTTTTCACATTATTAGTTTAGCTCCTCATAATTGCTTAACTAATATGTATTTCACATTGGGGACAATGTGAAGTTCAAGTGTGGGAAGGGGTTTAAAAGGTTTTAAACTTTGTTTGTCCTTAATTGTTCTCACTTCTGTATATATTTTCGAAAAATAAAACAAAAATGGTCAATTTGTGTTCTTTAAGAAGCATCAAATTTGATAAAAATCGACAAGTCAAATTCATGTTTGAAAAAGATAACTAAAAAGCAGTGATAAAACAAAACGAAAGACTTGCATGTTTATCTTTATAACCATTCCTTCCGTTTACGTGAGCATATTTTTGAGCCTTTAAAAAGCTTTCTTGTCAAATGCTTCTTTGTTTTTGCGGAAAAATGAGTGAGCCGGATGTCTTATGTAATTTAGAACTTGTAAATTGTATACTTTTCGAAACCATGAATATGTGAAATTACATAGAAATGATAGAGGCAATTAGGATAACCCCTTTGTTAGCCTTTTTCTTTGTTTATATCCCGCACCCAACACTATCCATTAGTTCGCCATGTTAAGCCTATTTTCTGTATTTTTTCTTAAACTTTACCTAAAAATTTAAAACCCAAAGATAACCCTTATTTTCGTTAAAATTCGACCAGATAAGTTTTCTAGTTTGATATAAGTTTCACTTTAGTACATGTTTCACTGAACAAAAAAAACCCGTTTGTCAAAACTCTCTAGGTAAATTAAGTAAAGACTATCAAGAATGAAAAATAGAGAGTTGACACACAAAAAGAATAAACTCTGAAGACCTACACAAGTAGCTTAGCAACGTGTTCAGAGTAATAGAAATAAAGCACCAAGTTTATGGCCAAAGTTTTAACCTTTCTTGCTACTTTCAAATACCCATTCCATACCCTTAACCTTAGCCTATCATTATAACCCATCAAAGACCTCTTGATTTATGTTTTTCTCATATTAATTGGTGAAAATTAGACCTTTTGACAAGCTTATAGTATTGCATGATTCATTGACTAGGCGTCGAGTGTTTAACATACACATTATATGTATGATTCAGAAAAATAACCGAGTGTGTGAACATTGTGAGAAATATAAGGATTCGCATGCTAAGTCAATCGAACGTTGAATCATTGCTTTATAATTATCCTTTCATACATCTAACAAAGCTTGTTTGTTTTAAATCTTTGATGATGACTTTTTGAAAACCAATTTGACCACCAAACAAATTAGTAACATTAAAAAAAAATTCAGATTTGATTTCGTATGTTATTTAAGTTTGCTTGAGGACAAGCAAAGTTCAAGTGTGGGGATGTTTGATATACGTTAAATTATACATGTTTTTATACCCCAAAACACTTCCGTTTTAAGCATTTTTGACCGAAAACGCAACGTTTAGATACCAAATCCGGTACTTTTATATTTTCAGGTCTTAAACAGAGCATAAAGGAAAATTCTGATGAAAACGGACAAATTCTGATGCATTTCTGATGGAATCGGCAAAAATCTGATGAACTGCCAGGTGTGGCACGACCGTGCCACTGGCGGCACTACCGTGCCACTGCTACGATCTCGGAAGCACTGCTAGTGCAACCAGTAGTGCCAACTATTTCTCGGGTGTAACACGCCGTGTTTTCGAATGTCAAAGTCAAAGTCAAAGTCAAAGTCAAAGTCAACTTTGACTTCTTTGACTGTAAATAGTCCATTTTATGTTTTATTTGTATTATGTGGAGTAAGTGTTGTCTATCAAAGGAATCGAAGTAATCGAACGTTTATTGACGCAAACCGATTTACGACTGTGAATAGTAGGAAGTAACAATGCGATAAAGTTAATCAATCAATAATCAAGCTAATCGAATCATCAATCGAACCCGAATCTCGAATTACGCGAACTTTGGTTGTTATTATACGTGTGTGTGTGCCTTATGTGTTACTTGTGCATGTTTACTTTATGTATTGTGTGGAGATCAATCGAATCAGTCAAATCGAAACTCAAAACTCAACCGAACTCAATTAAAATCAAGTCGAGATAATTGGCAGAGAAGAGACTATGCGAGATGTAGATGATTGTATGTTGGATATAGTGATTGGGACTGAAAGTAATTTGAATAGGGAAACTCCATCGTATTTGTATCATCATCAATCGAAATCGAAATATCAGACATCGTCGCACCGAACACTCGAACCAGGCTGTTGATCGATCAGGCTGTCAGCCGATCGAACGGCCCAGCCGATCGGACGGACTGTCCGATCGAGCAGGCTGTCCGATCGGGATGCCTGGCCGATCGGCCATCCCTTTCCTCTTTGGGAAGCCTATAAATAGGGTTGTCATTGTCATTCTTTCCACTTTTGGAAACTCTCTAACCGACCAGCTCGTGCTCCCCTTCTTTTCTCAGATTTCTTCCGATTCCGGTAAGTTTTTATCCTAAATCTTGTACTTTCTTGATCATTACACACTTCTACACCTTTCTATCTTTCGAATCTTGATTTCTAACCGTGAAATCATCAAGATCTAAGCATTCTAGGATGATGTCATCATGGTGTTCTTCAAGAACATCATGTTTTAGCCTCATTCCACCACGAATGGCTTGGATCTAACCGATTTCCACATAAACAAACTAAGATCTACCATAGATCTGAACATTTACATGGTGTGGAGGATTGAAAGAAGGAATTTCCAACTTTCTTTCAACTCTTTTACACTCAATGCCTTCAAACTGCTAGGAACGAAGCTTGAGTCAACTCACCAATCATTCTAGTGGATGAGTAGTTCAAGATTCGGATTCTATCTACGAGGTTCACCGACTTCGGGTTAGACATCAAACTACCATTCCGAACAGTTCACCGGCCGGACTTGGGTGATTCCTGTCCGAGCAGGGGAAACAAGTAAGAACGAAAGTCCCATGGTTTAGCTCATTGTCAAACTACCTTGATATGACGTCAAATAATCAGAACAGCCAGGTGCTAGGCGAACAGGCCGACCAGGTCAGGATGCTGACCGAACGGTTAGGCTGTCCGAATGGACATCCCAACCGATCGGACATGTCAGCCGATCGACCAGGCTAGCCGATCGGCTAGCATATGGCCCCACAATTTGACAATTTCATGAGGTATGGTATTGAACGAAGTAATTTCCGATCGAACGACTGATTGGTAAACATTACTCTTCGGATCATGAGATACTATGCTTCAACACTTAATCGATTTTCAACTCGTTCGACGTATTGGACTGCCATCCGATCGAACATACTGTCCGATCACCCTACTGAGAACTAACTACTGAAGTGTCTAACTGATCGGTTAAGCCGACCGATCGAACGACCCGTTCAATCGATCGACCTGAAAGGTAAGAACACTTTAATGTTCTCAAATACTACAACGAAAACTTCAAAAGGTCAAACCATCATACACAAACACATCCTACTCAAAGGAAGAAACAATCCACTCGAACAGTCCAGCCGATCGAGCCTACCAGCCGATCGAACAGACTGATCGAACGGACTGTCTAACCGAACGAACAACCCGTCCGATCGAACCTGCTGTTCGATCGACCAGGCTGTTCGACCCTTCATCATTTGTTTCCATTCTACGTGTTACTCATCGTTGTGATATCGAACTATTCAGGCTAACCCTACTCTCAAGCACTCCCTTCAATCCATCAACCAATCGCTGTGAGTATACTTGATCCCTTTTTTTACTTTTAGCACTTTTGGGTGTTACATACGTTACTTATATCAAAACACGATCGATCACACTCCTCAATTATTTGAACGCTAACCGATTCGTATGTACTACGTGACTAAATGAATGCTTGTTGTTATGTTTACACGTGGAATGCTGTCTACCTGCCTTAACGACGTAGTACTATAGTTTGGACTCAGCACCCGTTCACACGGGGGTTGTTAAGGACAATTACTTGCATGGATTACGGTGGTAATCATGTATTGCGAACTGTCTCGGACCGTCAACTCGCAGTCATTGGTATCGATAGATCCATGTCGATAATTAACATGCTTCGTTTTCCTCTGTGTATGTGCCGGTTATGCGTAAACTATTCGAACTCTATTATGCTATTATCAAACTTGTATGCTCACCTTTACATTATGTGTATTGACCTTATTTTAACATATGTGACAGGTGTTTAAGATGTTTGCTTGCTAGCAAAGCGAGGCTAGAATAAAGCTCTAGAGCCCTCCAACAAATAGTTGTCTGTCAGGAACAAGCGTCTAGAGCATAGTTGTTTGTAGATCTTGTCCGACCGGGTCTTTAGGAGCATTTGAACAATATTTATATTATTCATTTAAATCTGAGTTGTCGGAACATAATATTTGACTGGTTGTTATCTGTAATAATTTGTTTTATTATTTGGGACACGGTATGGGACGTGTTATTTAAACTAAATAGTGATGATAGTTGTTATGGAAACTTCTGGACAATCTGTTTCGTTCAGTGCCATGCCCCGATGATTCCACCATTGGTTGGGGTGTGACAGATTGGTATCAGAGCCATAACTATAGGGAATTAGGCTAGACACGACCTAGTCCGGGTCGCTGTCTTAGAGACCTAGACTATAGTTAGGAACCAACCGACCAAGTGTATACGCTAAATCCTGCTATTCTACACTATCACTACACTCAAATTTTCAATAATGAGAAGGCGATTTGGTCAGGATCAGGTGTGAAAACTGTAAACTCCCGACTAAGTTGCTGGACCAATGCTGTTTTATCTAACTATCGAAGGATTCTTCATCACTTTTTCAATAACAAACGAGGAGAATTATACCAAATCAGGAGTGAAATCCATATTTTGATGAATAATCTCCTCAATTTTATTAAAACAAGGAAGAAATTGCTAAGCCATGGGTGAAACCCGAACCTTGGCAACTTATTCCAACTTTTTTACTCATCTCACCAAAGCCTCGACGGACTCCAACGATCTGAACTCACAAGTATGACCTAGGGAATACATGCTGGATGCCCAAGAATCGAGGCAAAAGCACGATCCCAAAGGTCGAAAGGTGATGACAAGTCCATTTGAGAATAGTCGAACCGCTTTGGGTAGTCAATGTCGAGTAGCCGCAGACAATCTATCTCTCGATTTTCATGTGTTTTCGATTCTGAGCCCGTGGTTGCGACTCTGATGATTCGTTGCTTTTATGTGTTATATGTGTTTAACTGTTTATACGTTTAAAATTTGAGGTTTATTCGATTTTGCTATCACCTCGGTCAACACACACGATTCGCATTGCTCTTCTATCTCAATACGCTAACAAATCGTTACAAAGCTAGGCGACACTATGCTATGATATATGCTATACTGTACTCAACATGCTATACGATTATACGATACTATTCGACATACTATATGCGATCACTATATACGAACGACTCGCGAGCTTTGAATGATAGGTTTCTGTATTCTGACTGCATCTGTGATTAAATGTGTATGTGCTTCGGTGCTTATGTGTCTCTTTGCTCTACGTGCCTACGTGCTTATGTGCTTCTGTGTTTATGTGAATCTGTGACTTTGTGCTTATGTGATTATGTGATGCGTGTTTCGACGTATTTCTAAGCTTTAGTAAGTAGTAGACATGTGAGGTGAGATTCAATCATGTTGTGTTGAGTCCTGTGACGATGTCTGTTGCAGACAATGTCGTCTGGATCCCGACACCACCTTACTCGCCAAGAGAAGAGAGACAAGCGTCTCGCTGCTATCATTGCCAAGAGTGTGGCAAAAGCTGTAAGCGAGGTGTATGAGAACATCAGTAAATCATCCGAGGAGTCGCGAACTGAAGCTCCTAAGGATGCCAACAAGACTGGTTTCAGCTTCAAACAGTTTAAAGCATGCGGACCCAAAGAATTCACCGGAGAAGATGGCCCTACCGCCATGTTTCAATGGTTCGATTCAGTTGAAGTCACTCTGGGCCAAAGCGGCTGTCCTGAAAATCTCCGCACCCTCAATGCTACAGGCGTCTTCCAGTTCCGAGCTCTAGACTGGTGGACGGCCGAACGAAACAAGCGCGGAAATGATGCAGCTTATGAGCTGACTTAGGAGGAGTTGAAGGCCATCATGATGGATGAATTCTGCCCTCCCCATGAACGCCAAAAGCTGGAGGACGAGTTTTGGAACATCAAGCAGAAGGATGGAGACAACGCTGCTTTAACTGCTCGCTTCAAGCATCTTAGCATCATCTGTGCCGACCAGGTCAAGACACCAGACATGGCCATCAAGAAGTATATTCGAGCTCTACCCGATTGTGTTGCCGATTTTGTTCATGCTGCCAAGACATCATCGATTGAAGAGACCTACCTACTTGCCGCTGAGATCAATGACAAGCGGGTAAAGTCTAGTTTCTGGGATAAGCATACCAAGTCTCTGCATCAAGCCACCACCACATCGACCGTCGACACCACCACTGCTCAACCCTCCAAGTCATCAAGAAGAAAGAAGAAGCACAACAACAATAGCTCCAGCAACAAGAACTGTGCTGTAACAACAACTGCTGCCCCTCTGTAAGCCGTACAGGCTCAGCAGCAATCTCACCACCGACAAGCTCCAGTGATCAATGCGCCGCCAGCCAAGCGCGCTTACACAGGTCCCCACCCGCTCTGCCCGACATGCTCATACCATCACCCAGTGGGAATCGCCTGTCGTTTCTGCGCCCACTGCAACCTCTACGGGCATTTCACTGCGAATTGTCGCTATGGTCCCCGTCAAGCCCCAGTTCAAGCCGCCGCTCATCAAGCTCTACTCCCAGCCCCTCAAGGCCAACCTGCAGCTCAGGCACCAGTGTTCAATGCTCGAGTCTGCTTCGCATGTGGTGATCCTAACCACTTTGCAAACATGTGCCTGAACCGGGTTGTGAAACAAGAACCCCAACAGCAGCAGCAACAGCAGCAGCCTCAGCAGCAACAGCAAGCAGCCCGTGCCAGAACCTTTAACATCAACGCCCGTCAAGCCCAGGCTCACAACAACGTGGTTAATGGTACGTTCCTTGTGAATGGTATTTATGCATCATGTTTGTTTGATACTGGAGCCGATAACTGCTTTGTGTCGTTTGAATTCGAGAAGCTCCTTAGTCGTAAGCGCTCTTATCTCCCCTCGTCATTCGAAGTCGAAGTTGCTACTGGAAGAACCGTTGCTGTTAACTCTGTTCTTCGTGATTGTACCCTCGAGCTCAACAATCACATTTTCCCAATCAATCTTATTCCGATGCAGCTCGGAAGTTTTGACGTCATAGTAGGCATGGACTTTCTTCGCGAAAACCATGCTGAAGTTGTGTGCTTTGAAAAGATGATTCAATTCTCGCTCGCAAATGGTGATCTCTTATGTGTATATGGTGAAACAGCTTCAAAAGGTCTCAAGCTCATGTCATGCGTCCAAGCTAGCAAGTATCTCCGCAAGGAATACAGCGCTTTTGTTGGTGCAGTCATCTGTCGTCTTCGTCTTATATCGAGTCTCGGTTTACTACACTTGAAGCTGAAAGTTTGAAGCTGAAAGTTTAAAGCTGAAAGTGTGAAAAGGGTTCCGTTTGAAAAGGCTATGTTACTTTCAAACGGAAGGGTCATTATCTATAAATAGCCTTCAAACTTTCATCATTTGTAACTTTCCGGCTAGAGCAACGAAGTGCTGCCGAAGTGTTGTCAGGTTGTAAAACGTTATAAATTCAATCATACAACAGTTTATAGTGTGAATCTTGCTGAATTGAACTCTACACGTCTGTTTCCACCTTTCGTTTAGAGATAAACTCTTCTGATCGACTCATTCGGGTCTGAAATCGATCCTACAGCTTTCTTGGCCAACATTGTAGTAGCGGAGAAGGAAAAGAAAGAGAAGGCCGAAGTCAAAGACGTCCCAGTGGTTCGTGAATTTCCTCAGGTGTTCCCTGACGATCGTCCCGGACTACCGCCAAGTCGTGATATCGACTTTCGTATCGACCTTATTCCTGGAGCTAACCCTGTTGCCAAAGCCCCTTACCGACTCGCGCCATCCGAAATGAGGGAACTCTCAAACCAACTCCAGGAGTTACTTGAAAAAGGCTTTATTCGCCCGAGCACCTCTCCTTGGGGCGCACCAGTCCTTTTCGTCAAAAAGAAGGATGGGTCGTTCAGGATGTGCATCGACTACCAGGAATTGAATAAGCTGACCATCAAGAACCGTTATCCCCTACCTCGAATCGACGATTTATTTGATCAGCTACAAGGTGCATCGTGTTTCTCGAAGATCGATCTACGCTCAGGTTATCATCAGTTACGTATACAAGAGGAAGATATACCCAAAACCGCCTTCCGCACTCGATACGGCCACTATGAGTTCGTTGTTATGCCTTTTGGTCTAACCAACGCGCCCGCGGTTTTTATGGATCTGATGAATCGCGTGTGTAAACCTTATCTTGACCGTTTCGTCATCGTGTTCATCGACGATGTCTTGATTTATTCCAAGTCGAAAGCCGAATACGCGCAACATCTACGTTTGGTTCTCGAGTTACTCCCAGGGAACCAACTCTACGCCAAGTTCTCCAAGTGCGAATTCTGGTTGGAGGAGGTTCAGTTTCTGGGTCACATCGTGAATAGTCAGGGTATTCATGTCGATCCCGCGAAGATTGAAGCAGTTAAGAGCTGGATTACGCCAAAGAACCCGTCAGAAATCCGATCTTTTCTTGGATTAGCGGGCTATTATCGACGATTTATCGAAGGATTCTCTAAGATCGCTGTGCCGCTTACCGCTTTTACTCATAAAGACAAGTCTTTTGTTTGGGGAACTGAACAAGAATCTGCTTTTCAAACCCTTAAGCGCAAGCTCTGCAATGCTCCTGTTCTCGCGTTACCAGACGGAAAAAACGATTTCATTGTCTACTGTTATGCCTCCAACCTTGGTCTTGGCTGTGTTCTCATGCAACGGGACAAGGTTATAGCGTACGCATCTCGTCAGCTCAAAATCCACGAGAAGAACTATACAACCCACGATCTCAAGCTAGGCGCAGTTGTTTTTGCATTGAAGATTTGGTGACACTACCTGTATGGTACCAAGTGTACGATCTTCACCGATCACAGGAGTTTACAACACATCTTTAATCAGAAAGAACTTAACATGCGTCAACGCCGATGGGTAGAACTTCTTAACGATTACGACTATGAGATTCGTTATCACCCAGGCAAGGCAAACGTTGTTGCAGACGCACTCAGCAGACGGAGTTATTTGCTCAGTATTTGCAATACCCAAACCCAGCACGACCTCGAAACTCTCATCCGCGAAGCCCAACATGCTTGCTTTAACGAACGCACTTTGAAGAGAAAGAGGATCTACCATGATGGAGCTCAACTGGTAAGCAAGGCAGATGGGATTTTCTATTATCTGGACCGAATTTGGATCCCTAAGCGGACCGATTTGCGAAAGATTATAATGAACGAAGCCCACAAATCCCTCTATTATATTCATCCCGGTGCCGATAAAATGTACAAGGATCTTCGTTACAAGTACTGGTGGCCGGGTATGAAACGGGATATCGCCCTCTATGTTGGAAGTTGCCTGACTTGTGCGAGAGTTAAGGCTGAACATCAGCGACCTTCTGGCTTACTCGAACAACCTCCAATCCCCATATGGAAGTGGGAGAGTATAGCTATGGATTTCATAACCAAATTACCGCCCACGCCATCAGGTCACGACAGCATTTGGGTCATAGTTGATCGTCTGACCAAATCAGACCACTTTTTACCAATACGGGAAGACTACAAGGTAGAACGACTAGCCCGAATCTACACCGACGAGATCATTTGTAATCATGGTACGCCTCGTGACATCATTTCAGGCCGTGATGCTAGGTTTACTTCGCGATTGTGGGAAACGTTTCAAGCGGCCCTTGGAACATCGCTTAACTTGAGTACTGCATTCCATCCTCAAACTGACGGACAGACTGAAAGAACGATCCGTACTCTTGAAGACATGCTCCGCGCGTGTGTCATAGACTTCGGTGGTAGTTAGAACAAATACCTACCGTTAGCCGAATTCTCGTACAACAACAGCTATCATGCCAGCATACAAATGGCACCATTCGAGGCTTTATATGGAAGAAGATGTCGTTCGCCTATTGTGTGGCACGAGATCGGTCATTCGCAACTAACTGGCCCCAAGCTATTACAAGAAACGACTGACAAAATCCTCCAGATTCGCGACAACTTGTCGAAAGCCCGGGATAGACAGAAAAGTTACGCCGATAGGAGACGCAAACCCCTTGAATTTGACGTTGGCGACTACGTACTCCTAAAGGTATCACCTTGGAAGGGTGTGGTCAGATTCGGCAAGAAAGGGAAACTAGCGCCTCGATATGTTGGACCTTTTAAGATTCTGGAAAGGATCGGAAAAGTCGCCTACAGACTCGAACTACCGGAGGAACTTAGTAACGTCCACCCAACTTTCCATGTGTCGAACCTCCGAAAGTGTCTAGCTGATCATGATCTGATTGTACCGCTCGACGACCTTCAAGTAAACGAAACGCTACACTTCGTGGAAAAGCCTGTCGAGATCATGGATCGCCAAACCAAGCAACTCAGATGCTCGCGCATCCCTATCGTGAAAGTCCGATGGGAAGGCAAACGAGGCGCAGAGTTCACTTGGGAACTCGAAAGCGACATGAAGGCTAAGTACCCGCAGTTGTTTGAATGAAGATCTGAAGCGAGAAATTGGTAAAATCATTCACGGTGATGTGCAGCTTCGAGCCTAATTTCGGGACGAAATTCCCTAAACAAGGGGAGGCTGTAACACCCCGTGTTTTCGAATGTCAAAGTCAACATTGACTTCTTTGACTATAAATAGTCCATTTTATGTTTTATTTATATTATGTGGAGTAAGTGTTGTATATCAAAGGAATCGAAGTAATCGAACGTTTATTGACGCAAACCGATTTACGAATGTGAATAGTAGGAAGTAACAATGCGATAAAGTTAACCAATCAATAATCAAGCTAATCGAATCATCAATCAAACCCGAATTTCGAATTACGCGAACTTTGGTTGTTATTATACGTGTGTGTGTGCCTTATGTGTTACTTGTGCATGTTTACTTTATGTATTGTGTGGAGATCAATTGAATCAGTCAAATCAAACTCGAAACTCAACCGAACTCAATCGAAATCAAGTCGAGATAATTGGCAGAGAAGAGACTATGCGAGATGTAGATGATTGTATGTTGGATATAGTGATTGGGACTGAAAGTAATTTAAATAGGGAAACTCCATCGTATTTGTATCATCATCAATCAAAATCGAAATATCAGAAATCGTCGCACCGAACACTCAAACCAGGCTGTTGATCGATCAGGCTGTCAGCCGATCGAACGGCCCAGCCGATCGGACGGACTGTCCGATCGAGCAGCCTGCCCGATCGGGATGCCTGGCCGATCGGCCAGCCCTTTCCTCTTTGGGAAGCCTATAAATTGGGCTGTCATTGTCATTCTTTCCACTTTTGGAAACTCTCTGACCGACCAGCTCGTGCTCCCCTTCTTTTCTCAGATTTCTTCCGATTCTGGTAAGTTTTTATCCTAAATCTTGTACTTTCTTGATCATTACACACTCCTACACCTTTCTATCTTTCGAATCTTGATTTCTAACCGTGAAATCATCAAGATCTAAGCATTCTAGGATGATGTCATCATGGTGTTCTTCAAGAACATCATGTTTTAGCCTCATTCCACCACGAATGGCTTGGATCTAACCGATTTCCACATAAACAAACTAAGATCTACCATAGATCTGAACATTTACATGGTGTGAAGGATTGAAAGAAGGAATTTCCAACTTTCTTTCAACTCTTTTATACTCAATGCCTTCAAACTACTAGGAACGGAGCTTGAGTCAACTCACCAATCATTCTAGTGGATGAGTGGTTCAAGATTTGGATTCTATCTACGAGGTTCACCGACTTCGGGTTAGACATCAAACTACCGTTCCGAACAGTTCACCGGCCGGACTTGGGTGATTCCTGTCCGAGCAGGGGAAACAAGTAAGAACGAAAGTCCCATGGTTTAGCTCGTTGTCAAACTACCTCGATATGACGTCAAATAATCAGAACAGCCAGGTGCTAGGCGAACAGGCCGACCAGGTCAGGATGCTGACCGAACGGTTAGGCTGTCCGAATGGACATCCCAACCGATCGGACATGTCAGCCGATCGACCAGGCTAGCCGATCGGCTAGCATATGGCCCCACAATTTGACAATTTCGTGAGGTATGGTATTGAACGAAGTAATGTCCGATCGAACGACTGATTGGTAAACATTACTCTTCGAATCATGAGATACTATGCTTCAACACTTAATCGATTTTCAACTCGTTCGACGTATTGGACTGCCATCCGATCGAACATACTGTCCGATCACCCTACTGAGAACTAACTACTGAAGTGTCTAACCGATCGGTTAAGCCGACCGATCGAACGACCCGTTCGATCGATCGACCTGAAAGGTAAGAACACTTCAACGTTCTCAAATACTACAACGAAAACTTCAAAAGGTCAAACCATCATACACAAACACATCCTACTCAAAGGAAGAAACAATCCACTCGAACAGTCCAGCCGATCGAGCCTACCGGCCGATCGAACAGACTGTCCGAACGGACTGTCTAACCGAACGAACAACCCGTCCGATCAAACCTGCTGTTCGATCGACCAGGCTGTTCGACCCTTCATCATTTGTTTCCATTCTACGTGTTACTCATCGTTATGATATCGAACTATTCAGGCTAACCCTACTCTCAAGCGCTCCCTTCAATCCATCAACCAATCGCTGTGAGTATACTTGATCCCTTTTTTTACTTTTAGCACTTTTGGGTGTTACATACGTTACTTATATCAAAACACGATCGATCACACTCCTCAATTATTTGAACGCTAACCGATTCGTATGTACTACGTGACTAAATGAATGCTAGTTGTTATGTTTACACGTGGAATGCTGTCTACCTGCCTTAACGACGTAGTACTATAGTTTGGACTCAGCACCCGTTCACACGGGGGTTGTTAAGGACAATTTCTTGCATGGATTACGGTGGTAATCATGTATTGCGAACTGTCTCAGACAGTCAACCCGCAGTCATTGGTATCGATAGATCCATGTCGATAATTAACATGCTTTGTTTTCCTCTGTGTATGTGCCGGTTATGCGTAAACTATTCGAACTCTATTATGCTATTATCAAACTTGTATGCTCACCTTTATATTATGTGTATTGACCTTATTTTAACATATGTGACAGGTGTTTAAGATGTTTGCTTGCTAGGAAAGCGAGGCTAGAATAAAGCTCTAGAGCCCCCCAACAAATACTTGTTTATCAGGAACAAGCGTCTAGAGCATAGTTGTCTGTAGATCTTGTCCGACCGGGTCTTTAGGAGCATTTGAACAATATTTATATTATTCATTTAAATCTAAGTTGTCGGAACAGAATATTTGACTGGTTGTTATCTGTAATAATTTGTTTTATTATTTGGGACACGGTATGGGACGTGTTATTTAAACTAAATAGTGATGATAGTTGTTATGGAAACTTCTGGACAATCTGTTTCGCTCAGTGCCATGCCCAGATGATTCCGCCATCGGTAGGGGTGTGACATCGGGCGGCACTACCGTGCCACCCGCGGCACTACCGTGTCATCGCCAAATCAAGCCTTCTGACCAACATTTCTGAGGAGTGGCACTACCATGCCACCAACGGCACTACCGTGCCGATCTGATGACTCAGGCAACTTGTCCACTAGTCCACTTGGCTGACTCGGGATCGCTGAAACTGACGTCACCCGAAAAGACTTGACCGCACGACCGTGCCAAATCCGCACGGCCGTGCCAATCTGGAAATCGCCTATAAATAGCAGCATTCGCTACTGGTTCAAATGTTGGGTTTTTCTCCATGTTTCTGGGCGATTTCTGGGTTCCGAAGTAGTCCTGATCAGACCTATTTGAAGCTTAAAGATCGAGTGGAAGCATAACCGATCCAACTCATCAATTCCTTGCTTGTTTATGGTTCGATTCCTTGTTCTTGAACATGTATTCTAATCATTTTGCAAGTTATGAGCTGATGTTAGTTTATGTTTAATGTAGTTTATCTAATAATAGTTATAAACTTGTTTCTTGAATAATCTTTATTTTGTAATCTTGTTTGTATGAAACTTAAGTACTTTTTCATGTTTGAATCTTCATGATTATATAATGAACGTTTCATTGATGTTGAGTTCCTGATTATGTTTGATTATTTTGGATAATGAATCTGTGGTTAGTGGGATGGTAATTATTTCTTGACTAATCACTTGTTTGTAAACTTGTTTACACCATGAAACTCGAGAGGGGTATTGGTTTTATCCAAGATATATCTTATTTTGATTAGGAATGCTTTCTTGCACGTAAGGGTTCTAACGAATTATATGGTGTTGATTACATGTTCTTGCATGCGGTTTATGATCCTTGTTTAGTAGTTTTGGTCTGAAATTGCTGACATGGTAGATTTGTGTGCAAGACTTGTAAAGGTGAAATATGTCGTTATATGATCTACTTAAATGCTTATCCTCGTGGCTGTATTGTGACCATCGGTATTGCTTTCTTTGATAAGTGAGGTTAGAAAACTCCTAGCGGATGACTAATCTATCTTTAAAGGTTTACATGAATGAATATCAATAGCTCGCTAAAGAATGATTTTAGGTGGTTAACGTGTGTTTATCGCGTTAACTTTCCAAAGAATCATCATGTTAGAAAACTCCTAGCGGATGACTAACTGTCTCGAAATTGGAAAATTGGTTAAGTGCTTTTGTGACATATCTGATAGATAACATGTTTAGGTTGTTTGTGAAAAAGATAGTAGTATATTTATGTCTTAGTTGTAGTTTAGATAACTTAGTTAACAACCATTCATCTTTCTTTATATCTGGTAATCTAATAACAAAGATTTAGTACATTATAACGCCCGTGTTCCATGGATCGATATATGGCTCTTACCAATACTTTACTGCATATATGACGGGATACACTTGTCCTTTGTTGTGTGTGTTTTAATGTTAAGGTATAAACCATTCTTATAAATATAAAATGCACTTCGTCGCATGTGAACATACTGTAAATAAATATGTGTGTTCGCATGAACGTCAGTGCCTATAGTGGTTTTATAAGCAGTTTGAAAAGCCCATAAAGCATCATCTAATTTATCGGCCCATTGCTTTTTATTTAAACCTATGGTTTTTTCAAGTATTCGTTTTAAACCTCTATTAGTCACTTCGGCTTGTCCGTTTGTTTGAGGGTGATATGCTGTTGAGACCCGGTGATAGACCCCATATCTTGTTAAGATTTTTTCGAGTTGATGATTGCAAAAATGGGTACCTCTATCACTTATTAATGCTTTAGGTGTTCCAAAAGGAGAGAATAATTTTTTCAGAAATCTTACCACTACTCTTCCATCATTTGTTGGAAGTGCCTCGGCCTCGGCCCATTTAGACAAGTAATCGACTGCCACAAGTATATATTTGTTTCCTTTTGACGGTGGGAAAGGTCCCATGAAATCGAGTCCCCACACATCAAAAATTTCACAAACGAGAATGCCATTTTGTGGCATTTCATTTTTGGAAGAAATATTAACTGATCTTTGGCAAGCATCACATGTCTTGATAAGACTTTGCGCATCTTTATAAATGGTCGGCCAATAAAATCCTGAATCAAATACCTTTCGTGCGGTACTAGCGGCACCATGATGTCCTCCATATGGACCTTCATGACAATGGCGGAGAATTCTTCGTGCTTCGCCGCCATGTACGCACCTTCGGATGAGTTGGTCGGCACATATTTTGAAAAGATAAGGGTCTTCCCAAAAGTAATGCTTTACATCAGCAAAGAATTTCTTTCTTTGGTGATGTGGCCATCCTTTGGTGACTATACCGCTAGCTAAGTAGTTAGCGTAGTCGGCATACCATGGTTCTTGTCTACATTCCGCCATTTCCAGGGACTCTGTTGGAAATTTTTCGTTGATTTGCTCGTCCCTGGTTGCCTCCAAAGCTGGGTCTTCTTGGCGCGAAAGATGATCTGCTGCTGTGTTTTCTGTCCCTCTTTTGTCTTTGATTTCAATATCAAATTCTTAGAGGAGTAGAATCCACCTGATCAAACGGGGTTTTGCGTCTTGTTTCTTGAAGAGGTATCGGATGACTGCATGATCTGTATAGACTACAGTTTTAGAAAGAACAAGGTAAGAACGAAATTTATCAAAAGCAAATACCACAGCTAGTAATTCATTTTCAGTGGTTGTGTAATTCTCTTGTGCATCATTAAGTGTTTTACTAGCATAATAAATCGGGTGGAAATGCTTTTCTTTTCTTTGTCCCAAGACTGCTCCAACGGCAAAGTCACTTGCATCACACATGATTTCGAAAGGTAATTTCCAATCGGACACTATCATGATAGGTGCATTGACTAGCATTTCCTTGAGGGTTAGAAATGCTTGATTGCAATCCTTGTCAAAGATGAAAGGCGCATCTTTTTCAAGTAATTTCATTAGAGGTCTTGAAATTTTCGAAAAGTCTTTGATAAACCGTCTATAAAATCCGGCATGCCCTAAGAAACTTCTAATTGCTCTAACGGAGGAGTGGGGAGGTAATCGAGAAATTGTGTCTATTTTTGCTCGATCAACTTCCATTCCTTCGCTTGAGATCTTGTGACCGAGTACTATTCCCTCTGTTACCATGAAATGACATTTTTCTCAGTTAAGGGCGAGGTTAGTTTCCTCACATCGGGATAGCATTCGTTCGAGGTTATCGAGGCATTGGTCGTATGAATCTCCAAAGATAGAAAAGTCGTCCATGAAGACTTCCATTGTTTTTTCTATCATATCATGGAAGATGGCCACCATGCAACGTTGGAATGTTGCAGGGGCATTACATAGACCAAATGGCATGCGTCGATAAGCAAAAGTTCCGTAGGGGCATGTGAAAGTTGTCTTTTCTTGGTCTTCAGGTGCTATTGGAATTTGAAAGTAACCTGAAAAACCATCCAAGAAACAGTAAAATTTATGACCGGATAGTCGTTCTAGCATTTGATCCATGAAGGGCAAAGGAAAGTGGTCTTTCCTTGTTGCTTCATTTAATCGTCTATAGTCTATGCATACTCCCCATCCTGTGACGGTTCTCGTTGGTATTAATTCATTCTTTTCATTAGTTATTACCGTCATACCTCCTTTCTTTGGGACTACTTGGACGGGACTCACCCATGGACTATCGGAGATAGGATAAATAAGTCTGGCGTCAAGTAGTTTGATGACCTCATTTTTAATCACTTCTTGGACATTTGGATTTACTCTCCTTTGTGGTTGTATTACTGGTTTGTAGTCATCGTTCATCAGAATTTTGTGCATGCACATGGAAGGGCTTATTCCTTTTATATCTACAAGCTTCCAAGCGATCGCATTTTTATGTTTTTTCAAAAGTCTAATTAATTTTTCTTTTTCTACACTATTTAATTTAGATGAAATAATTACAGGTGAATTACCATCCTTGTCTAGAAAAGCATATTCCAAACCTTTTGGAAGTTCTTTGAGCTCAAGGGGCGGGTCTTTAGGAAACTCCTTATTTTGGGGCTCATCTAGATCAAGAACTTTAAAGGTTTGTTCTATGGCGACCTCTTCTTCAACAAAGTGGTCAATCTTTTCACTTATATCGGGTGGCTCATCTTCATCTTCAATTAGGGGGTCATTGTTTCCAAAAGGATATTTCATTGAACGCTCAAGATCTATGCTCCTTTTGAATGCCCCTAATTGAAGAGGTAGATTATTAAACTTCCGGTTTTTCAAAGCTTCGTGAGTTTTTACAAAAGGTCTTCCCAACACTAGAGGAGCGTCATCGAGGATGACGAAGTCGGTTGGAATAACCATTTGATTTGTTTGAACCAAGACGACCTCAATTACACCGATTGATTTTATTACTCTCCGATTAGATAGAAAAATGGGTATTTGAAGTGGAGCAAAATTACTAATACTTAATTTTTCGAAAATGTAATTAGGCATTATGTTAACACAAAGATCCTTATCAATGGTGACGTTACTAATAAATGAATTTTGAAAAAAACATGGAACCGGTGTAATGTTTATTTCAAAAGGGTCTTCTTTTATTAGCGAAGTTTGATCATTAGTTAACTTAACACTTACCATTTCTTCAATTTTTGAGTTAGTGTTTAGCTTTTTTAAAAACTTAGCATGAGTTGATACTAAACAATGATTTTCAAAAGAAGGTGACAAGAGATTAATTTCTTCAAAATTAGACTCTTCTTGAATATTAACGTTATCGGCCTCACCTTTTTCGTTGTTTAGCTCATGTGTCGGTTTTTCACTTATTTGTTCTTCCATTTTTAACTCTTCAACTATCGTTTCTTTATTTAATTCTTCTCTTGTGCGGGACTCCTCTTCCCTTGCGCGAGATTCTTTTATGCACCGTTCGATAGTTTTAAGGTGTTCTAATATCCTATCGGTCACTTCGGTGATAGAGAAAGGATTGGGATCCTCAAAGCTTGTATCCGGTTGTTCGATCCTTGGTTCCTCATAGTACTCATATGAAGTAGATGGTTCATACCATTTTTCTTCATTGTAAGTATATGATGGATAAGGGTCGTAATTTTGTTCTTCATAGTACTCATATGAGGTGGGTTGTTCACGCCATGGTTCCTCATAATAAGTGTATGAAGGTGGTGGTTCATATCTTGACTCCTCAAAGTATGAGTATGAGGGTTCATACCTTGGTTCATCAAAATATGAGTATGAGGGAGAAGGTTCATACCTTTGGTCTTCATAGGATGTGTATGAAGTCGATGGCTCATACCTGGGCTCCTCATAATAGTTGTATGAATTGGATGGTTGAAATAAGTTACAATATTGTACCGAGTGCGGGTTTCCACAATTAGTGCAATAGTCTCTTATATAATCATCCTCCTCATAGGTGTAGTTGTAGCCTCCTGAGTATTGATCCATAGGGATCACTCAACAGACCACAACTGAGTCTCGGGACCAGAAAACAAGAATAAAGACGGAAACAGAGGCTGGACACGGCCCCGTGTTCAGTGGACACGGCCTCGTGTTCAGGGTCTGTATCTGGGCGTTTTAGTAAAAGTTACTGGTCTCGTTGAGCATGGGGGCGTGTTCAGTGGACACGACCCCGTGTTCAGACTCTGTATCTGGGTGTTTAATGAAAAATATGCAGCGCGGCCCCGTGTTCAGGCTACTGTAAATGCAAATTAAACTAAAATGCAGAAAAAAGGCGCGCGTTTTGAAAATTTTTTGAAAAACAGATTAGGCCGTCGATTTTAAGCTTTCTTAAAATCCTTGTGTCCCCGGCAACGGCGCCAAAAACTTGATGTGCGTAAAGTGGGTTATATTTTAGGTATATAATTTAAGCCTTTTTTACACATTTTAGCCAAGTTTTAAATTTATAAAACACGATATTTACTAACACTAAACACACATATGGGCAAGTGCACACATCGTGGACGTAGTATAGTGTTGGTAAGATACCGAGGTTGTCCAAGGACACAAGAGCTTTTAGTACCGGTTTATCCTCAACGTCTAACCAAATCAAAATGTTAGAAAAAGGTTTTAAACTAAGAAAATAAAACTAACTAAAATGCTGAAAAATAAAATAAAAATAATAACAGATAGACAAGATGAATCACTTGGATCCGACTCGTGTGTAGTGTAACCTTTGATTATTTTTCGCACTTTTGCACTTGTTTAAGAGATTATCTTAGTTATTGTAGTAGGCCCCTCTTTTGAAGGCGACGTTACCCTCAACCCAGTAGTTTGAGTCAGCAAGGATACAATCCTAAAGGGTCGGATTATTGAAAGATAATTAATTAAGTTATTAATGCATAATGTGGTAGGCCCCTCTTTTGAAGGCGACGTTACCCTCAGCTAAGTAGTCTGAGTCAGCAGGGATACAGTCCTAAGTAGCTGGGTTAAAGTTTTAATAGTAGTTTAACTTATGAGGGGATCAAAGAGTTTGGACCCCCGCCATCCAATACCTTTGGGTATTGAAGGAGGTCCTACTAAATTTGACCCAGGTCCTTTGCAGGATCTATACACTGAACAATGGCAAGACTCTTACCAAACCGTTCCCTTAACCCCCGACTAGGTAGCCAACATACCTCCATATAGACCGTGGAGATATGAATGGTGAAAATCTTTTATTTTATATAGACAGTAAAATAATGCCAAGACACCACGGACAAACGATAAGGAAGAATCACCTTCAACATAAGAAACTAGTAATTAAAGTCATTAATACAAAACCAATTAAAAAGTGCAAAAGATTAAAAATAAAAAGTATTACACTAAACACTTATGTTCACCAAGTGATGTAAGAGACTTAGGCAAACATGGCCTTTGATTGTCAAGAACTCTTACGATCAATCTTGGATCCCGAGACGACTCACACACTCTATGATGGACAATGGATGATAGTGGTGGATGATGGTGGTGTGATGGTGGTGGGTGAATTGTGAGAGAGGTGGTGTGCCAAGGGATGAGTTGCAAGAGCTCCAAACACTCCTATTTATAGGCTGAACAGAAGCTTGGGCACGGCCCCGTGTCCATCAGACTCTCTCTTCATTAATTATAATTCGCAATTACAATAAATGCGCCTGCAGGAAGTTGACCACGCCCCCGTGTCAGCTGGGCACGGCCCCGTGGTGGGTAACAGAAGCTTTTATGAGTTTGTCTTTTCTGCTGGCACTTGGGCATGGCCCCGTGCTCACTGAGCATGGGGCGTGTTCAGTCTTCTGTCTTCTTTGTTTTGCTTGGGAAGATGCCGTCGGGGGGTCGGGCATATCACTTTTGTTCCCTTTCTTGTATTTATGTTAGATTTTGCTGTCTGTTTGCTTCTTTTGTTATTTTGAGCTCATTTAATCCTGAAAATACAAAAGGAAGACAAAAGCACACTTTTTCCAACATTAGTACTAAAAAAGGGTTAGTTTTAAGCCACAATTGATGTAATTATATGTTGCATTTTGTGCCCATCAACGAGCTACTTACTGGACTAGCTGCGAGGATCCAACCCGTATTTCCCAACCGATCGATGATCGAGTAGCTGTAACTTCAGGAAGAAAGTATACCGGGGGGGAAATTGTGGGACAAAAACTTGTTTTAAGCGTACACAAGAATGGCGTTTCCTACACGATTCACAGAACGATTCTACACCAAATACGAAACTCCGAGAATTTAGGAAACCTGTACTTAGAACCATAGGGATCCAGGTCCAAACTCACAAAGGTCGTTACTTAGGAATCACATCTGTTAACTCAAAGCAGATACCATTAACCTGACATATATGCCAGTTCCATTGACCAACCCGAAAGTACTTGAAATTCTTTTACTTCTAGCGAGTAGACGTTTGCATCTCTACTCCCCTTAATGGTAGTTGCATCATGATAATTTTCTTCGCAACGAGCGAACACATATTTGCTTCGATATCTGGTCATTTCTTCATGTTAACAGATACTTATTATTCCTTTTCTTGGAAACTCATTTGTCACGCATGCACCATTTGCTACGCGTGCGACTTCACTTCGTTTCAAACGCTTCATTTGAGTTCAAATATTAGAACGCTAAATTTAATTACCGATTTGTGAATTCGAATGACCTACATTATTGTGATTGTTGGCTCTTTTGTTATCAAGCCAACACACCCTCTTGAAACTTCCCTCATTTCAAGTTACATACATGGTTTATCTTTGCAACCATGCCGATATTTCCTTTATTGATACATACGTTTATTGTCGGATTATGCTAAAACCAAGTTCAATTGCTTGAACTTATCCATTTCGTATATTCAGTTTAAGACGTCATATGATGTATTGAGGGAATCATATTCAAATATTTTGCAAAGATTCTTTCGTTTCGAGTCGTGGTAGGCTCGGCTGATCTACGACTCCACTAAACCGTTTGGTTGATTTCGATACCTCGCGGTGATACTTACACAAAATTGAAGCTTGCGCTAATTTAAGTTACACACCTTATATATATACGGATTTAGTTATTTATTGACTTGCTCTAGATCCGTTCCGTTCAACACGATTAAAACGATCTCAACACATTTGCGTGTCAAAACAGTGGTACATAGATTCATTTCATATCACAATGTACCTCCGAACGATTCTTTCGTTATAAATTGAAACCCCTGCGGTAATTATTGTTTTCCCACCTCCAACCAAAAACAGTGGCTCTTTGATGTTCCATATTCAACTGAAAACACTATGACATTGTGCAAAATCAAAACTTCGGGCTTGTTCGGTGCACTTTTATTTGATTTCCAACACGGTGAATTTATTCGGTCACCACTATACTTGAATTATGTCATTACGACACCTCGTGGTGTCATTACAAACTTGTAGCTTGTGCTAATCATGGTCAACCGTTTCACGCAAAACTGCATATACTTTCGTTTGGCTCGTCATTTTTAACATTTCCGATACAACTACAATGAGACACCACATTCACTTGAATTTCATTTGGCGTACTTTCGCAATTCAAGAATGTCAACTCACTAAACCTTACCATTCATTTATTCAGGAGTTGACAGATCATTTTACTATTACTTTTGAATTATTGATTTTAAATCCATATAGCGGATGCTATGGTTTGTGAAAACTCATTGCATATCGCAATCGATCGTTTGAAAATCATATTAGTCAAAACTCCTCTTTTATGAAACCCCCCTGCTAGCTGGGTTACACTGGACTATATGTCCACTACGTCTTATACCTTTGACATCAGAAGTCAAAAGTACATACCTTTTTACCATAGGATTCGGATTGTTATATATTCTTGGACTCACCTGAAGTGAGTAGGGTTTAATGCGGTTTAGTGAATATTTACCTTGGTACTATTCATGTACACACACGTGTGACGTAACCATAAGTATTTATGGTAGTACAAATCTCGAGGACGAAATTTTCATAACAGGGGGAGAATGTGACAACTGTCAGATTTGCATGCATCCGTACGTTTAATTAATATTGATTTATGCTTAATGACTGTGCTTAATTACAACTGTATATTTTATTGCTTACTGATTTCTGTTACATACATACACATGCATCACATTCATACTGTCACTCCATTTATTATACACAAACAATAGTGACAAACTTGATGCACAAAAGCACAGTTAGCACAGTGAGCGGATAACCCAGTAAACATGCTGACAACGCCAGCACCTAGACAGACATATTTTTGAGGCCAGAATGAGCCAGGAATGGAATGCTACACTAGTAGGGAGTGTAGGGAGGTGAGGATCATAAAACTGCGTCACTAGGAGATAGTTATAGTGACTGGAAGTGCCTAGAACATACTTAAAGTGCAGAATTCTGCACTAATTACCAAAAATTCAACATTTAACAATGCTAGTAAAGTGCAAAAACTTGGTAAAATAATTCTAGACACTTTCCAAAGTGTTGGTAATTTATTGTATCACTAAAAAAAAATATAAGAGACACCTTAAAGCTTTATTTAACACTTTAACGGATCTATACCCAACCGAACAACCGGACTTTACCCGGAACATAAAATTTTTGCCAAAGACATTGTTTTTACTTTTCTAAGCTAGCCAGGGTCCCCGAACACCCCAACACACCTTATATTAAATAACACACAATGAACCTACTAACTTAACATCTAATCCTAACTAGTTAGTTACTTTACAACCCCATACCCCCCCACCCTTCTTTGAACCGGTTATGTGGGTGGGAGACCCCCCACACTTCTTTTAATTATTTTATTTAGAGATGTTGGTGGATAAAGAGCACATTGTATGATGGTTAATGTGGAAGATGGATTATAAAAGTGCACAAGAGGTTATCATTCTCTCACATCATAACACAACACCAAACAACTCTTGCTCCTCTCTTTTCCATGGTTTCGGCCGAACACAAGCACACACACCACCACTATTTTTCAAACTTCTTCAATCATTCCAAGGGCCTCCAAAGGTGAAGGTGATCATACAAGTAAGCTCGGTGTGTTCGGAAGCTCAAGGACCGCTCTTGTTTCCTTTTATCCACCACTTTTACGCCTTGTTTCTTCCCTAGCCTTGTGCTAGTAGTAAGTGCTCTAAAACATCATCTTGTTCTTGTATTTGGTGGTTAATAGATGATAGAATGATAAAAAGTTAAGAAACTCTAAAGAACATGAACAAGTCTTAAACATAAAGTGATAAAGGGTGGATAAAGAGAGGATATATGGGTAAATCATGTAAATCTTGTGTAGTGATGATTATTTGATGTTGTTTGTTATTAAAAGTAGGATGGATCATCATCTAGACATGCTAGATCATGTTCAAGAACATGAACTAGTAAGGTGTAAGTGTTAGAAATATGAAGGATGATGAAACCATCCACCCATGAACTTGAAACTTGAATAAATATAATTTTTCTTGAAAAATGAAGTAGTAAACTTGTAGATCTAAAGATCTACAAGTGGTTTTTCGGAAGAACCAAGTGAAAAATACTAGTGTTGTTAAAACCTGGATCTTGTATGAACTAAAAGCATTTTTGGTAAATAAACAAGTGTATGAACACTTGTGTAACAAGGAAATTTAACAACGCAATATTTTTGTAAATCGTGACTAGAAGTTGTTAAACTTCAAATTCTCTAAAAATAAAGTTTTTAAGAAACTAAATTTATTTTTAAAGATAACAAGACCTACTAAACATGTTAGTGATTTACTACATATTTTTACAAACCTTCAAGTTCATGAGTTTATGATTTAGTCTTATCCTGTTAAGATTAGTGATTAAATATTGTATGTTGTTGATTGTTAAATTGTTTGATTGATTTAACAAAAGAAAATGATATGCTAAAAGCATGGACACCTCCATTTACAGAGGAAACTCTGGCGAAATTTTTCTAAAAATATAACACTTAGAAATATTTTTATAACAAATGGTTACAAATATATTTCTAACTTGGTTTTCAAAGTAAACTTCGCCATAATTTTTATTTCAAAAATTACCAAGTATCGGAGGTGGATTTTCGTAAATAAAACTTGATAAATATATGTTAGAATATATATATATATATTTTATAATAAAACGCTTGTGTGATTATGTGATTATTTTGTGAACTAGATATATTATTTTAGGGTAAAAATAATTTAACTTGAAAACACCGTGAAATTTCGACTCCAAAATAATACCAACGCTCTCACAAAGCAAATATTTAAGTTACGCAAGTATTATCGTTACAACGCGAACTTTAAAAATGTAACTTATGTATACTTCGGAAAAATACTCTTATTAGTATATTTTTGGTGGATATTATTTTGGAAAAACTTATGAAATAAAATATAATATTTTTGGGAAAAATATGTATATTTTGGAAACTAAAACATTTTAGACAAAGTAATTAAAATATATTTTTCAAGTGAGACTTAAAAATATATTTTTCGGAATTATAAAGCATACATGTATAAATACCCCATCCTTGGGAAGGAAAAATACGAAGTTGAAATACTTAAGAAATGTTAATACAGAGATACTGCATAAACAATTATTCCAAAACTAAATATAATTACTGTAACTTGGAATAATGGCAGAAACGTAACCCAAAGAAGCAAATACTAAGACAAGGCACGACTCGTTCGTCTAATAGACGTTAGTACACTGTAGGTAGTCGTGTTGGCTGAAGAGACTTGGGTTACACATACTGAAGACGCAATACTGTGAGTTCATGTCCCCCTTTTCTCTTAACTGTTTTCAGTTTCATAACTTCGGGGGTAAATACATGTTATAGTTATTTTGGACATTATTATACATGGTATGGTTAGCTTAAGGAGGGTTGGGACGTTCAGATCATGTGAGTGGGTAGGTAGAACTTAAGGCCATTAATCCTCGTTGTAGGACCGAGGGACATTAGTGATAGATCTATTTGGGTGTAGCGAGCCCCACTCCTGAGTCCGCCGAGTGGACCATGTGGTGACTAAGTGCCCGACGTACAAATCCGCTAGGTTTGAGTCTTCCTGCTTCACTTCACACATATCATTGGCTTTGCAACCCAATGGTGATCTCTTTTTCCTTAATTGCTACATACCAGGGATTTTCATACATACAAACGCATTATAAAGGTTTATACATACTCACTTACACATGAACTCGCTCAACTTTTGTTGATTTTTCAACTTACATGTATTTCAGGAAAACTAAGGGATCTGGCAAGTGTCTGCATTTGTGTCAAGCTGCGTACTAAATAAAGACGTCATCCAGGGTAGTAGGTTCAGGAGGTGTAACCCTTACCTAGACGGGTTACATATCCTTAAACCGTGTTTTTATTCAAGTCTTTATTGTGTCATATGAACACGTTTTAAATCATGTTATGGTTGTATCTTGTTTTATGTGTCGACATTTAAAAATGATGTTGTATTGTATTTCTAAACCTTATTAATGGATGAACATCTCTTGTTTTTATCATATAGTATTGTTATGATTGATTGCTATGGTATTAAGAAGTCACACCAAATAAACCCACGCTTCCGCAAAAGCCAGGGTGTGACAAATATAGATGACAATGTACATATTTCACATAACATGTGAGCAACTGAGCATATTATACATATCGTACACGTCAACATAGATATAGATGATAAATGGTAAATATATTTCATTCATCAGGTGCTAACAAGTCAACCTCATTTAAAAATTCACAACTACAATAACTTCGTTGTTGAATGAAAACGAAGACCGGATAAAAATATATGTATCTTAGGCAAATTCTATAAAATAGTGTTTAGACGAAATAAAAAATTGAAGGATTGCCTATTTCATTTTCTTTCCATGCATCTATTCTTTATCTAAATAATCGTGAAGCAAGTCCTGCAACAACAACATCTTTAAATGAAAAGGCCACAACTGAAAAATGGAAGAATGATGTTGAGGATGCCAAAGTGATGAAGCAAGTTGTGAAGGAGGAAACAGGTAACAGTGCAACAAGTGGAAAGATAGAAGAAAAGATTCATGTAGAGGCCAAGAAAGTGGAATCTAGCAAGGAGAAGGAAGAAAAGGACTTGGTAAACAGCATACCCTACGAATTCAAAGTAAAACTGTGCTCTGAACCATGTGTCAGTGTTGTGGCACACTACACATCGATCAACCGTGAGCTAATTAGGGAAAAGGAGAAGTTTTGCAATTTAACAAAGAACTAAAACTAAATGAAGCAACATACCAGAGAAAGTTGAATTCAACTTTGACTGAAATGCAAACCTTAAAAGAGTTTGTTTTTAGAACATATTTTCTCATAGATGAAAAACTAGAAAAATCAAGAAATGAGAACAATAAATTGCAAATTATCATCAACAAATGGAATGTTAGTAAAAAGGCACTTGTTGATATAAAAAAATTGCAAACGACCAACATATGTAAAGGACGACACTGCTTACAAAGATAAGCTTGGAAATAAAAGAAAAATATTTCCTCCTCCTCATAGTAAGAACTATGTACCAATGCCAACTCCTCATCCAGACAATGATTTAATTGATCAAAATAACTTAGTTGCTGAATATAACATTTCTGAAAATAATAATGGTACTAATGATTTTGAAAGCAATGCAGATTTAATTGTGCATGAGGAAGATGTTGGCGATGATGATTGTGGTGGCAAGAAAATAGGATTAGGGTACTCAGGCGACAGTTACAGTACTGTAAACTAGTTCGCCTGGAATAGCGATAAAACAAACAAAACTTTTATTCGGGATGAATGTAATAACTCTTTAACTAAGATGGATAATTATATTACGCGTAGACCTAAATTTGATGCTTGTGATGTGAGTGTTGAATGTGCTGACTTAAAATCTGCTTTTTTGTAATGATAAATTTGTATGTGTACCACCTGTTTTTGTGCCCGCTTTTAAAAAGAACAGGTTTGGAAAGTTCTTAACTGAAGAAATTCCAGAGTTTACTCCATCATGAAGCAATAATTCTCAAAGCAATTCAGGTTTTCAATCATACCAAGAAAGGAAAATTCGGTAACACATGAGCAGCTAAGCATATTATACATATCATACACTCGTCAACGTAAATATAGATGACAAATGGTACATATTTCACATAACATGTGGGCAACTGAGCATATTATACATATCGTACACGTCAACATAGATATAGATGACAAATGGTATTTATATTTCATTCATCGGGTGCTAACAAGTCAACCTCATTTAAAAATTCACAGCTACAATAACTTCGTTGTTGATTGAAAACAAAGACTGGGATAAAAATATTTGTATCTTAAGCAAATTCTATAAAATAGTGTTTAGACGAAATAAAAAAAATTGAAGGACTGCCTATTGTCATTTTCTTTCTTTATATTTGTTAAATTATCGATATTTATATTTTGTTTTAGCCTATTCTAATTCTAGTGTTTCCAATGATGATATTGTTGACAGGATGCATGAAAGCAGGCATTTATTCAATACAAGGCTTGTCAAGCCGATGCAAATGGAAATAAAGGTTTATAAATCAAGTGGTTGTAACACCCCAAAAAGCGGATTTGGTAAATTAGAACCTTGTTAATATAAAGAAATGGGTTTTAGTCTCTTATATAATCAAAATGAAGCTCGAGGGACCAATACCGTTAAGTAGGAAACATGGGTTTTATTAATTAAAAAGTTAAAACACCACACACACACATAGTGTGTGTGTGTGTGTGTGTGTGTGTATCGATGTCCACGAAGAAGAAAAGGGTTCAAACCCTAGTTTCACTAAAATCATCAAATTGAAAGGGAAATTTAGCTCGGATCTAATGCATGAACTCAAATTCATGATCATCTAGACTTGTGACACATGAGGTAAGTTGTAGAAGTCAATTTAATGATCTAGAAGGAAGTGGGTTATGATCAATCCACGAATTTGTATGAGATTGAGCATGAATATGTGTTAGAATCATCTTATGGAACATGTGTTGTGCATGATTTTGATTAATTTCATGTTTTGAAGTAAAACCCATTTGGGATGATGAAGTGAGTAAATCACCATGTTCAATAATTGTGTAATTTGTGATGTAGTATGTTGTATGTGATGAATTAATTTAGATAAGTTGATTAGGACATGAAATAAATGGATGTTTAGTTGAATTTGATGAATGAAGATAAGAACATGGAAGATCATGCATGAATGGTTGTACATTGTACTAAGATAGTGCTACGCACACCAAGTGCTTGATGAAATGCCTAGGTGAGTTTGATAAATGAAATTGTATGCAAGTAAAAGATGAATATTTATGGAATGTGAAAATGAGGTATTTGATAGTAAACTAACATGAGAAGTGTGTTTTAGATATAGTTCATGTGGATATTATGTTGAAGTAATGTTGGGTTAGCATAGTATGGGTTAAAGTGTTAGTTGTGAAAATATGAGAATGCTAGTGTGGATGGAATGGATTATGTATGTATATGTGTATGTGTATATAAGTAAGTGATCATGTAGTTGTAGATGTCATACAATACGAGTGTGTAATGCGTATAATGTAATATTATGGTCTACCCTGTTAAGATGGATACTGTAAGACCCAGTTTAAAAACACTAGATTTAATAACATAAGACCTTGCCTTTCATAGCAAATTTGAAGTTTACAAAAACTATCAAGATTTGAAAACCATAACTACACATAACATTCACGATAATATCCCACGAAACCATATTCAAGATAGAATCTACAACTGATACATAGTTTTAAAACAAAAGATCAAGTGCGGAAGCGTTCGCTTGAGTGTTCGGTTCAAATACAAATGCTTGATCATCACCCTTCTACTAGAAAACCTGAAAAACTGAACATTTTTAGACCGATTTTAGTATTAAGGTCTTGGGATAATAATATAATCAAAAAGGTGTTTGAAAACTAACGTAACCAAGAATAATGAAATTCAGTTTTTGGATCTGGGTGCTACCGTAACTTACGGTAGTCACCGTAAGTTACGGTGGCTCCTGGAAGTTTGTGACCTACCGTAAGGCAGTAGCATCCCACCGTAGCAATTTGTTTGCTACCGTAAGTTACGGTATCACTGTAACTTACGGTGGTCACTGTACATGTTTTCTTGCTTTGTTGTTGTTGTCATTCTATTCCCAATTTGCAGTAAATTAATCTTGTACATGATTATCACCAAACCAAAGTTAGGATACTCATGTTCTGATTATTACCCGCCATCATGTTTCGCTTTCCCCATGAGGGATTGCTTACGCAATAATCTACATGTTTAAATTCAAGGCTTCGTGTTTGTCAAACTACACTACTTGACATGTTTACCAATCAGAACCTTAACTCCTGTATTAGGAGTAAAGTTCCTCTACTAGCTTAGCGTGTCCGCTACACGGCTTACGCTTGGTTTATAACCATTCGTCTCGTTTACTCTCAAGCTTGTTTTGACCCGTTTGGATGCCAAAACTTAGGCACCAATCAAGGTATTTCAAGAACCCTTTTTCTATCGCATGTTTTGACCCATTTTACTTGTTTGAGACGCAAAGTCACTTTCGTGACATATTGGTCTATCTTGTTTACCATGCTTTATACTACGACATAAAAACAATAAATAATCTTAATGTAATGAAGCGGTAATTTCGTACCTTTAGAGCACGCCTTTCTCCCGTGAATTCCCTCCGGCTTGTCCGCTTGATGATCCGGACTCTTTGCCTAGGAAATTCAGTTTACAACTTGTTTAGAACTCTTTACATGAGTATTAACGCATTATTAGAAACATTCATCAAATCTGCGTTTTCATCCAAAATTTAACATTCAAATCCCCACTTAGGCATTTCAACAAACACCTAGCGGGTCAGATTTTCCTACAATCATTACCAAGTTCGTGACTTGCAATTTAACCTCTAATTTCACTTTAATTAATAAATTTTTACATACATCTTGACATCAATATTTCTGAATTACTTCACCAATTCAGATTTTGCTAGAACAAGAGTCAAAATTTCTAGTATTCACCAAGTTTCCTTCAAGTTCATTTGTTCCCCACATGTAAACCCCAAACCTTACAAACATGATGCAAAGTTTTGACAAGGAATCACCTAGGGTTTAACCCTAGACATCAAATTACTTCAAGATTCATTCATGCATTACATATCTAGGCTAAATTTCAGTTTTTCAAAATTAACCTAGAATTCGTGATGGATCAAAATACCAAGATTTTACATACCTTTTGATCCTTACAACGAGGGGTTCGCTAATTTGTGTTTAGAACTTGATTTGGAACGGATTTGAGGCTTCAATTTGCAGATTTTAGTGTGAAACTAGGGTTTGGAGAATCCCCTGTTCGCCCCTTTTCTCCTTGATCGACCAGACACACCAATTTTGGTGTGTTTAGTTTGGTTTTGTTACAATTAGTAACTATCTTTCAATTTTTGACAAGTTTAAACCCTTAACTATGATTTTCCCTAAGTTTAAGTGTTTTAACCATATTATGAATTATTTCAAGACTTGAATTTAACTAGGTTAAGTTCCTAGTTGGTAAATTCTTGTTTGTTATTTCTTTAGAATTTTAATATAAGGATTTATATTTCAAGGGTGTTACAAGTCCACCCCCCTTAAAAAGGTTTCGTCCCCGAAACCGAATTACGTACCAAATAGAGTAGGGTAAAGCCGTTGCATTTCCTCTTCGGATTCCCATGTGGTATCTGCACCCTTCTTGTGTTCCCATTTGACCTTTACTTGATTGATCTCTTTATTCCTTAAGGTTTTCACCTTACGATCCAGAATCGCAACAGGTTTTACCACATAGTTTAATCTGTCATCCACCTCCATATCATCGTAGTGGATATAAGTTGTCTTATCCGCTAGACATTTTCGAAGATGTGACACATGAAATGTGCTATGAATTCTGCTTAGTTCCTCCGGTAGATCAAGACGATAAGCTACTTTTCCCACCCGTTCGATAACCGTAAACGGTCCGATAAATCTTGGGCTCAATTTCCGTTTCTTTCTGAACCGGATAACTCCCTTCCATGGGGACACCTTGAGCATGACTTTGTCACCGACTTGAAATTCGATTGGTCTTCTCCGTTTATCAGCGTACGACTTTTGTCGGTCTTGAGCTGCTTTTAAGTGAGTTCGGACCATGTCGATTTTCTCATTCGTAGCTCTGATTATATCCGTGGGGACTAGTCCACGTGGACCCACTTCTCCCCAACATACCGGGGTTCGGCATTTTCTTCCATATAACATTTCGTACGGGGCCATTCTAATAGTCGCGTGATAACTGTTGTTATATGAAAATTCGACTAAGGGTAGATGGACATCCCAACTACCCCCGAAGTCGATAATGCAAGCACGCAACATGTCTTCTAACGTCTGTATTGTTCTTTCACTTTGCCCATCCGTTTGAGGATGGTAAGCAGTGCTAAGGAATAACTTAGTTCCCATTTGTTCTTGGAAATCCTGCCAGAAATTTGAAGTGAATCGGGTGTCTCTATCGGACACGATGGATACCGGTACTCCATGGCGTGATATTATTTCGTTTGTATACACCTCTGCCATCTTTTCAGACGTATAGGTCTCACGAATCGGGATGAAGTGAGCACTTTTAGTCAATCTATCGACAACTACCCATATAGCATCAAAACCACGGCTTGTTTTAGGCAGTTTGGTCAATAGGTCCATTGTAATTTGTTCCCATTTCCAAACCAGGATTTCTAACGGTTGGAGTTTACCGTATGGCTTTTGATGTTCCGCCTTGACTTGTAGACATGTTAAACACTTTTCCACGTATTTCACGGCGTCTCTTTTCATTCCGGGCCCCCAGTAGTTTTGTTTTAAGTCGTTATACATCTTGGTCGCTCCCGGATGAATGGAATAACGGGACTTGTGAGCTTCATCAAGTAGGAGCTTTTTAACTCCACATGTGTTAGGGACCCAAATTCTATTGAAACGTGTCTTCAAGCCGTGACTGCCTACCTCGAGATCTTTAACTTGGCCAACAATCCTTTCCTTTCTCCAATTTTCCGTCTTTACTGCTTCGTCTTGTGCTTCTCGGATTCGTTCTAGTAAGCCCGAGGTCACAATGAGCTGCAATGATCGTACCCGTATCGGGGCATAATCTGCTTTTCGGCTCAACGCGTCAGCCACTACATTGGCCTTCCCGGGGTGGTAATGTATTTCACAGTCAAAATCCTTGACCGTTTCCAGCCACCGCCTCTGTCTCATGTTCAATTCCTTCTGATTGAAGAAATACTTTAAACTTTTATGGTCGGTAAAGATCGCAAACTTTACCCATACAAGCAATGCCTCCATATCTTTTAGGCAAACACCACCGCTGCCAATTCCAAGTCGTGGACCGGGTATTTCTTTTCATGGATCTTCAATTGCCTCGAAGCGTAGGCGATGACCTTGCCTCGTTGCATTAAAACACACCCGAGTCCCGAATGCGACGCATCTGTGTAAACTACCATGTCGTCGGCTCCTTCCGGTATTGTTAATACCGGAGCGTGAGTTAACTTTTCCTTGAGCGTTTGGAAGGCCTCATTCTGTTTGATGCCCCACTCGAACTTTTCCTCCTTGCGAGTCAATTTGGTTAATGGCAAGGCAATTTTGGAGAAATCCTGTATGAATCTCCGATAATATCCCGCAAGCCCTAAAAAGCTTCGGATTTCTGAGGGATTTCTTGGAGGGCTCCATTTTGACACAGCTTCTATCTTTGACGGATTTACTAGTACTCCATCAGCACTAATGATATGCCCAAGAAACTGCACCTCTCGTAGCCAGAAAGCGCACTTTGTGAATTTTGCATACAACTTTTCTCGTCTGAGTGTGTCTAATACTTCCCGCAAATGACACACGTGCTCAGGTTCATTCTTCGAGTATACCAAAATGTCATCGATAAATACAATTACCGACTTATCTAGCATAGGTTTGCAAACCCGGTTCATGAGGTCCATGAAAGCTGCTGGTGCATTGGTCAACCCGAAGGGCATTACAAGAAACTCATAATACCCGTACCGTGTATGAAAGGCCGTCTTCGGTACGTCTTCCTCCTTGACTTTCAATTGGTGATAACCAGATCGGAGATCAATCTTGGAGAACCAACTTGCTCCTTGTAGTTGGTCACACAAATCATCAATTCTTGGGAGTGGGTATCGATTCTTCACCGTGAGTTTGTTTAACTCTCGGTAATCGATACACATGTGCATACTACCGTCCTTCTTTTTCACAAATAAAACTGGTGCGCCCCACGGGGACACACTCGGTCGGATAAACCCCTTGTCGAACAATTCTTGGATTTGAGACATTAATTCTTGTAATTCCGACGGCGCAAGTCGATAAGGCGCCCTGGCCACGGGTTTGGCACACGGAACCAACTCGATTCCGAACTCTACCTCCCGTTCTGGTGGTATTCCCGGTAGTTCTTCCGGGAACGCATCTTCATAATCACGTACTACCGGTACATCTCCAATTTTGAGGGGTTCTTTTTCCGATTCGCTTGCGTATACCATATAAGCCTTGCATCCATGTTTCATAAGTTTATGGGCTTCTAGCATTGAGCATAGCACCGGGCTACCTCCCTTTTCACTGTATATCGTAACTTGCTTTCCGCTAGGAGACGTCAGCTTTATTTCCTTTCAGAAACAAACCACCTTCGCGTGGTATCAGGATAACCAATCCATCCCCACGATCACTTGGAATTCTCCCATCGACATCGGAATCAAATCTATTGTGTATTCTTCGTCATCAATGCTCATTTTACAGTTTTCACATACATCACAAACAATAAAGCTCTTGTTATTACCTATCTCTACTTCTAAAGGCATAGGTAATTTGGTTAGAACAAATGAAGGATGTCGAATAAATCCATATGAAATAAAGGATTTATTCGCACCCGTATCAAATAGCACACGTGCGGGAATCGAATTTATAGTAAATATACCTGAGACCACATCAGGTTTAACTTTTGCTTCAGCGGCAGTCAATTGGAAAGATCTGGCTTTTGCTTTCGGGGCTTCGCCTTTCGAGTCTTGCCCATCTTTCTTTCCAACCAATTCCGGGCATTCCGATCTTTTGTGACCCGTTCGGTAACAGTTGTAACAAACAGTCACTTTCTCCGGACATGATATAGCCATGTGTCCCGTTTTTCGACATATGGGACAAGGCTTATCTTTGAAACGACATTCGCCTTTATGGCTTTTCCCACAAATTTTGCAACTTGGTGTACTACCCTTTGCATCCGATTTCTTCGCTGTTTCATTCGTTCGTGCTTTCTTGGTAGGGCTTGGATTTACATCTTGTGCCCTCCGTTCACCCCGTTCTATGCTCTTTTTCAGTTCGATCTCCCTTTCCCGAGCAGCATTAATGATCTCGGTAAGGGTCTCGTATTTTGAAGGGGTTATGAACTCTCTATATTCCGCACTCAGCATGTTATGGTAGTAGTAGACCTTTTGTTCTTCATTCGTCACCAAATCATCACAGAACTTCATCTTATCCATAAACATCCCCGTGATCTTGTCTATGGATTCACCCTTGTGTCTGAGTTGCATGAATTCTTCCTTGATTCTATTTATGACTGCTTTGGGACTATGGTGTTTAAGAAACGGCGTCTTAAACTCCTCCCATGTCATGGCCTTAGCCGCTTCACTTTCGATCTCCTTCTTTTTGTTATCCCACCAGTCTTTCGCTTGACCTCTTAATTAACACGTACCATAGGCTACGTAGTCATTTTCATCACAATGAGTTCTCTCAAATACTCCTTCGATATCACTTAGCCATCGTTGGCACACAATTGGATCAACCTCTCCATTATATATGGGTGGTTTACATGCCATGAATTCCTTGTACGAACAAGGCTTTCGTCCTCCAGGTTTTTCCTTTGCTAGATTTGAATTATCCTCTAGCTTCTTGATTCTCTCGTCTACTATTGATAAAACAGTGTTTTGAATTTTATCAATGAAATTCGACAAACTGTTTTCGATCGCCTTTCCAACCTCTTCGGCAATCACTATCCTCATTTTTTCGATGACTCTTGGCACCGCATCATCATCACCTCCGTCCGCCATCTTTAATACTGAAATGTTTACATATATTGTTAAACATTCCATTTATAACACATGCTTTACTTGTTTTGATTCAATCAAGTTCATAACTTGATTCAATCGTTCTTGTTTCATGCATTTCTTGTGTTTGAGTGAGCTTAAGCACTCTTTTTCATGCATATTTGTTCATGATTTATTTCTATATTCATCTAATTTTACTTAAATAATTAACTCTTACCGGATGTTTGATCAAGCTTGAACCGAACACTTATTGACAACCTTGAGCTCTGATTACCAACTTGTAAGACCCAGTTTAAAAACACTAGATTTAATAACATAAGACCTTGCCTTTCATAGCAAATTTGAAGTTTACAAAAACTATCAAGATTTGAAAACCATAACTACACATAACATTCACGATAATATCCCACGAAACCATATTCAAGATAGAATCTACAACTGATACATAGTTTTAAAACAAAAGATCAAGTGCGGAAGCGTTCGCTTGAGTGTTCGGTTCAAATACAAATGCTTGATCATCACCCTTCTACTAGAAAACCTGAAAAACTGAACATTTTTAGACCAATGTTAGTATTAAGGTCTTGGGATAATAATATAATCAAAACGGTGTTTGAAAACCAATTAACGCAACCAAGAATAATGAAATTCAGTTTTTGGATCTGGGTGCTACCGTAACTTACGGTAGTCACCGTAAGTTACGGTGGCTCCTGGAAGTTTGTGACCTGCCGTAAGGCAGTAGCATCCCACCGTAGCAATTTGTTTGCTACCGTAAGTTACGGTATCACCGTAACTTACGATGGTCACTGTACATGTTTTCTTGCTTTGTTTTTGTTGTCATTCTATTCCCAATTTGCAGTAAATTAATCTTGTACATTATTATCACCAAACCAAAGTTAGGATACTCATGTTCTGATTATTACCCGCCATCATGTTTCGCTTTCCCCATGAGGGGTTGCTTACGCAATAATCTACATGTTTAAATTCAAGGCTTCGTGTTTGTCAAACTACACTACTTGACATGTTTACCAATCAGAACCTTAACTCCTGTATTAGGAGTTAAGTTCCTCTACTAACTTAGCGTGTCCGCTACACGGCTTACGCTTGGTTTATAACCATTCGTCTCGTTTACTCTCAAGCTTGTTTTGACCCGTTTGGATGCCAAAACTTAGGCGCCAATCAAGGTATTTCAAGAACCCTTTTTCTATCGCATGTTTTGACCCATTTTACTTGTTTGAGACGCAAAGTCACTTTCGTGACATATTGGTCTATCTTGTTTACCATGCTTTATACTACGACATAAAAACAATAAATAATCTTAATGTAACGAAGCGGTAATTTCGTACCTTTAGAGCACGCCTTTCTCCCATGAATTCCCTCCGGCTTGTCCGCTTGATGATCCGGACTCTTTGCCTAGGAAATTCAGTTTACAACTTGTTTAGAACTCTTTACATGAGTATTAACGCATTATTAGAAACATTCATCAAATCTGCGTTTTCATCCAAAATTTAACATTCAAATCCCCACTTAGGCATTTCAACAAACACCTAGCGGGTCAGATTTTCCTACAATCATTACCAAGTTCGTGACTTGCAATTTAACCTCTAATTTCACTTTAATTAATAAATTTTTACATACATCTTGACATCAATATTTCTGAATTACTTCACCAATTCAGATTTTGCTAGAACAAGAGTCAAAATTTCAAGTATTCACCAAGTTTCCTTCAAGTTCATTTGTTCCCCACATGTAAACCCCAAACCTTACAAACATGATGCAAAGTTTTGACAAGGAATCACCTAGGGTTTAACCCTAGACATCAAATTACTTCAAGATTCATTCATGCATTACATATCTAGGCTAAATTTCAGTTTTTCAAAATTAACCTAGAATTCGTGATGGATCAAAATACCAAGATTTTACATACCTTTTGATCCTTACAACGAGGGGTTCGCTAATTTGTGTTTAGAACTTGATTTGGAACGGATTTGAGGCTTCAATTTGCAGATTTTAGTGTGAAACTAGGGTTTGGAGAATCCCCTGTTCGCCCCTCTTCTCCTTGATCGACCAAACACACCAATTTTGGTGTGTTTGGTTTGGTTTTGTTACAATTAGTAACTATCTTTCAATTTTTGACAAGTTTAAACCCTTAACTATGATTTTCCCTAAGTTTAAGTGTTTTAACCATATTATGAATTATTTCAAGACTTGAATTTAACTAGGTTAAGTTCCTAGTTGGTAAATTCTTGTTTGTTATTTCTTTAGAATTTTAATATAAGGATTTATATTTTCGGGGTGTTACAGATACATGTTCATAAGTTGAAAGTGTGTAAATAGGACATTTGACTTCCTGAAAGTCAACAATGAATGTATAGCATGGTTAGCCTTTCGAACATGATTGTAATAGTAGAGAAGTCATGTGTATCGTAGTAGATGATTATGTGTCGTGTATGATGATAATTGAGTTGTGTGAATATGGACCAAGGTGACTTTTAGTCTATGCCTTATGTATGTGGCATTTGGTTAATAAAAAGTCAAGTAATGTATGAATGGAAAGAAACGAATGTTAGTATGAATGAGCATGTATGCTAACCATAATGTGATTGTGATGACATGAAAGGATAGGACTCACATTAGCATGGACTCAAGAACGGAAGGTTAACGGGTCAAGCGGAGGCGAGGAAGCAAGCATGAACACTAACGCTTAAGGTAAGTGACTCCCGACTCACTTCTTAGTATACATAAGAACTTTCTTATTTATGAATGAGGGGAAATTATGTATGATATAAAATGAATGAAGGTATTAAGAGAAGTAATGATCTAGATAGTCGGAGGTAGTTTGTGGTACCAAACGGGTCGAATAAATAAGAATAAGTGGGGTAACGGTAATAAAATTTGTAATGATTAAGGACCCGAGTAAGAGTTCCTAGGCTAATATGTAAGGAATTGTTTTACGGATGTTTAGGAACAAGTTTCAAGTGAAACGGATGCAAAACGAACAAGTTATGCGAATTTTAGTATTAAATTGGGGAGCTGAACTGGGCATCACCATAGCTTATGGTGCCCACCGTAAGCTACGGTGGGAGCTGGGTCTTCCTTTCTGCCGTAAGGCAGTTTAAAGTTACCGTAAAGCTTTTGGGGCCACCGTAAGCTACGGTAGCCACCGTAGCTTACGGTGGAGGTCAGATGCAAATGTAAAGTTTATGAAATTCTTTGTTTTTCCTTCGAATTCGGACCCCGTGGACCCATTCCAAGCCTCGTTAAGTCTTTATAATGTTCCTTAACCCTACCGAAAGGCTTGGTAAGTTACGGGTGAGTTCGGAACTCATTCTTAAGATCCGAAACATACCCGAAAGACATTTAAAAAGCGTTTATGATGTGTGAGTAAGATCGGGATGTGGGAGCGAGTATGCGGGGTAATGAACTAAGTATGAAGGTATGCATGTATAGATATAACTTCATCCGAATACGCTTAAACTAATAAGTAATCATGAATAGGAGTGAGTATGTATATAAGTTTGGTTGTACATGTTTTATTATACGAAGGTTTGTAATTAAGATACGACAATAATTCGTGGGGAATTAGGTAAGTGGTATGTATGAGTTAGTAAGTATGTATGAATGTATTTATGTAATTATGTAAGTATATGTACGTGTGAGCGAAGGTATGCACGTGTGTAGTTATGATTCGTTTTATGAATGCATGTAAGTATGTAGTTATGTATGCATATCGGTATATATGTAGGTATCGGTGTACGTATGAACGTAAGTAGCTATGTATGGGTGTAAGCATTATGTATTCAGGGATGAAGGTACATACGCGTATAGGTATGAATGTATATATATGGATACAAGTATGTATGTATGTGAGTAGGTATGTTTGTATGTAGTTATGTAGTTATGTATGTATGTGTGTATGTGAGTAGGTATGTATGTACGTAGTTATGTATGTATTGTATACATGGTTTCAATACATTTAAGTATTGACGTTATTAACAGTGTGCCTCGAGAATGAAATGTAGTGCAGGCACTCTATTGAAGTTTCGCCAAGGATTAGACACCCGGATGGAATGACTAAATCTAGAAAGATAACGCGATGGAAAGTATATGTGGATAGAACGTAACGAGACTACATGATTAAGAATCTTGTTTGTATATAATGTATGCTAATGTATGTGGTGGGTGCAGGTTGTACGAATCACAGATTATCATCACGAGGAGTAGCGATCAAAGACCGAGTCAAAAGATAGATTGTACGGGAATGCTTGAGTATGTAAATTGATAGACATAAGTTATGCTTTTATTTTGTAAATGTGTACGAAGGATGCATATAATGTAAAAGAGTCATTTTATAATGAACTTTCAAGTAAGTCAAAACGTTTATAATGAAAGAAATCTTATGGTACGAATTTCCGCTGCGACTTTTGGTTAAATACGAATTAAGGTCTTACAGTGGTGCAATCGGGTTTCGGTTAGCTGAAAGATGGGGACACCAATGGTGCTTCCATCATTGGAATGGCGAGCGCCAAAGGTAAAGGAGCGGGGCCAAGGGGTGCTTCAACCAATCATGTTTTTTTCTCTTTTATTTATTTTTTTGAGTTAAATGCCCGGATAGTCTCTATGGTTCACCCCTTTTTCACCTTTAGTCCCTAACTTTCTAAAATTACAGCTATAGTTCCCAACTTTTCAATTTTCGTTCCCGGATAGTCCCTGTGCCTAACATCAGTTAGTTTCTCTCAGCTAAGAGGGTGTAAAATGACAAAAATACCCTTTTCTTAAAATATATTCCTTTAGGGGCCCTTCTCCACCCTCACCTCTTCTTCCACCACCTGCAACCACCATATTACCACCCACCTTCACCATAACCACCACCTACAACCACTTTCACCCTGCAATTTTAAATATATCATACAGTCTCTAATATCACTAACCTGATGCGCTACTGCTCAACAACTTTACATACATCTTAGCTAAGAGCTATCAATCAGAAATATGATGCACAATCAGTCAAAAAATGACAATCAATCGGTGTCTGATTTCAAAATTGAAAACAAACAGAGGCTCATGTGTAGAAAATTAGGTAGATCCATGCGATAATGATGGCGAGAGTTGTTGAATCCGGACCGTTGCACTTGAAGGAGAAGGCGACTATGGCGGTTAAAGCAATAACAACAGATCCTGATAATGCATGGGCAAATCGGGCTACGGTGGTGTTTCAATTTTGTTAGATGTGTGCGGGTCTGGCTCGTTAATAGCTTAGTCGCATGCGATTGGTGCGATTAGGAACGTTGCGTCTGTTGAAGATATTCAGATCTCAATCGGTGAAGAAGCCGGTGTTCCGGTGATAGCTGGATTACTAATTTCAGGTTCTGCAGCTGTGAAAGAGAAAGTGGCTAATTGCGTCACAATATGATATATTTGAAATTGATTCAAGTGGGTAGTGAATATGTATGATATATATTTGAAATTGTAGGGTGAAAGTGGTTACAGGTGGTGGTTATAGTGGAGGTGGGTGGTGATATGGTGGTTGCAGGCGATAGAAGAAGAGGTGAGGGTGAGAAAGAGCCCACAAGGCATATATTTTAAGGAAAGGGTATTTTTGTCATTTCACACCCTCTTAACTGAGAAAACTAACTGATGTTACAGGGACTATCCGGGAACGAAAATTGAAAAGTTGGGGACTATAGCTATAATTTTAGAAAGTTAGGGACTAAATGTGAAAAAGGGAAAACCACAGGGACTATCCGGGCATTTAACTCTATTTTTTAGTTAAAGCAATGGACCATAGTTAGTGAGTGGTTTAGTTATTGCCCTATACGTAAATGCACTTTTTAAATGGTTTAGTTATTCCCCTACACATTTTCTAGTTTCTATTCATTTGGATTGGTTTCTTCAATCAACTCATTATTTATATACATAAATAAGTAACTTTTTTATGCATATAGTGTTGTACTATATGCTTTGGGTACTTTTCAAAAAAAAGTTGAAATTTTAGTTTTAACTTAAATCTTTAAATCTTTTACAATGTTAACTTTACAAAATTGTAACTTTTACTTAAAGTCAATTTTTTCTTATTTTACAATTTAACTTCACAATTTTTTTACATTCAACTTTGTTCTCTTATAGCTTTCATCTTTCGCAATTTTTCATTTTAGGTTTCGTACTAAATTTTGTGAGTTACCACAGAGCAACGTGTGTGTGATTCAACGTTTTTACGTTTCGTTCATAATTTTGCGAGTTAACACGGCGCAACGTCCATGTGTAGTTCAATGTTTTACATCTATTGTTTTTCATTTCAAAGGTTTGTCGCAACGCGTGAGTCATTGATCGACTTTGTTATTTTTTATATGTTTTGTCTTTCGGTTTCTTGCAATTGTAACCTCACAAACGTTTTTACTTTCAACTTTGGTCTCCTATACTTTTCATCCATCTCAAATTTCCGTTTACGTTTCGTACTACATTATGCGAGTTAACACGGCGCAGCATGCGTGTGTGATTCAACCTTTATACGTTTTGTTCATAATTTTGCGAGTTAACACGACGCAACGCCCATGTGTTGTTCAATGTTTTTAGGTCTATTTTTCTCATTTGACAGGTTCATCGCAACACATGGGTCCTAGGTCGACTTAGTTATTTTTTTAAATGTTCTACATTTCGGTCCATCGCTTCGTTTTAACATGCCACAACTTCAGTGTTGATGGTTGCTGACGGTTATGTGGCATTGGTGCTATTTGACATGCTTTTACGCCCCTGCCGCAACGCGCGGGTGCTTAATTCTAGTTATTATTAATTTATCTATCTCATCCAATTTCCGTACATCTATTCTTTATCTCTGTACCAATAACAAGCCCGCGAGTGGACAAATTGTGACCATGTTCTTTTTAAGTGAATTGCCCCTAATGACATAAAAAATGTATCATAACTAGATCGTATTTTCTAGGATCATCCAACAAAGTTGAATAGATGAACACATATGGGGAAAAGGAGGCGAAACGAAAAAAATGATTAGTTCATGATTTTAAGGATGCCACCCTATTTCTGTTTACGTGGGTAACGAGCTAGGTTTATGAGACCAAGAACCGACTGGTATCCCTCTAATGGTTTCAGTTTTGGTCCGGTCACTCAATTTGGATGGTCCAGTCCTACCTACATTCAAAGATGTGGGTTCTAGACGCAAATAATATTCAAGCATCGAGGGCAGAACCATCAATCTTGTGTGTTAAAATGCACGTCGGGCTCTTTTAACAGTTTAACTTGTATTTCCCTGTTCATGATGTAATCAAGAGATGAGTAAAAACACAAATTTATATGATATAATCAACACAAAATACCATTCATTGAGTCCATCAAACAAAATACACTTCACAGTTCACAATAAACTACAACACAATAAAAGTTAAAATACACTTCACAGTTCACAAATGAACAACACAATAAATGTTACAGTAGAAACACAACAAAACCATTGCCTGGTTAAACACTAATAATGTAAAAAAAAATTAATTAAATTTAGAAAAAAATATATATATGATGAAGCTAGCTACTAACAAGGTGTCAGTCTATGAACAATTATAAATGGTGCACAAAGACCGTTTAAAAATCAGAATGTACCGCTGCTTTCACTGGCGGAGATTGATACTCCTTCAGACTTGATAGGATGAGAACCGCCTCGGTTATTGATATCAAGCCCCTGGAAATGGCCAAGAGGGTCCTGCTGGGCAAGTAGATGGTGGTTTGATTGGGCGGCGTTGTGGTATTGTGGCAGCTCGGTTTGTTTCTGGCTTCTGAAGAAGTTTGGTTGATTATATTGAACATTACGGTGAATCCCGAGGCTGTAACCATCTGAACTTTCCCCTGTCGCTATTCTCAGCCTTTCCACTTCCTGTTTCAGAGCCTCGTTCAGAGCTGCATCGTAAAACCATAAATTAGCGGTCTAGGATCCTTGATTAGAACTTATAATATCAAAATTAAAGAGAAAGTGGCGAAGATCGTCTTTCAGGTTTTATACTTACCATCGCTTAACTGAGCTTGTTGTTCCATAGCCTGTAACCGTAGTTTAAGCTCCGTGTTTTCAGAAGACAAACCAGCAGTATCCCTCTGTTTATGTTACAGTTTACTAATTATATAATAAAAACCACATCTATAATAATAACATTCGTAGCACAAAATTATTTTATTACTAACCTGAAAGAGAGCCAATTGCGCAGAAAGGGTAGTTGCTTCGGTTTGTAGGGTTTGAACTTTTCTCTCAAGGTCAGAGATGTAGCGTGCTTTCCTCTCCTTTGAACGTGCAGCAGATTGTCGATTTGCCAAAATCCTGGATATTACAAAATATAAAATTATCTAACAACCTGAAACCGATATTAATAAAGAAGTTACTAGTAAATAGTTTTACCGCAGTTGTAGTTACTTCTTGTTAATTAATTAAGCCACATTCCTCTTAAGTAATTGATAGAAACCAGTACATTATTATTGATAAAAAAATGCAAACATAATACCAATACAAATAACTAACTTTTGGCAGGTAGGTGGCCCAAAACTCCAAGACTCAATTCAGTACTTACTAACTATCCTATGGTACCATCCTACAGAGCTAATTAACTATTGGAATATTATCATTGTATATATACAGAACAAATAAATCATTTACATATATATAGAAAAGCATCTTTTAAATATTATATTATTAGACACTAACATTTCTAAACCGCAAGCGACTCTTAACAGCAAAGCTATATCGTCCTAATTATCCTGCGAATATCCTCCAAATTGAGATTTCACATAATCACATAATTTGAACACACAACATAGCCCAAACAAACAAGCATAGTAGCTTCTTCTTCCTTATTTCCTTAAATTATTGCTTCAACAAAGTCACATAATTATACGCATTTGATATTCATATTCTTCACCTTGACTATCTACCTATAACTTCATTTATTCTTTGAATGATTCATTCGCAATAAATCATCCACGTAAAATTATAAATAGCTAACCGTATACTAGCAATTCTCAAAGGCAAACATCATAATTGCAAATCATAAATTTACATACGCAATGCATCAATTACTTAACTAGATCCGATTGAGTTTCATAATCAGATTTGCACTTCACAATTGATCCATATTTAATTTCATTGACAGCAGCACATCTTATAGTTATAATTAACAGATCAAAATTCAGATCGAAACAAAACAACACTAGAAAGTAGAAACTACCTCTTCGCACGCTTCGGATCAACAGTCCACAACTCAGCAAGCTTATCAGGAGCCATAGCCTTCTTCGCTTCAATAATCTCACCAAAACAACTCGAACTATCAACCGAATTACTATACCGATGTCTAGGTTTCGTACTGATCTTCTCTCCATCAACAACGCCACCACCGCCACCGTAATTATCATCAGAACCTCCGCCTTCACCGACGGCATTGCTGATCCGGCCGCCGTCGACAACGCCGTTAGCGTGATTGACGATAGATCCGATTTTTTCAATGTTCATGTAAGTAGAGAACAGATCTTCTTCAGATCCGATATCTTCGAAGCTTCCAGAAGGTGCATCTAAAGGATCTGATGCCAGATCTAGGTCTTCCGGTAGCCGGAAGTTGACCTCCGATTGTGCACGCCGGTGGTGTGACGGTTTGAATGGAAACGGTGTCGTATTTGAGGGTTTTGAGTTCAGATTTGATGGATCTTGCATTGTTGTTGGTTGTTAGTTGAGTGATTTTGTTCAGCGGTTTGTTGTTTGAAGACTCAAGAACGTATCCTCATCATTGTTCGTTGAAGGGGAAGGTTGATGAAGTGAATGTCGTTTGGATTTCAAAACAGATTTAACTACTTGTATTCTTTTTGGGTAAGAATTAAGGATTAAAAAATGCTACATGTATGACACAATGATAATATTTTTTTTATTTATATATTACGTTAATGGGTTTTTTTGACGCAAAACCATCTACATATCTAATGTCTCCCACTACCGTTGTTACCCAAACTCGTAGTTTATTCTCTAATTAGTATCTAGGTACTCTTTAAAATCTGACCATGATTTGCTTGTGACTTGCTTTCTCTGTCAACAAGGGGTTGATTAGTCGATGCATCCTATTGTTAGGGGACTTGGGGTGGTCTGTTATACTAGGGCTGGCAATTTTACATGAATACACGACACGAACCTACACGGAGTTAACAGGTATCGTGTATGACCTTAACAGGTATCGTGTACCAAACAGGTAGACACGAGATTACCTGTTAATTTTCGTGTATAAACAGGTTAAATACCTGTTAATACCCGTTAGTACACGATAAGAAATTAAATTAAATAAAACTCATCAGCCATGTGCATGTGGGTTCCTTAATTCCTTTCTATTTTCATTCCTCATTCAATTAAAAAAAATAAAACCCTAAACTCACTCTATAACTCTTAGATAGCATGTCGTGTTCATGTTTTTGTTCGTGTTAACAGGTAATTTTCGTTTATAACAGTCGAACAGTCGTGTTAACAGGTATTAACAGGTAATTTTCGTGTATATCGTGTCGTGTTCGTGTTTGAAAAAAAGGACACGATAAGTTATCGTGTCGTGTTCGTGTATGGGATTTCGTGTATCGTGTCTTATCGTGTACGGGTATACACGATATGCCAGCCCTACGTTATACCAACCCCATCACTCGTTCTCATCAACCATACACCACCACCACTCCTCATCACTCGTTGATTTGATAACGCGTCAACCATATCATGCGTTGTGTGTGTTTGTGTGATGAGATGTTTTTAAATGGAGATGAGTGTGAGGTGAGTGATGGACGTTTCCACTAAAATCCATCACCAGTGATGGAATAAAGCTCGATAACGTGGCGGAACTTGATTAGAAGTTGTGAGTGAGTGATGAGTGATGACCACCCCTACCCCCTTAGTGAAATGAATCTTCGATGTCTCTAAGGAAAGTTGTCACAAGGTATTGTCATATGACATGTTTCCTCTTTTCCACTGTCGCATTCATGGATTTCTAGTGTGTTAACAAGACAAGATTACCAAGTGATTATGATCCACACGTGGTTGGTCTTTATTTCATGGTACACATCACATGAGAAACAATATTCCGGCCATCTACATAATCCGAATATGAAGGTTTTGGAGAGAGACCCCCAAAAACCTAAGATGGCTCTAGTCTCCCAAAGCAACTTATCTTTAAACTAATCAAATATCCCATCCACACACTAAACATATGAATGAGTTGTTGTACTTACCAAACCCCTTCCCACGCTAGATTCCCCCAAAAACCTAAGATGGCTCTAGTCTCCCAAAGCAACTTATCTTTAAACTAATAAAATATCCCATCCACACACTAAACATATGAATGAGTTGTTGTACTTACCAAACCCCTTCCCACGCTAGATTTTTGTTATTACCATCCAAGTTTAATGTCATCTATGCCCTTATCTTATAGGGCCATAACAAGGCTTAGTGGTTTTTCCCCATGGTAGGTTACATAATTGTACGATACAATGCTTATTACCACAATAATACCAATCATTAACCAAAATACAAACTATCCAAATTTATCAAGATCAACAATTTATAGTTAACATATCGCTGACAGCCTCTTGGCCTAGTGGCATTAGGTGTTTATCCCTACCAAAGTAATACAGATTTAAGTCTCGACAATACGTGGATATTAAGTGTACATTTTAAGGGCGTATGTGTTTTGCTATGAAAAATAAGCTCATATTGGTTTCTCACATGGATCTAATCGACTCTACAAGTATACTTTAAACTACCCAACTCAAAACATACCTAAATCAACCTTGAACTTAAAATTAAATTATTATTTTAGATAATTCAATTAGGGATACACACAAAAGAGAATTGAATTTTGAAATCATTTAGACAACTCCAAAGACAAAGTGTTGGCCAAAGAAGAAATAGTTGAAGGAGAGTAAGCCGTGGTGCCACCCAAGTACCATTTCTTTATCATCTCTACAACATTCCCATTTTCCACTTTTATCACCTTCGGTTCTTCTTTCCCTTCACTTGAAAACCCGATCTGTCAAAACAAACATAAAAAATCACTTCGTTACCCAGAGAGCCTGTGGGACCCATCAATACCTTGCTAACTAACAGAACTAAATAAAATGAAGCGTATGCTTGACAAACGGCCTTAAAAGGAGTTATTAAAGACGGAAAACCAGTGGAAGTTGGCATGTTAGGCAAGTGCGTCACCTACCTCAACAAAGTTTGATGCTGCCGGGAAACTAAACGTGATTACCGAATCCTTTTTAAAGTATTTGGACTGAAAAAACTCGACAATTTGCTCGAGGGCGGCCTCCTCCTCCTCTTCATACTTGTCGTCAGCTGCCAATCGGTCCCTCACCGAACTCTCGAGTTGTACCCCGTATTGTGAACCCTTGATCTCTTTGATCGCCACAATTCTCAAGTATTTATCAACAGGTGCTATATAGATTCACAATCACCAGAAAAAAAAAAACAACAATATTGTTATATTTGGTGGAAATCTTATAAAAAGTCTTATATGTCGGTTATACTCATTTGTTTAGTAACAAAAAATGACCGTATATAATTAATAAACCAAAATATCAACTATAGTCTATATGTTTAAGTCCATATTTACCTGAAATAATAGAATCAAAGAAGTCATCATCTTCAGCCAAGTCGGTTCCTGATTTACCCTTCCATTTTTGCAAATGAGTGAGGATCACAGGGTCGATATAAACTCCGATGGCGGTGAACTTGATTTGCAGAAAATGAATCTCGATGTCGGTAATTCCTGTGACAGACAGCCAACAAAAAGAAGTCACAAAATATAATTCAAGATTTTCTTGATTGAACTAGTAATTTGATGATAGTTAATGAAAAATGAATACCATGTCCAAGCAAAGACAAAGGCTTGGTGGTTGTGATCTGTGGAGGAAAAGGGATATCATCCACCATCACCATTTCTGACTCCACTACATACAAACCAAATAAGAAAAAAAAAATAACTTTTGAGATTATAAACATATCATACATAAATACATATTAAGAGTTGAGGAATATTGAGTTCTTACTCTTTGATGTAGATAAAACACGAGAGAGAGAGAGAGAGAGAGAGAGAGATGGAAAATCAAAGTGAAGATAGATGTTTAAATAAGCAATGGTATTCAAATGTAGCAACCACCAGTCACCAAAGAGTTGGGTTGGTTGAGTTGGATTCAGAGTATATATATTTTTTTAGAGTTAAATGTGATTTTAGTCCATGTGATTTGGATCATTGTAATGTCTTTAGTTCAAATGTTTTATTTTTTCGTCTGCGAGTCTGAAAAGGTTTCATAGTTGCCATTTTAGTTCACTGGGTTAACTTCATCAATTTTTTCTGTTAACAAGGAAAGACAATTCGGTCATTTTATGTGTAATTCTGTTAACTAGAAGGGCAATTCGGCCATATAAAATGACCGAATTACACTTCTCGTTAACAGAAAAAATGGGTGAAGTTAACCCAGTGGACTAAAATGATAACGTTGAAACCTTTTTGAATCCAAAAACGAAAAATGAAATCTTTGAACTAAACTAACAAAATAAACTCAAACCATTAAGACTAAAATGGCATTTAACTTTTTTCATTGTAATTATCTCAAGACATCTATAGTTTTTTTTTTTTTTTTTTTTTTTTGAATGACATCTAAAGTTAGATACTTAATTCAGACTCACAATAAAGTGTATTATAATATTATAATATAATACCTTGCATTTGTATTAAAACAAAATGACTAGTATTTAAATTTCTATCTTCATATTTTTTTTTTGAAAGGTGTTAATTATTTATGAATGTCGGAAGGTTTAGCATACGTTGTCTTAACTGAGTCCGCGCTAGAGAGCCCCTCGCACAATAGATCCCCAATATAAACCCCTCAATGAGAAACCCCTATCACCCAGACTCGAACTTAAGACCTGAAAGGAAAAACTCATCCGGACCCACCATAGATGGAACTTAAATACTCGTGGTCACTACTAGAGCACTAGTGATGGTTCTCTATCTCCATATAATAAATAAAAATGTTTAAAGATACTTCCGTTTACTTTTCGATTTTTCAATCTCTTTCGTATTTAATTATGCATACTTATATTTCAGTTATGGATAGTATTGCACCATTAAACAAACGAATATAATATGAAGTTAATTATGAATTTTTATAAATAAACTTATAAACTTCTATTTTAGCCTCTAAGTATCACCAATTTTAGAATTATGTTAGTTAAATATTTTAAAAATAATGAAGAATAAATACGATAGTTGTTTTTTATTAGTGATTTCTTAAATATACAATATGTCAAATAATAAAAAGAAATATGTGCTATTAAAAAATAAAAATTTGAGCTCTTAAGTTTATGTGCATTAATATATTTGTTATAATTGAAGTTTAAGTTTATTTAAAGTGCTAAAATGATATTTAAATGACGAAGTACACTTTAAATGAAATAAATATGTATAAGTTACAATAAAAAAGTTAGAGCATTCACATTCTATCCATCAAAATATGTGAGGGAGGGTTTTTATATTATAAAGGGTATAAAAGTGGTTGTGAGTGGAGGAGAGAGAAAATGTTACTGTTCATCTGTATATTTGAGGGGACACTGTTCACCCAATATAATTTTTTTAATATATATTAAAAGTGGTTGTGAGTGAATGAGAGAGAAAAATGTAATGATAATATTATTTAATTGAAAAGGAGAGAAAAAAAATATTTGTTTTTAGTGAAAATATATTGATATAGAAGTTGTTTTTTAGTGGAATGTATGTATAATTTGATGGATTGGATGTGAATGCTCTTAGTACCAAGTTAAAAGAATGTTTTAAAACTAATTTAAGATGGTGTGGTGATAAGTAATCTCCCTATTACAATTAGGGGTGTGATAGGGGTGTGATAAATATACCCAAGATAAAGATAAAGATTAATATACCCAAAAGTCAAATTTAATAATGATTTAGTAATGATTAACTACTTTATTATATTATTTTATTATAAAGTTAAAAGTAATAATTATGTTTTATTATAAAGTCAAAACTAATAATTATGTTTTTTTTAATCTTATTTTATTTTATAATACTTTTGTTACTTTTTTATATTTTATTATACTATTATTAGTATTAATATCAATATTAATAAATAAATAATCAAGACACTTTTTTATAAATACAAAAGTGAAAAAGTTAATCATAAATAAATAATGAGTCTCTAATAAAACAGTAAACGTGCAAATATCTTTTTAAGCTTTGCACGAGTCTCTAATAAAAAAATAAACGTGCAAACATTATTAATATTAATAGTATTAAACAAAGCATTTTGACAAAATGACTAATAAGCTGTCAATCATCTGGTCATCCGATTGCTAATATAGTAGTTTTATTTTTTCAATTGTTTTTTTTTAACTTTCAAACTTTTTTTTATCATATTATTATAACTAATTTTATGCATATTGTGTGTTTCTCTTATAGTAATCTAGAACTTTTTATATTATTACATGTATACAGTTAAGGCTCGCTTATTTTATCTACGTATCAATACAAGTTTTTTTTTTTTTTTTAAATCGAGTTGCGATTAGTAATAAAAATCACAAATACATATTTTATAAATCTAACACACATTTTGTTCTTTTTTAATTGACACTGTTTATAATTTATTTTACTATTCTAAAGTATAATGTAATGTATTAAAAAGTCAAAAGTATAATCTTGTTATCTAATTTTATGTATATATATAACTTTTTCATCATACGTATTTTATAAAAAAAAAACTTAAAAGTGTATTTTTTATTCAGAAAAGTTTATTTCTTATTTTTTTGGATAATGTTTTTATTTATAAATAGAAAACGTATTTAGTTTTCTTTACCTAAAAAATCTAGGGGGTAAATGATGTGTGCAAAATACAACATATAAATTACATCAAATGTGACATAAGACTAACCCCTTTTTAGTATTAATGTTGGAAAAAGTGTGTTTTTGTCTTCCTTTTGTATTTTCAGGATTAAATGAGCTCAAATGAACAAAAAAAGCAAAAAAGGCAGCTAAATCTGGCATAAATACAAGAAAAGGAACAAACGCGGCATGCCTGACCCCCCGACAGCATCTTCCCAAGCAAAAACAAGTGAACAGAAGGCTGAACACGTCCCGTGCTCAATGAGCACGGGGACGTGCCCAAGTGTCTGCAGAAAAGACAAAGTTGTAGAAACTTCTATCACCCACCACAGGGTGTGCCCAGCGGACACGGGACCGTGGTCAACTCTAAGATTCGCAAAATCTGGAGGAATCTTGATAGTACAGATACGCTTCTGCACACGGGGTCGTGCCCAGCGGATACGGGGGCGTGGTCAACAAATGTAGACAAACTGCAATTAATGAAGAAAGAGAAGGATGATGGACACGGGGCCGTGCCCGAGCTGTTGTTCAGGCTATAAATAGGGGTGCTTGGCTCATTTGCAAACCATCTCTTGGCACACCACCTCTCTCATACTTCACCCACCCACCACCACCATCACAACACCATCATCCATCATCCATCATAGAGTATGTGAGTCGTCTCGGGATCCAAGATTGATCGTAAGAGTTCTTGACAATCAAAGGCAATGTTTGCCTAAGTCTCTTACATCACTTGGTGAAGATAAATGTCTAGTGTAATATTTTTTATTTTAATCTTTTTGCACTTTTTATTTGGTTATGTATTAATGACTTTAATAAAAAGTGTTAAAGGGCTTAAAATATATATTAAAAATCTATCACACCTAATGCACATCAGTAAACATGACAAAATTATATTCCATCCAATAAAGTTAGGAGTGGAAAATGATATAAAAAAAAAAGTTGACTTGTGATTTCATTTATTGAATTGTGTTATATCCAATAAAGTTAGGAGTGAGAAAATAATATAAAAAAAAAATAAAAGTTGACTTGTGGGTACATTTAACAATACCCGTGTGATAAATACACCCAAGATATGGATTAATATACCAATTAGTTAACATTAGTTATGATTAAGTACTTTATTACATTATTTTATTATAAAAGTAAAAAATAATAATTATGTTATTTACTTTATTACATTATTTTACGATAAAAGTTAAAAGTAATAATTATGTTTTTTATGTTATTTTTTATAATATTTTTATTACTTTTTATAGAGTTTTCTCCCAAAATGGTGTTGGTGCAAAAAATATTTACCAAAATGGTGTTGTTGGGAAACTATTTACCAAAATAGTGTTTTTAAATATTTATTTATTACTCTCTCCTAATCTCATTGAATAACTCTAATTTATTAAATAATTAATGTTTTAATCATAGTAATATTTGGTCTCTAACCTAAATTAATTTTTACGTGAATCTTAAAATATTTTTTTCTTGATATAGTCTACATTGAAAAACAAACTTATCCTAAAAATCGGTATTTAATGTGGTATTCTGATATGTTCCTCACAGTTGGAAATAGTTTGTTATATTCTTATTAGTTTGTGTTTAATGGGAGGCCCATGTTCCCACGTGTGCAGTAAGTTTAGGAGATAATGGTTGCAATTTGTTAGTTATTTGATTTCTTTGTATCCCTTTAAAAAGGACGTTTGTTTGAGAATGAAGTGATGAAGATTATGAATTAAATTGTCTGGTTTCTCTCTAAATTGCTATCTGGCTTCCTTCTTAATTTCTTTGGCCAACAATTAAATTGTTGGAACCACAACAGTATACGAACCAATCGGTTTCGGATAGATAGGTAATCCGTTGAGTGGATTAAGCTCAAAAGAAAATAGTAGGAACCAAGAATTTGAGATAACTCTCCTTTTAATATTTTTCATTCATATCCTAAAATACTAAACATACTTTGCTATTTATAACAAAACAAGTAAAATAACTAACCCACTAATATACCCACTACTACTAATTTGTAGGAAAATAACAAACTAACACTATGCATAATTAAACTAATTGCAATTCCCCACGTATACATTCTGATGGTTTTAGTTAATGCATATGATCATGGCAACGTGGGCAAATGGCACACAACAATCCTTCCTCCTCAAAACATCCTTGTCCTCAAGGATGAAATACGGACAGGTCTTCGGGATGCACCAAGGGGGCGCCACTCGGTTCTTCGGTTAGCGTTCTGATAAGTACTAGCAAAACGCCACGGGGGCGCCACTCGCGTTCCTCGGCTACGCCTTCTCTTGATGTTTTGTTGTCCTTTTGCGAGTTCCGGATGTGTTTTTAGCATTGGCGGACTGATGACATGAGTCGAAGCGGTGTTCGGTCCGGTCTGTAATTTTGAATTAGGGTGTTGAGAGGGTGCAAAGTGTTCGGGAGATGGTGTGGTTTTAGGTATTTGTACGAGTGTTGTTGAAGGGGTTTGTTTGAAGGCTGGTTTTGGAACAACTTTGTTGTTCATATGGTGGGTTGGTACAGAGGCTTTTTGGCATGGGAAGGAAATGGTTGTAAAAATAGGAGAAATTATTTCAGGACTTGTTTCACTTGTAGTTGTAGATGCGGGTGACGGAACATGTGGTGCGGTGGCGGCGACAGCGGGTGGCGAGGCGAGTGGTGGCAACCGAGTTCGGTTCTTGAGAAAATTAATGATCTCAACAATCATCGACTCAATTCGAGCCAACGACTCGTTCCATTCTTGAGCGTCCATAACAGTGGATCAAGACCGCTCTGATACCAATTGATACGAACCAATCGGTTTCGGATAGATAGGTAATCCGTTGAGTGGATTAAGCTCAAAAGAAAATAGTAGGAACCAAGAATTTGAGATAACTCTCCTTTTAATATTTTTCATTCATATCCTAAAATACTAAACATACTTTGCTATTTATAACAAAACAAGTAAAATAACTAACCCACTAATATACCCACTACTACTAATTTGTAGGAAAATAACAAACTAACACTATGCATAATTAAACTAATTGCAATTCCCCACGTATACATTCTGATGGTTTTAGTTAATGCATATGATCATGGCAACGTGGGCAAATGGCACACAACAAAAGGTTAGTTATAAGTCGGATTTTGAGATGAGATGATAAATTTGAAGTTGTTTGGTTTTGAGTTTGGAATCGAGAAACTTGGATTGATGAAATTAATCACGTTTAAGAGGATTATTTATTAGCCGTTGATATGTAGCAAGATAAGTATAAAAAAGAAACTAATAAAGAGTCTCAAAGCTAGTTAGAAATGAGCTTTGCATGTAAAATTTGAAGAACACGAAAAAGAAACACCATCTTGTTGTGAACATTATTATTATTACTATTAGAGTTAATTACACAAATGGGTCATGTGGTTTATACCTAATTTCGCCTTTAGGTATTAATTTTATTTTTTAACAGGTTTAGGTTCTATAGTTTCAATTTTGTAACACCTTTGGGTACTAACACCAAAATTAGTTAATTAATGACTAAAATACCCTTGCATTTTTTTAAGTTTATCAATGTAACACATTTGGGTACTAACACCTAATTTTATTTAAGTTTAAATCAATTTTACAAAATCTATTTATTTTTTTTATTTTCATCTTTTTATTATATCTCTTAATTAACATAAACTCTATTTATTTTTTTATTTTCATATTTTTATTAAATTTCTTGTTTAACATAAAAATCTATTTGTTACACTAGTATTTTTTTAAATAGATATTTTAAATAAAATCTACTAGCTATATAGTTTTATGTAAATTAAATTTCTTACTCGTTTTAAATAATGTAAACCTTACCCGTTTTCAATTTTGGATTGAAATGATTGATAATAATAAATATCTTTCATGTAAACAAATTTAAGCCTTTTTTTAACTCGTTTTTTTTATTTACATTTTACTATTTTAGAAAGATATTTAATTTACATAACACTATATAGCTAGGTATTTTAGATAAAACTATATAGCTAGGTATTTTAGATAAAATTAAAAAAATTTAAGCCTTTTTTAACACGTTTTTTTGTAAAAAATATATTTAATTTACATAAAACTATATAGCTGGTAGATTTTACTGGTGCAACTAATAGATTTTATGTAAATTAAATATCTTTCTAAAATAGTAAAATGTAAATGAACAAAAAAACAAGTTAAAAATGGCTTAATTTTTTTTACATGAAAGATATTTATTATTATTTATCAATCATATATATCCAAAATTGAAAACGAGTAAGGTTTACATTATTTAAAACTAGTAAGAAATTTAATTTACATAAAACTATATAGCTAGTAGATTTTATTTAAAAAATCTATTTAAAAAATACTGGTGTAACATGTAGATTTTATGTTAAATAAGAAATTTAATAAAAATATGAAAATAAATAGACTGTATGTTAATTAAGAGATATAATAAAAAGATGAAAATAAAAAAATAGATTTTGTAAAATTGATTTAAACTTAAATAAAATTAGGTGTTAGTACCCAAATGTGTTACATTGATAAACCTAAAATAATGCAAGGGTATTTTAGTCATTAATTAACTAATTTTGGTGTTAGTACCTAAAAGTGTTACAAAATTGAAACCATAGAACCTAAATCTGTTAAAAAATATAGTTAGTACCCAAAGGCGAAATTAAGTATAAACCACAGGACCCATTTGTGTAATTAACTCTTACTATTATTATTAGTGTGATTATTATTATTATTATTATTATTATTATTATTTACTATTATTATTTGTGTGATTATTATTATTATTATTATTATTATTATTATTATTATTATTATTATTATTATTATTATTATCCGCAAACACATTAATGTTATTAATATTTAATGGCTTAAAATACCAAGTTTTCCATATTTCATCGTTTTAACTTTTAAGCCTCATACCTCATAACTGGGTGTTATGTTTTTGTATCTAACGTTATGTTTGATAATTCTTTACAACTTTTCTAGTATGTTTTAGTAGACATGCATGGTATTAGACAGTGTTTGAGGAGTTCATAAACGTTGTCGTTTTATAGTATTTTTCATGCATAGGTAGATGTTGGTCACCTTAACTTTTAAAATCAACTATAATTTATATATTAATCAAGTTATAATCGGCTAATCTAATGCAAAGTATACATCTTTTAATATAAATTTACGGTGAATTGATTAGGAACAACCAAAGATAAATGCGAGAAGATAGAAAATGATAAAATAATGTGATAAAACTATAACATGGTGGTGTAATTCGTTGCATAAACAAATGGTTTCACTCTTATAACATTCTATAATGACTATCAATCTTTAGGACTTTAATTATGTTTGATCTTTTGTATGAAGTTTTACCCAAGATCTCATTGCACATCTATGCCAATTATATACTCAAGGTTGCCTCGTGGATTCTAATGACCATATTGCAATAAGTACTTCACGGCATAAAGCACTAATTGAGCAATAAGTAAAACCTATTTCTTTAAAACTAAAACTCAACCATTTAGACTTTGTTAATGATATATGATGAAAATCATGAATGCAACGACATCCAAATACAACAATCTACTTATAAAGTACTTCCCACACCCAAGAACACACCCTTAGGGTGTGTTTGGTTTGCGGGTGTTTTTACAAGGAATTGGAATTGTCAAAGGAATCAGAATTGGAAAGAATTCAATTTGGGATTTAAATTTGCCAAAAGAAGTTGAAATCTTTTAAAAGAAATTGAATTTGTATCCGTTTGGCACTTCAATACAAAACTGGTTATCTAGTTGGGGTAAAGTAAGCCAAGAGGATATATCTGCATTTCTTAAGTTTAAGTGACGTTAAAGGCTAAACTTTATGACTCGCATTGGTGTTATATCGCTGAACAATAAGCACCTTCTCCGTTGGTGGACTTCTTTAGCAGACTTGGGACTAAAAGAATGGTTGGGACTAAAAACACCCACCTCGTTTGTATTTTGGATACCTGTACAATAATCAAAGGCTGTTGAAATGACTAACTTCGAGAAATTGGGAAGCGCTGAGAACGAAGAAATTGTTGAAGGTATCATTTCTCTTTAGCACCATGAGAATCTAGCTTCACTAACATGTGACGAAGTCTTGAATCTTCGCGCAGACAAAACAATCACAAAGGAATTAGAATTATCACGGACCACCACATACCAATCGTCACCCCACCCTCCCGCATTGTCTCACCTATAGCCCCACTACCATGCCACCCCCAACCTACCAACGTCACCAATTCACCACCACCGTAGGCAGTTGTGGTGAAGTACCCGAGGGTGGTGGTATGGGAGACGTTGATGGCAATGACAGTGGCGTTGGGATGAGCAGTGGAGTTGTCAATGGTCGTGGGGGGTGGCAATGCCAACAACATCAATGGTTGTCAGTGTGGGGTGGTAGTGGTGGGGTGGCGTCGGGTTAGAGGTGGTGTCAGAGTACGGACAAAGTCGGGATGGCAGATGCGACGAGAGTAAGTTGTCAAAATCAATTCATTTGGAGAATTTTATTCACATTTTGGAATGAATGTGTAATTCTTTTGCATGAATGAACTTGAGGTCTTCTTGGCCATTTCGATTTAAGAAGGTGTCAAAGCGCCTTTATCTCTACAAGAACGTCACGTTCCGAAGTGGAAAGAGAAGAGATGTCATAATCGGGGATTGAATAAGAAATTACAATTTCAATTGGTTTGTAAACCAAAGACATTACAATAGAACTTACATTCTAACTCCAACAAAATTTTCAAACCAAACTCAATAACAAATAGATTTCATTTACCAATTCCATCAAATTTTACAAACCACACCTCCTTAGACTCTAATAATTCAAATTTAAATGATTTAAAGTAAATAACAATGAATGATTTAAAGTAAATAAAAATGAACATTATTGAAGAATTGCTTCTAATCCTTAATCAAATCCTTCCATGAACTTACTGAACAAATTCCCCATAGTCATCGAATCACTTCCTCCATGTTATTGTACATACACATACATCCAACAAGTAAGAGACCAAATGAGGTTTTCCCACACCTCTCAATTGCCCATTCAAATCTAAAACATGGTCGATAAACCCAAATGTCAATTCCTATATACTCTTAAGCCACTTACTTCGACTCCTCATTTTGTGTCAACTAATATCATTTTTATACCAACTTTACTTTGAATTTATATAAGGTACAAGTACAATTCCTTTGTTTCAATTAATCCATCACTTGACTGAGATAGTTTTGATTTCATTTAGTCAAATAATTTGAATTTTAGTTTTAGACAAATTCCAACTTGAGTTATAACCTTCTTTGATATAAATCAAACGACTTTATTCAATACAAATAATTATATTATTTGACCATTTCTTTTTCGTAATTTGATGTCTGATATAATTAAATAATAAGTTTTAGATTTTGGAAGTGTTACATGTAAATAGTAATTTCATGGTGCGATGGATTTATCTAGTTTGTTCACAAAAAAAGATGCTTGGTTGATTTAGTGTTACTGTAGCTTATGCCTTATTGTTTATATTTAAGTATATATATTGTTTCTTCTTCATAATGTCAATTTTGGTTAGCATACACTACCGATTGGTTGAAGGTGACTTAACGTCACAATCACCTTCTTCAATAGTAATCAATTCTTTTATTTATTAATCTTTTACGTAGTTTTAGTGTATTCTTTTATTTTGTTATGCTAAAAACGTTCTAAAGAACTTATCTATATCGTATTATTTTCTCCACTTTAATTTATGTTAACATCGTGTTGAATTGTCCCAACCAAAGGGTAGGTTTAATGTATGGTTCCAAAATGCTTACTTTTCCCCGTATAAAGTTACACCAACTCATACATGTTCACATTTATTCGTATCATCAACTCCAGCATGAAATTACAAAAAGTTGATACTTGTCTATATAAATTAAGTAAATGTTAAATAAATCTCATGGATTGGAAAGACTTAAGATATAGATAATATATATTTAATAAAATTAGAGGTTAGTGGAAAATGAAAACCACAAGTTATTGCAAAAACTCGAAAACTAATTAAAAAAGCCAAAAAAACATACCAATTATTTTTTTTTTTTGCATATCAATTTTCGCAATTTTTATATATATAAAAAAAATTTCAAAAAAAAAAATTTGTAGTGCACATGTGTATTATTACAAATGTGTACTACAATTTTTTTTTTTTGAAAAAAAGTTTTTTTTATACATAAAAAATACCGATTTTTAATAAAAAAATGTAAAAAAAAAAATGGCTTGTTTTTTTAGGCTTTTTTTAGTTAGTTTTCGAGTTTTCACAATAAAAGTGGTTTTCATTTAAACCTTCCCCTTAGTGGCCATATCAATTATAATTTTATTAAAATGATTATCCTTATTCTGATGTTAATTACCTCTAACTAGTAAAAATAAGGGTAAATAGTCATTATATAATTTATTTTTATTAAAATAAATAAAAATGAGTAAATTTATAATCTATATATGATAAAAAAGAAGTTGAATAAACAGTGATTTTAGAATTATTTAAAAAGGTATTGGGTATAGGTACCAGTCTCAAATTTACTAAACCGGTGTATTTTCGGTACCGGTTCTGCACAGGTATTCACCGGTTTTTACCCTCAAATACCGTTGCCGTAGAACAGTGATTTAGAATTATTTAAAATGGTATTGGGTATAGGTACCCGTCTCATATTTACTAAACCGGTGTATTTTCGGTACCGGTTCTGCACAGGTATTCACCGGTTTTTACCCTCAAATACCGGTGCCGTACCTGTATCGACCAGTACCGAACCGTACCATACTAGGTATATTCGGTACCGGTACCCACTTTTGGGGATTTCGGTAATGGTATTTTCGGTACCGGTTGGTAACGAGCTCATCAAATCCTGAAGCAACGCAACAATGCAAGTAATTGCACCGTTTAGATTACTTTTCATACACACAGTAAGTAAAATGTATTTCGTTTAAATGAGGTTTTATATACACAACAACTTATTTTGCTTTCTTTTTTGTCTTTTTCTGTAATGAATGAATTGTAGCATGTAAAATTAACTTGGATATTTAGAATATTGATAAGCAAATCGTATCAAATCCTGTAAACGAACCGGTATCGTATTGGTACCAAATTTACTATACCAAATCATTTTCGGTACCAATTTGGTACCCACCTTTTGGCATTTTCAGAATCATTACTTTCGGTTCGACACCGGTCTAGCACCATACCTTTATTTATTGATTTTTACCATCAAATACCATACCGTATTGTACCGAGCATTTTCGGTGCCGGTACCTAATTTCGATGGTTTTCCGGATCGGAACTTTCGCTGCCATTACCGGTACCGAGCTCATCCATATTTTAACGTGTTAGCAACGTAATAACTGAACTGAAAACAACCGAATTTTCAACGTGTAGGACGTGTGGGCCCTATTATTATATATTAGGTTATTTAAAATCGATTTTTATGACGGAGTGACTAACCTTACCACGTCATTTTATTTATGTTTTGATATTCAATATCTGTTTGCCGTTGCTGACACGCCTTTTGTAGTCATTGAGTCCCGCCGCAACGCGCGGGATGAAAATAACTAGTTTTATTAGTTAACGAAGGGGATATATGCAATTTTAATTTTAAGTTGAGAAAATATGCAATTAAGAAGTTTTTCAAGGGAAATATGCAATTATCCCTAAGAGATAGTGGTTAATTTTAAAAAGGTGTGTCTATTAATTTTATGGTTGTGTCTCAAGTTAGTATTTTGTTTGGAATAGACACGCATTTACGTTTCTTGGCAAACCTTTTCGTTGCTTTTTGTATAAGAGATAATTGTTAATTTTGAAAAAAGTGTGTCTATTAATTTTATGGTCGTGTCTAAAGTTAGTAATAGACACCCCTTTTCATTTTGTATAAGAGATAATGGTTAATTTTGAAAAGGTGTATCTATTAATTTTATGGTTGTGTCTCAAGTTAGTATTTTGTTTGAAATAGACACGCCTTTTCGTTTCTTGGCAAACCTTTTTGTTGCTTTTTGTATAAGAGATAATTGTTAATTTTGAAAAAGTGTGTCTATTAATTTTATGGTCGTGTCTCAAGTTAGTAATAGACACGCCTTTTCGTTTTGTATAAGAGATACTAGTTAATTTTGAAAAGGTGTGTCTATTAATTTTATGGTTGTGTCTCAAGTTAGTATTTTGTTTGGAAGAGACACGCCTTTTCATTTCTTGTCAAACCTTTTCGTTGCTTTTTGTATAAGAGATATAATTGTTTGGAATAGACACGCCTTTTCGTTTCTTGTCAAACCTTTTCGTTGCTTTTTGTATAGGAGATATAATTGTTTGGAATAGACACCCCTTTTCGTTTCTTGTCAAACCTTTTCGTTGCTTTTTGTATAAGAGATATATTTTGTTTGGAATAGACATGCCTTTTCGTTTCTTGTCAAACATTTTCGTTGCTTTTTGTATAAGAGATATAATGTTTGGAATAGACACGCCTTTTCGTTTCTTGTCAAACCTTTTCGTTGCTTTTTATATAAGAGATATAATTGTAACGGTATTGTTAAATACACCCTAAAAGTCAATTTCCTTTTACTTTTTCCTATAATTTAGCACCATTTCATCAAATTTTTAAACTTATTTCAAGTTTTCATAAAGTAACTTTTATGGTCAATGGAACAACTTTCTATAAACTAACAATTATTAAAAGTAATTTCAAAAATTGGGTAAAATAATTTTTTTTTCTATCCTAACTTATTTTTCTAAGAACTTTAAAGAAAATTAATAAACTTACTTTCAAAGAAAAAAAAACTATTATGAAAAACTAAAAATTTGTATATAATAACAGAAAAAAACCCTATGTGTGATTATATTTATTAAATATAAAAACTGAATATTTTTATTTCCAGTAACTTATGTTTTCAATATAAATAACAATATAGGATATTTCTTTAGAAAGAAAAAGATTACAGCATTGGTTAAGAAATAACATTGAGAATGAACCTCAAAATTACTTGATATTTTGTAATATTGATTTTTTTTTTTTGAAAAGAAAACTTCATTAGAAACTAGCCAACCCGGAAAAAGAACGGGCGACCGAAACAACACAAGACCGCCTATACAAATTTACACCAATCTTCCCACGACATATCTATACATTTCGATCTATTCTTGAACCAAATATACCCGAGCGATCTAACCGAACAAAAAACTTCCTCAACCTTAGGAACTTTAGCATTAAACACTAAGTTGTTCCTAGCATTCCAAATCGCCCAGCAAGCTAAAATAGCAATGCCCTGAAACGCCATCTGTAGCTTCCCTTTTAACCCACAAAATTGAAAAGCTTCCACTACATCTTTGAAGGAGAAAGCCACAGGGAAAGGAACATGACACCAGCAGGTAATTTTAGACCAAATTCTCATAGCAAAACTACAGGCCGTGAATAAGTGGACCGCCGACTCGTCTCCACACTCACACATCGGACACACGATCTCCAAAACCTGAATATTACGTTTGAGTAATTCCATTCGCGTAGGAAGTCTTTCCAACATCGCCCTCCAAGCGAACACATTACACTTGATGGGAAGCCACGAGCACCACTCCCAAACGACCCTACTATCATCAGAAACCGCATGGCTCAACAAGTCGTAAGCCGACTTCACCGAGAAAACGCCAGAAGCATCATACTCCCACCACCATTTGTCGCTGCCAACAGACAAAGAAAAATCACGGAGCAGTACGCACAATGATGACCATTCAGCCAATTCAACGTTACTATTTGGAGGGGATTTCCACCTCCATAGCGGACGGATTGGAAAACGGACTGATGATACGGTCACGAACACAACACCTTTTATCGGACTCCAGCTGGAACAGGTTCGGGAAGCAGAATCTCAGCGGCTCCTTACGCAGCCAGGGATCCAGCCAAAAAGCTATATCCGACCCATCACCCACGATACCTTTGACGAAGTGCCGAAACCGATCCGAACCACGTAAGGGTCTATCCACAGAATTAACAATGCTTTTCCAAACACCTCCCGCCGTAGACCTAAGCGGAAGAAACTCCCAGGATCTACGGTTCAGATGAATAGCCGAAATAACTTTGACCCATAACGAATTAGCATCGGACTTGAACATAAAAATTAAGATTAAGAGGGTAACAGTGTAATAATTGAATATGATATGTTCCTCACAGTTGGAAATAGTTTGTTATATTCTTATTAGTTTGTGTTTAATGGGAGGCCCATGTTCCCACGTGTGCAGTAAGTTTAGGAGATAATGGTTGCAATTTGTTAGTTATTTGATTTCTTTGTATCCCTTTAAAAAGGACGTTTGTTTGAGAATGAAGTGATGAAGATTATGAATTAAATTGTCTGGTTTCTCTCTAAATTGCTATCTGGCTTCCTTCTTAATTTCTTTGGCCAACAATTAAATTGTTGGAACCACAACAGTGGTATCAGAGCTGTCGTGATCCCCCTGGACCAATGGCTGCTCAAACTCTATCCGAAATCGAGTTCTATCAATGGATGAATGAATCCCTTGTGAGACTCGAATCTCAGCTACAAACCCTTTGCAACGAGTTCCGATCAATTCGAACTGCGTGGGAAGCCCCCCAAACCAATACATCTCCACCATCCACTTCCGTTACGGTATCATCTCTTCCACTAGCTTCCGCCAACGCACCACCAAACCCAACCACCACACCACCTATTCCGTCACCCGTGTCGGCGCTGAAATCACCCCCACAACAAGCACCACCAAAAAAAGTCCCCTTAACCGCCAAGTCGGCACCAAAACTCACACCCACTCCATCAACAAAATACGTGGTTAGAAGTTCTACACTTGCAAGCTCTATGATCTGTAAAAGTTCTACAAAATATGATCCTAAAAATAGTTTAGGAACTTCTTTTGGGTTATTCTCAGCGAAGTATGATCTGTTAAGGCCAACAAGACAATGTATCTTATCAAGGGTGTTGAATAATTTTGTTTATGATCAACCTTCTATTCAATGTTCAACTTTCTATTTGATGTCCTCTAAAGAAGCAGATTTACAAGATCCATCAAGGGATGACTTGTTTAATATTATCCGTGTAATCGGGAAACGCGAGTGGCGTCCACCGTGGCGATTAGTTAATACTTCTCTAAATGCGACCAGGAGTTCGAGCGGCAACCGCCATGGCGCATGACCAAGTCTATTCCGGTTTCACCTTGAGGACAAGGTGAATTCAAGTGGGGTGGATTGATATGTTCCTCACAGTTGGAAATAGTTTGTTATATTCTTATTAGTTTGTGTTTAATGGGAGGCCCATGTTCCCACGTGTGCAGTAAGTTTAGGAGATAATGGTTGCAATTTGTTAGTTATTTGATTTCTTTGTATCCCTTTAAAAAGGACGTTTGTTTGAGAATGAAGTGATGAAGATTATGAATTAAATTGTCTGGTTTCTCTCTAAATTGCTATCTGGCTTCCTTCTTAATTTCTTTGGCCAACAATTAAATTGTTGGAACCACAACACCTTTTTAAAGATATTTTAATTTTTAAGATTATATCTAAAAAGTAAATATTTATTGTCACCTAAAGTGACAAGTTTACACTTTAAAATCACCCATAGTTCCTTCGTTTCCCCTTTTTTTCTATCACGAAATATTTTATTTTATTATAATGTTAAAATCCCATTTTTCTTTCGTATTTATAACCACAATATCCTTAAATATTTTCCCTTTTTTATGAAAGGCAACGATCGAGACACGAGAGTACGCTAATCAATAAACAAGGAGGGTTGGGTGAAATTAAGGGTTGAGATTCAGCCACACCATCTCATATATCCTCCATTCACTTCACCTAATTCATTTCCTCGGTGTTTATACCGTACATCTTTTGAAACTAGTGGTTTACACCCACATTATGCTGCAGCGGTACCAAGTTTGGTCGGTATTGGTCCGGTTTATTTCGTCACTTATCCAAACGTACAGTACCAGTTGAAACTTAAAGAAAAACCAGTTACTTCCGCGCTACATGGTGACAATACCGACATCTATTCGGTGTCGGTCTGATTCGTTTCGTTACGTTACCTGTACAATACCGGTTGAAACTTAAAAAAAACACCCAAAACACTTGAAAAAAAACATAAATAGACAAAATAGTTACATACCGTTTGAAACTTAAAAAACACGGTACACTCGTGTTACGCGGCGGTGGTACTGTTTCGTTACCTTCATAATACCACTTGAAACTTAAAAAAAACATGTTACACCCACGCTTTGCGGCGCTGGTGACCTGTACAATACCAGTTGAAACTTAAAGAAAATGTTACATCTGTACTATGCGATGGTAGTACCGACGTTCGGTCAGTGTCCTTCCGTTTCATTTTGCTTCATCGCATGTAGAATACCGGTTGAAACTTAAAAATACAATAAAAACGCACAAAAAAACATAAAGAGACACAATAGTTACATGCTGCATTACGTGGCGACAGTACCGTTTCTTTACATATATAATACCGGTTGAAACTTAAAAAAAAACGGTTACATCTGCATTACGCGACGACGGAATTGACGTTTGGTTAGTGTCGGTCTGATTCATTACGTGTACAACACCGGATGAAAATTTAAAAACCCACAAAAGGAAAAAAAACAGAAAAAGACGATAAAACATTGTTATCCCAATGATTGAAGTTAATATATGCACATATAGGAATGAGTTAAAATGAGAAACACCTTGAGTTGTGAGAACTAGACCATACAAAAGGTTTTTTCAAAACTTTTTTTTTCTCAAAAGTCATAAAAAAATTGTTCCAGCAAAAAAAATGTCGTATATCCACATTTACATGAGGCGTAAAAAAATATTTATCTTCGTATAAAATTTACATCAGCGCGTAAAATAACTTGCATCAGTCAAAACTACCGACTCGACAATTTTTTTTACTTTTTTTTACAGATGTGTTTATAATATTTTCATTTACGTTTGTGCAAAAAAATTTTGGCCCAACTCGCGCGGAAAGAAAAAGTTCTCATGGTTATCACAACTCGTGGTGGTTCTCATTTGAACCAACCCTATATATATATATATATATATATATATATATATATATATATATATATATATATATATATATATATATATATAGGGGGAGGTTCATTTGAGAAGAAAAATAAATTGAGAAGAAAAAGAACAAAGGGTACAATTGTAAACATTAAATAGTTTTCTCTCATCTCATTTATTATTATCTTTAACTAATTAATTAGTCATTAAGTCTATCAACCTCCACACTAAAATTTTTGCCTAAACACCTTAAAATTTATCCTACACGTTTTTTAAATTTATCCTACACATATTTAAATTTATCCTACACAACTCGTAATGCATCCTACACACCTCATAATTTATCCTACACTTTAAATTTATTTTTTTTCTTCTTTGAAAAGATATATTTTTTTGAAAATAAGTTACAAATTTAATTTAGTTAGATATTAAAAAGGAAGACTAACAATTAATGATCTATCTAAGTTTACCAATATACCCTTACACTCATATTAAATATAAAAATTAAATAAAGTAAAATGAAGCATTCTTATTGGTTGAAGTTTGTTCTTTTTTATTCTTACAAAAAATTCTTCTCATTTGAACCATCCACTATATATATATATATATATATATATATATATATATATTAATTAAGTTACATTGATGCATTCTTAATCATATTTCAATAACTTTCATCCCACTTAGGCATCATCATCAACATCGGTCTCGATAGTCCACATCATGCATGCTTTTCGTTCATGGGGGAATAGAATCCCTCATCATTCTTGCTTACTTTCTCGCACCGTCCGTTACTCGGAACCTATTTTATTAACAACTCTCTTAATTTTCACCAACCATCTACTATATCATTCAAGATCCTTATTAAAAGTTATGCTTTGGTTACTTTCATTACATTCTAACATTTTAAATTTTTATACTTTCCTTTCTTTGTGCAAGGTGTTAACGATCCTTTATGGCCTCACCACTTATATTTCATTATAAGGTTGATAAACCTAACTAGAATTTCCTTCACAACCTTTCAATCATATACGTTCTTGTTTCGAAACATTTCGACATGACCCGGTTGACATTTAGGCGATCCTATTTATCATGGGTTGCATTTTTGGAGACTTAACGAAACTATTGGTTTTGCTTCAAGAAATTTTCTTCAACATAATTTAGGAAATATGTTAATATGCCTAACATAATTCAATGACTTTCATTCTCTTACTTATTACACATTCGTAAATTTATATATATATATATATATATATATATATATATATATATATATTTTCACGTCATTACATGCTACTTCATGCCATCATGCTTACATCTTATTGACCTCTGTCCTTTTAGTTATGGTTATCATGCTTTTATTTCATAATTCCGGGTGTTAATAGCCACTCAGTGACCATACCAACGCCTACTTCGTGCTCAAACCGCATACCGTTCATCATCCCCGGTGTTTACGGTCACTTCGTGACCACACCGTATACCATTCATCATCCCCGGTGTTTACGGTCACTTCGTGACCACACCGTATACCATTCATCATTCTCGGTGTTAATGGTCATTTCGTGACCATACTGTATACCATTATCATCACCATTTACACTCATTGCACCAGCTATCTACAATTACATACTTTATTAGATACCGTATCATTCTTTTCTTTATCATTCATGCGTTATTTGCCTTCAATAATTCATTTCCGTAGGTCATAAAACCATACTATCCTTCATTACGAACATTCTAGACATGTTAATCAAAACATACATTCATTCTTACACTTACTTCTTATTCCTTCTTTCTGTTAACTAATAACCTTCGTGTTAGCCAACTTATATTCATGGTCTCATTATCATTCATGTTTACATTTTCCGCCATCTACAAAAAAAAAACATTCATCTCGTTCACTAAATTTCTTTTCATCATATTTAAACTCATGTTATTACACTACATTCCATTTACAATTTATACTTGATCCATTATCGTCATTGACGATCAAGTTGTATCGTGTAGATCATAATCTTTGATCATAACGATTTACCTTCTCTACCTTCATATATATATATATATATATATATATATATATATATATATATATATACATTTTCCCTCATTATTTGTACTATCAAATCACCTTAAACGTTAGTTACGTGGTCTTTAAAACCAATTAAAACAAATCCCATAATCAAATCAGCAACAATAAACAATTTACCAGCGTCAAGGTCCCTGGCGGGCCGCGACAGCCTTGGCTGGTCCATTACGCGGGGCGCGAAGAGTCACCGTAAGCTACGGTGACTACCGTAGCTTACGGTGCTGAATGAAATGCTACGGTGATCCTTAACTGCCTTACGGTGCACATATGCTTTCAATTCCTACCGTAGCTTACGGTGGCTACCGTAAGCTACGGTAGAGCCCAGTGTTTGTTGGCTGAATTTATTACTTGCAGCCACTTTGATCCGCTTTCGAATACGATTTCAACCAAGCCAGTCCCCGAGAGTTCTAATTACACATTATACTAACATCCCTAAGTTTTCATTTCTTTCTAGTCTTTCCATAACGTCACCAATTCATATCATAATTTACTAAAGAATTCTTTAAAATAAAATAATAAAAAGAATAATATTACCTTTTCTTGCGTCTTGGAGGGAACACACCCTTTCTTGCGAGCTTTCGGTTTGAGTCCGAGCACTCTAATGTGCTCGAATCTCTCAAACCTAGGCTCTGATACCAACTTGTAACGCCCACTTTTTCACATTTTCCAAAATAATGATAATGACATATTAATTTTACAAAAATTGGGCATGACCCGTTCGTACTATAAACAATTCCCTGTTTTTAACAATCTTCATTCAAACTAAGTTCTATGACACACTTCAAAAGACATAAATTTAATATTTACATTATGAAAGAGTTTTGACCCATTTACAAAAGATGACTTTAACCGGAAGCGCATAAAGGGCGATGTAGTGTGGTGTGTTCGATCCGAGCTCGCATCATCATGAGTGGGATATACCTATCATTCAAAACACCAATACATTTATTAGTTCTATTAGCCAAACTAAATTCAAGACTTTCATTTTCTTGTCATTATTCGACCCGTTTATAAAATTCATCATCTTGTCAACATCCTTATAGTAAATCATTCTTTTCAATTCTAACATAAATATCTTTATACTCTTTTACATTTCTTTCGAAAACATTCAACATATAAACTTATCAACCCCTACATAATGGGTCGATACCTACGCCATATCTTTAACACCTTTTCTTCAATTCGACCCGTTATCAACAAGTCTTTACATAAACCATTCCAAAATTACACTGTCCAACATTTTGACCCGCTTGAAGCGAATCATTACATGACCATTGACATTGCATCTCTATTCATCCTTCGATACATTACTTATCACAACTTTTAACATGAACCACCATACACTTTACACTAAGGCTTTAATTCTAGAATTACCATTTGTAAAATCTACATAAAAGATAAATGAAGTTCATATGAACTTACCGCGATCCTGAGATGATTGTGCCTTCGAGTGACTTGCGCCTTCTTCCTTTTTCGTGCCTATATGACATAATCTCATACTTTAGCTTTCTCAAACATTACTTTCACAATTCTTATAGTACATATGGCGACTACTAATCACATACATCATTATCTTAAAGAACTTTCATCAATTTAACAAGTATCCATGTAAAAATCATAACTAAACTCACTTAGGCATTTCATCGAACACATTGTGTGCGTATCACTAACTTAGCACAATGTACAAGCATCTTAAACACATTTTCCATAGTTCACTCATAGATTAACATAAACATCTCTAACTTGGAAAGTCATCATCCTAAACATGAACACCTAATTCTTAATCAAATTTTTCATAACAATTTCATCAATCAACAATTAAATTAACATGTAGAACTTCAAATTTCTAACCCTCACTTGACATGCATGTGGGTTTTGCCCTAATCATGCTCATATTCGAAATTTGGCATCTATTGATGTTTAAACATTCATAGCAACCATAAATCATACTGGATTTTGTATTACATTCACGAATTACACTATACCCACATAACCAAACATCATCAAATCAGGAAATTTCACTTACTTGAGATCAAGAATACTTAGACAATCAGGATTCTTAGCTCACGCATTCGATTCTTCACTGATTTCACTTTCAATTTGATAGAAATTAAGATGTTAGGGTTTTTGAGAGGAATGGCTTTCCCCTGGCCTTCTCACGTTCGCACACCAGGACCAATTTTGGTCTTTTCCTTTTTTTATCTAATTTTAATTCATATATTCACATCTAGTCCCTCATCTTTTAGATCTTTTTCACTTTATTAATCCATATCCTAACTTGTTATCTATCCTTTACTAATCCTTTAATATGACATAATTCTATACATTCCCATTTTAAATAAATAAAACGTCACTACATATTATATTTTATGATGTACGAAAATTGGGGGTGTTACAAGTCTACCCCCCTTAAAGAAGGTTTCGTCCCCGAAACCTAATTACAGACCTTCTGACAGGTCTACCTGTATCCCTTCGTAATTACATACCTCGAACTTCGACAAAATGCTTTCATTTGATCATCCATCATGTTGAATCGGTCATTATTACTCTAAAACTTATCTAATACACTTGGTAAATCAATCTTACATGATTCAGTGCTATGCTATCCGATTACATTATTCCATGATCATCGTTCATTTGTTTAAGTTGATTTCTTAAAACTTATCTGACAGATTATTCATTCTCGCATACCTCTAACATCTACTTAGGGGAAATAATTATCATAATATTCATACTTGTTCATTCTTATTCATTCATATTAATTCACAAATCAACCATCATTCAATAGTTTCTAACTATTTAGTCTCTACATACTCCCATCATTCAAGGCCAATATCAAGCGAAATTTCTTTCATGTCATTTGCTTGATAGTTCTTTTCGTACTTTTCTTGCAATACCTTCGTATAATCTTTACCCAAGACTATTATTTCTTTCACTGATAATCTATCATAACTGCATGGTTAACCACAACTTAATGTATACATTTATACAAATCGTATACATACTATCCTGCTCTAACCTCATTACCGTCTATCCCTAGGATACAAGGTCCAACATGAGTCTTTAATCATGCTATCAATATGATTGTGTAATCAATACTTACATTTGAGCAACTCACATTACATTCGAGGTGGCATACTCAGCTATACTTGTCATCACATTCCATAGTCGTCATACATACGTCATTCCCTCTAGCAATTGTAATACTAAGGAAATTACCCAACATTGTACCTCAAAGGTTTAATTCCTATCAACCTACGTTCCGCTACATACGAAACTATAAGCTTATTACATATGCCACTCAATTTCTCGTATGAGTTACATAAAACTTGGCACAACCATTCATTATATTTTACATTCCATTCAACCCCTCTTTATGGAACATTCCACCCCTAACAATTACGCATTCTTATATTTTCATCCCAGTTTCCTTCAATGTTAACTTTTCACATTTTCCATACACTTCTTTCTAATTATTCTAAATTTAGCATACTAAGTGCGTAACAGTTCCTCACTTTTCTTTTCTTTCTACTACCCACTTTCCGTAATGCGAATTGACTCTTACTTTCTTTCCATCATGACATTTTTAAGACATCTAATAATCTTACTCTACAATAAACAAAATTTAGAGCCGTCATTATTTCCTATATTGATATGAAGATTATAGTTTACTTACCAGCATTATGAGTCATTTACTTCTGCCTTCCAATTTACTAACCATACATTGTTCCTTCACTATGTTGTTTGAATCAATAATGCCCACCATGAGGCTACTAATTGATTCCTTTATTATTTACATCATCATTCTTCCTAGTCACCCTCTAATGTGACGTAAAAACTTTGACTGCTATTGTTTGTGTGTGTATATAAATACCTATACATATACTGGCCTCAAACATTTAGTAACTCTGTTACTATTAGTTGCTGGTTAATCCATTACTACAATGTGGACTAATTCGCACATTTGTACTTCCTAACTGGTTTCAGATATAGTTGTTTTCATTTTACCATTTCTTGTAAAAACCTCTATCTTCGTTAGTGCTTAAATCATCCACCTAGGTCTTAGCTCATTATTTATTTAGTCCTCATAAGTTGATCATCACATGCTTAATACGTAACGTGTTCGGAGCATACTTCTCTCATCATAATCTTATTATCTCAAATCTTCCTACGTATATATATATATATATATATATAATTTCTTACACCATTATATGTTACCACATTTGTCGTATGTTTTACTCTTATTTGTATATCACGTTTAGGTCTACAACGATTAACTATCAACATATCCCTACTAATCTGTACTTTTGTTTGACAAAATTTTCATCCTTAAGATCATATCATACTCGGAATTCCATCATCCTTTCATGTTCAATATTCTCTAAGCTTAGTCGTAATTATCATTCTTACCTTTCTTTACATTCTAGGACCATACCATCCTCTTCCGTAATCATTGCTTTTATTCCTTCCTACCGTGTCATTTGTTATCGTTTGTATTTCCTTCGTCCGTCATCTACCTTAAGTATTTTCTACATTCATTACTTCATATACTTTCCATGTCATCTTAAGTTACATTGATGCATTCTTAATCATATTTCAATAACTTTCATCCCACTTAGGCATCATCATCAACATCGGTCTCGATAGTCCACATCATGCATGCCTTTCGTTCATGGGGGAATAGAATCCCTCATCCTTCTTGCTTACTTTCTCGCACCGTCCATTACTCGGAACCTATTTTATTAACAACTCTCTTAATTTTCACCAACCATCTACTATATCATTCGAGATCCTTATTAAAAGTTATGCTTTGGTTACTTTCATTACATTCTAACATTTTAAATTTTTATACTTTCCTTTCTTTGTGCAAGGTGTTAACGATCCTTTATGGCCTCACCACATATATTTCATTATAAGGTTGATAAACCTAACTAGAATTTCCTTCACAACCTTTCAATCATATACGTTCTTGTTTCGAAACATTTCGACATGACCCGGTTGACATTTAGGCGATCCTATTTATCATGGGTTGCATTTTTGGAGACTTAACGAAACTATTGGTTTTGCTTCAAGAAATTTTCTTCAACATAATTTAGGAAATATGTTAATATGCCTAACATAATTCAATGACTTTCATTCTCTTACTTATTACACATTCGTAAATTTATATATATATATATATATATATATATATATATATATATATATATATATATATATATATATAGGGAGGGGCTCATGCGAGAACCACCCTTATTGTGAGAACCTTGAGAACCAATGTGAACACAACCTAAAATAGCTAAAAAAACCTAACCCCCACCCCCCACCAAAAAAAAAAAACCTAAACCCCCCCCCCCCCAAAAAAAAAACCTAAACCCCCCCCCCCAAAAAAAAAAAACCTAAACCCCCCCCCCCAAGCTAAATGCTAAAAAAACCTAAAAAAAAACCTAAAAAAACCTAACCCCACCCCCCCCCCCCCCCAAAAAAAAAAAAACCTAAACCCCCCCCCCCCAAGCTAAAATGCTAAAAACTAAACCCCCAAAAAAACCTAAAAAAATCTAAAAAAAATCTAAAAAAATCAAAAAAAAATCTAAAAATTTTTTTTTGAATTTTTTAATATTTTTTATGTTAAAATCGCTACTTTTAGAAGCCAAAAAAATTTTTTTTTTTTTTTTAAAAATTTTTTTTTTTTGGATTCGAAAATTAGCGATTTTTTTATAAAAAAATATTAAAAAATTCAAAAAAAATTTTTTTGTGTGATTTTTAGCTATTTTAGGCATTTTTGGTGTGTTCATATTGGTTCTCGCGGTTCTCACAATAAGAGGTGGTTCTCGCATGATCTTCTCCCTATATATATATATATATTTTCACGTCATTACATGCTACTTCATGCCATCATGCTTACATCTTATTGACCTCTGTCCTTTTAGTTATGGTTATCATGCTTTTATTTCATAATTCCGGGTGTTAATAGCCACTTAGTGACCATACCAACGCCTACTTCGTGCTCACACCGCATACCGTTCATCATCCCCGGTGTTTACGGTCACTTCGTGATCACACCGTATACCATTCATCATCCCCGGTGTTTACGGTCACTTCGTGACCACACCGTATACCATTCATCATTCTCGGTGTTAATGGTCATTTCGTGACCATACCGTATACCATTATCATCACCATTTACACTCATTGCACCCGCTATCTACAATTACATACTTTATTAGATACCGTATCATTCTTTTCTTTATCATTCATACGTTATTTGCCTTCAATAATTCATTTCCGTAGGTCATAAAACCATACTATCCTTCATTACGAACATTCTAGACATGTTAATCAAAACATACATTCATTATTACACTTACTTCTTATTCCTTCTTTCTGTTAACTAATAACCTTCGTGTTAGCCAACTTATATTCATGGTCTCATTATCATTCACGTTTACATTTTCCGCCATCTACAAAAAAAAACATTCATCTCGTTCACTAAATTTCTTTTCATCATATTTAAACTCATGTTATTACACTACATTCCATTTACAATTTATACTTGATCCATTATCGTCATTGACGATCAAGTTGTATCGTGTAGATCATAATCTTTGATCATAACGATTTACCTTCTCTACCTTCATATATATATATATATATATACATTTTCCCTCATTATTTGTACTATCAAATCACCTTAAACGTTAGTTACGTGGTCTTTAAAACCAATTAAAACAAATCCCATAATCAAATCAGCAACAATAAACAATTTACCAGCGTCAAGGTCCCTGGCGGGCCGCGACAGCCTTGGCTGGTCCATTACGCGGGGCGCGAAGAGTCACCGTAAGCTACGGTGACTACCGTAGCTTACGGTGCTGAATGAAATGCTACGGTGATCCTTAACTGCCTTACGGAGCACATATGCTTTCAATTCCTACCGTAGCTTACGGTGGCTACCGTAAGCTACGGTAGAGCCCAGTGTTTGTTGGCTGAATTTATTACTTGCAGCCACTTTGATCCGCTTTCGAATACGATTTCAACCAAGCCAGTCCCCGAGAGTTCTAATTACACATTATACTAACATCCCTAAGTTTTCATTTCTTTCTAGTCTTTCCATAACGTCACCAATTCATATCATAATTTACTAAAGAATTCTTTAAAATAAAATAATAAAAAGAATAATATTACCTTTTCTTGCGTCTTGGAGGGAACACACCCTTTCTTGCGAGCTTTCGGTTTGAGTCCGAGCACTCTAATGTGCTCGAATCTCTCAAACCTAGGCTCTGATACCAACTTGTAACGTGTGACAACCCTCACTAAACCAGATATCCGTACGACTTAATTAATAATAATTTACTGCATAATTACTGTGCTTGCTTGAAATTGCGGATAAACTGCTACTTGAACACTGATACATACACATACTTGCATCATACCTTATTAACTGTCACTCTATTATTTACATACAGAACTTTAGTGACAAACTTGATGCACAAAAGCACAGTAGCACAATGAACGGATAACCCAGTAAACGTGCTGACATAGCCAGCACCAGGCAGACACTGCCTCTAAGGCCTGTATGAGCCAGAGATAGTTTACTACACTAGTAGAGAGTGTAGGGAAATGAGGGTTGTAGAACTGCGTCACTGGATGATAATTATAGTGACCGGATGTGCCAAAATATGATTTAAAAACAAAATTCTGCACTTTAACCCAAAAATTCAGCATTTTAGCTAACTAGTAAAGTGCAAAAACGCGGAAAAATAATACTAGACACTTTCCAAAGTGTCGGGAACTCTTTGTGTCACTAAAAATAATATTAACTACACTTTAAAGCTTTGTTAAGCACTTTAACGGATCAGTATCCGACCGAACAACCGGACTTAACCCGGGACATAAAAATATTGACATCAACAATTTTTTTTTTCTGAGCCAGTCAGGGTCCCCGAATACCCTAACACCCGTAATAAATTACAACACGCTAGTAACTAGTCTTAACCCTCCTAAACTAACTAACTAAACTAGTTAACTAATTAGTTAAAACCCAACCAAAAGCCCCCCCTTTTTTGACCGATTCAGTTAGTATATGGGGACACCCCACAAATTGTGGATTATTTAAAACATACTTGTTAATTATCTAGGGAACATTTTGCCTTGTGGGTAATTAGGAGAAAATGTTCTATAAGTAGGACCATGAGTCCAAGAACAACAATCACAATTCACTTGAAAAAAAAAATCAATTTCCTTCCCTCTCATTACCTACTGCCGAGAGCATTCACTTCCATCCATTTTTTTTTTCCATTTTGATCAAAGTTTTCTACTTATATACAAGTGTGAAGGGTCGCGTACAAGGAAGCTTGGTGCTTACGGATCGTCAAGGACCTCACCTCAACGCTATTAACCACCCGTTTTTTGACTAGTTTCTTCCCTAGCCTCGAGCTAGTAGTAAGTGACTCTAAACGCCTTTTTGATCTATTCTAAAGTGGTTAATAAAAGATTTAACGGGCAAAAATCATAAATACCAGAGATCAAATTTAAAGTCTACAAAAAAAAAATAATAAACAAAGTGGTTAATAAGTAAATAATAGTGTAAAACTTATAAATCTAGTTTTAATATGATTATTTATTGTTGTTGATTGCTAGTATGGGAATGGATCGTCATCGAACCACGCTAGAGCATGTTCACAAAACATGAACTAGCCTTATGTTTAGTTGTAAAGTTTCTAGATGACGAACCCTTTCCAACATGAACATGAACTTTTGTAAAAACAATTTTTCTTATGAAATGGAGTTCTAAACTAGTAGATCTACGGATCTACAAGTGGTATTTTTAAAGGACCAAGTGTAAAATGAAATCATATTTTTGAAAGCCGGATCTTTCCTAAATAAATGTGCTTTTGTGAACACACAAGTGTGTAGACACTTATGTAACAAAAAGTTTTAACCAAAATTGTTTTTTTTGTAATTTTTTTACTAGAAGATGTACAAATGCATTTCCTATAAAAATAAGATTTTCGAGAAACCGATTTCATTTATAAAAGTAGAAAGATCTATTATAAATAATGGGAAGTTACTACACACTTTTACACTACCCACAAGTTCATGTGTTTGTGATATTTTTGAACTAGTTTGATGTTGAAATATTGTTTGTTAATGTTGGGAACATTGTTGATTTGAATTTTAAAAGAAAATGATACGCTAGAAAGCGTGGCCACTCCAGTTACAGGGGAAACTCTGGCGAAATTTTTCCAGAAATATAAACACTTGGAAATATTTTTGGTGACAAGTGTCTATAACTATATTTTTAACTTGTTTTCAAAATATAAATTTCGCTACGATTTTTATTACAAAATAAGCAAGTGTCGGAGGTGGGATTTTCACGAAAATAAAACTTGATAAATATATATTTAGTATATATTTTCCGTAACAACACTTGTGTAAATTTTTGTGATTATTTTGTGAACTACATAAATATTATTTTCAGGGTAAAAAATTACTGAATATTAACAACTCCAAAATACAAACGCTTTCACGATAAACATATAAGTTACAACGGTAATTATTATTACCACACGATTGCTAAAACGTAACTTACGCATTATACGGAAATAATTATGAACGTATATTTTATCAACGTATTATTTTTGGGGAAATATTATGTGAAATGAAAATATAATATTTTTGAGAAAAATATTTATATTTTGGAATTGGAAATGAATATATTAAGTGAGACTTAATGGTGTAATTCGAACGCACATGTATTAAATCCCCCATCCTTGGGAAGGAGATTAACTACCAAGTACATGCAAAATGTAAACACGAAATAGTTGTCTAACTATTTCCCAAAAACTTAAACTATAAAGCTAAGGCACGGCCATCCGTCTAATAGAATTAGTACATGTAGGTCGTTGCACAGCTGCCTGATTCGGAGTACTTGGTAAAGACGCACCGACTGTGAGTTCATGTCCCCCTTTTCTCTTAACTGTTTTCAGTTTTCTAAATTGCGGGGGTGAAATACATGTTACTATGACTACGAATATTTCTTACATGGTATGGTCAGCTAAGGAAGGAACTATTAGGTTATGTGATTTGGGTAGGTGAAACCTTAAGAACATTAGTCCTCGTAGTACGATCGAGGGATACAAGTGATAGGCCTATTTGAGCATAACAAACCCCACCCATGCGCCCTAAGGTTGGACCATGTGGTGACTTTGTCTTAACACCACCCATGCGCCCGCAGGTTGGACCATGTGGTGACCTTGTCGTAACCCCACCCATGCGCCCGCAGGTTGGACCATGTGGTGATCTTGTCATAACATCACCCATGCGCCCGCAGGTTGGACCATGTGTTGACCTTGTCCTATCCCCCCCATGCGCCCGCAGGTTGGACCATGTGGTTACACATTAACTGATATGTTTCCTTATTTGCTTTCATACCAGAGTTTACAAAATATTCACGCTTACAATGGTTATAAAGGTTTATTCGCGCGCACATACTAAACACATGAACTCGCTCAACATTATTGTTGATTTTTCAACTTACATGTATTTCAGGGAATTAAAGGATCTGGCACGGTATGGCACGTTTTCCCGCTGCACTAGTTTCCGAGGTCATCCGGGGATTAGGGAATGTGACTCTTTCCTGGACAAGTCACAGTCCTTAAACTGTGTTTATGTTTTGTTTGTTTGTTGAACAAGATTATGGTTGTTAGGGTGTATTCCCGTTAAAACAATGGTATTGTATTTGGTTTTCAAAACTTAATGGATGATCTTGCATGTTTTTAATTCATATAGCTTTGTTATGACTAAGCTATGGTATTAAGAAGTCACACCAAAATTAACCACGCTTCCGCAAAGCAGGGTGTGACAGCTTGGTATCAGAGCTCTGATCATAGCGAACTAGGATTCTTTCTCGAGTCTAGACTATGATCACTAGGGCTCTCACGAAAACATTTTTACTGCATACCACTTAAGTCCAGATCCAAAACGTTTTTACAAACACATGTTGAGCACATTTTATTATTTTAGGCTCGGTCTTGGAGGCCGAGGCTCGATCTTAGAGATCGAGGTAGATGGCTAGTGAGACTAGGAAGAGTAGGCTCAGTCATGAAGGCTGAGGCTCGGACATGGAGGCCGAGGCTCGATCTAGAAGGTCGAGGTGGATGATAGAGCAGTCTTAGAGACTGGGAGGAATTTGGCTAGTGGGACTAGGAATATCAGTCTGGGAGGCTGGGAGGCTAGTGGGACTAGAAGAATTATTTGATTGCTTATTGCTGACTAACATGTTTATATGTGGATGTGATTGATTGTTATACGTATATGTGTTTATGTTACAAATGTCATGCTTTCATCATGTACAAGAAAGATGGACACTACGAATCCCATGGCCATAGCATCAGACGACATAGTACATCGAAGCACGAGGTGCACATTTCCGATACTACCGGCACAGACAATGACGACATTCAGCCCTTTGCGCTGCCTAAAGTCGTAGCAGAGCCTACTGATGGCCATCTTGTTGGGAATTTGCCACTCGCGGTGATCCCTGCTCCTGTGCCCCCTTGCCACTTATCCCATTGTTGATATGCCCCCGACGTGGCCTCTAACGACGATAACAATCTACTAGAGAAGGACCCATTCGAGGGCGAGGCCCTATTGCTGCTGGTATTAGCCTACTGCTTGCGGACGCTCCTGCAGGGGAAACTCATGCCCATTCCCCTGCCCCAGACTCATTTGAGTTTCTAACATCCGCATTTTTGCATATACAGGGAGTGCAGCACCATTCACACGACGCCGACCCTGATACGGCATCATCAGCTGCACCGGTTCCCGCACACAGCTTTGAGTTTGATCACAGTATTGAGGGTGATCTTGTTCTTCCACCTGGTTTTGATCCAGACCATGACCTTGAGTTCATACACTTAGTCAAGCCCTTGGAGGATCCTGTAACCCCCTATGATGGTTGATCCAGCTGATTTTGAGATGGAGTTTGTTGATCCGGAGCCAGCCGTGGCCCCTGAGCCAGGCGTTGCTCCTAACACCGCATTGGAGCATGGCCCTGTTCATGCCGATGCACCTGCTGTTGCTCCTTGATTGATCATCTGCTTGGACGAGAGAAAATTTGGGGTAACTGTGCAAGACAATTTATTATTACGGGGGCCCACGTAATAACGACTTGTAGTGCACAGAAATCCTGGTGGACTCTGCGGGTCAAGCTAATAAAAACCCATGTGGCAGGAAATAACTCGAACACGAATGACAAAGGCGATGAAGCCTCGAGTTCATTCTATTTCAAGCAACAAGCCAAATTGGCAAGCCTATGTGAAGGCTCAGAAAATTTATTTCCCCACCAATACATTGAGTATATTTATGTGTAAATTGGGTGAGTACATGATGGCTTATGGTGCTATGTATCTCCTAGACAATTGAGATGATGTCTAACCCGCTTCATGCCACTTCGGCAAAACAGAATGCCACCCAGGCATGACACAAACACCAGTATGTTGCCAAGGATAGAAGCCGAGCTGCAAAAATGCAACTCACAGGCAATTGCATGACATGAAGCTCTCCGCTTTTAGCACAGCAATGGCACTACTGGAAATAACCCCCCCCCCAAACTGACTGCACCTATAAGCAGTTCCTGAACTGCAAGCCTTTGAACTTCGTCGAAACAGGAAGCGCCATTGCATTTGTCGTTGGTCCGAAAAGATTGACTCCATTCTAAGAATGACTAACTGTTCACCCCAACAGAGTATTACCTTTACCTCGGGGTCATTTCTAGATGGCACACTCTCATGGTGGGACCATCAGGGTCAGGCCTTGGAACAGAATGCTACTTATGCACTGAGCTAGGACGAGCTCAAGGAAATGATTAAGGAGAAATATGGTTCTAAGATTGGAATAACAGAAGTTTGAGATGGAGTCCTGGAATTTGAAAATGGACGAACCAGAGATTCCTGAACCTGTCCAGCGACCGCACGACTTGCCTAGGGTCGTCACTTACTAAGTCATTGATGTTGTATGATACAGTTGGGTACCTGTAAACCTTACATTCTGGTCTCGATTTGTGGCAATGCAATCGCAGTGATCTATTGTTTATGTTCTATGACATGAGATGTTATGTGATTGATTTATTTATAACATGAGATGTTATGTGTTGATATTGTTGTATACTTACGTACACTTTACTTACTATGACCTGACCCATACGATCATCATTTAGAAGATGCCTCCAAGACGGGATGTACGCATACCCACCAACGAGGCGGAACTTCAGGGAATCATTGCTGCAGTCATCGCACAATACGAGGCCCATCACTCCGAGCGCAACGGAGGTACCTCAGGAAATAACCCACCCAACGGCTGCACCTACAAGCAGTTCTTAGGCTGCCAGCCCCTACAATTCGACGGCACTGGGGGTGCCGTAGCCTTCGTACGCTGGATTGAGAAGACGGACACTGTTTTGCGTGCGAGCAAATGCGCCCCAAGAGATCAGGTCACGTACATTTCCGGGCTATTCCGAGATGGGGCTCTGTCATGGTGGAAACTTCAGGTTCAGACAATGGGCGAGGCTGCTGCATATGCTCTATCGTGGGACGAGCTGAAAGAGCTAATGCATAAAAAGTACTGTTCGAGAACAGAAAGCCAGAAGGTAGAAACTGAGTTCTGGAACTTGAAGATGGAAGGTCCAAAAATAGCTGAGTATGTGGAGAAGTTCCAAGTTCTATCGCGTATCGTTCCTTACATGGTAGATCCGAAGTTTAAAAGGATTGAGCGTTTCATTTGGGGATTGGCACCCCAAATCATGAGCATGGTAACGGCATCAAAGCCTGCCACAATCTCTGAGGCCATCAATCTAAGTGTAGCCCTGACGGAAGAGGCAATCAGGATGAACAAATTTTCAGCCTCTGAGGAGAAGAAGGAGACTCATGTAGAGTCATCTGGGGACAACAAGAGGAAGTTGGCGAATTTCAAACAGGGTACCCAGTCGAGTAGCGACGACAAGGCCAAAAAGAGAAAAGAGTACACGGGTATCCTACCAAAGTGCGACAACTGTCGACGTCACCACAACGGGCGGTGTAGATATGGAAAATGTGGTAACTGTGGCAAGGTGGGACATGTCAAGGAAACTTGTCGGCAAGGTACTGAACATGGAAATAGAGGTCAAGATGGTAACGGAAATCGCGGAGGAAATAACAACGACAACAACTATCAAGGCAGAGATGGTGACGATCAAGGCTGTGGCCAAGCATGTTTTAGTTGCGGTGATGTGGGGCATTTCAGGAAGTATTGCCCTAAGAACACTCAGGCACGTGGATGAAAGCTCAACAGCGGGGATAAAATCCAAGCGTGGATATCGGTATGTCTCATAATAGTCAATGTTACGCTCTATTTGACAGTATTGTCAAATTTTAGCTTCAGTAAATATCGTTGTTTTAGTAGTAAGTAACCTAGATACCCAGTTCTCGATAGAACAAGCCTAACGGAAGCTTCGATGTGATAATTGGGATGGACTGGTTGTCGAACAACCCAGCGGAGATTGTCGTCCGCACCCCGACGACGAACGGAGAAATGATGGTGATTCATGGAGCAGGATACGCTCCTACGGATCATCAGGCAAAGAAGACACAAAAATTTTCGCACAAAGGATGTGTTGCATTCTTGGCTCATGTCGTGGAAAAAGAAGCCGAAGAACCAAAACCCGAAGACATCCCTGTGATTGGAGAATACCCCGAAGTCTTCCTCGAAGACTTGCCGGAATCGTCTCCTCCACGGTTAATTCCAGGCACTGCACCCGTAGTCAATGCATCGTAGCGACTTACATTTTCGGAGATGCAAGGAATGACAGAGAAGTTTTAGCAATGGATAGAGAAGGAAGATAACAGACCAAAATTCCCTTTTGGGGTAACCCCATTACTACTCGTCAAAAAGAAGGATGATAATTTTCAAATAAACATCATCTACCGGGAGCTGAACAAGCTGACGATCAAGAATAAATACCCTCTGCCAAGAATTGATGATCTGTTTGATCAACTGCAAGGTTCAAGCTTTTACTCAAAGCTCGACTTGCGATCTGGATACCATCAGTTAAGGATACAAGAGGAGAGTATCTCAAGGACAGCTTTCAGAACTCGTTATGGGCACTACGAGTTTCTGGTTATGCCGTTTGGGTTGACAAACGCACCTGCAATATTCATGAATCCAATGAATTGAGTTTGTAAGCCGTACTTGGATAAGTTCGTGATTGTACTCATATATGATATCTTGATTTATTCAAGAACAAAGGCTGAGCACGAACAGCATCTAAGAGCTATTTTGGAACTGCTAAAGAAAGAGCAGCTGTATGCCAAATCCTCTAAGTGCGAGTTTTGGCTACATGAAGTCCAATTCCTTGGGCACGTGGTAAATGGAGATGGAATCCACGTGGATCCAACCAAGATCGAGGCGATCAAGGATTGGGAAACGCCAAAGACGCCAACCGAGATTCGGCAATTCTTAGGTTTGGCTGGCTATTACCGAAGATTCATCGAGAATTTTTCAAAGATCGCTTAACCACTGACGCTCCTCACTCAGAAAGACAAAAAGTTTGATTGGGGAATCAAACAGGAAGAAGCGTTTCAGATATTGAAAGATAAGCTTTGCAACGCGCCAATCTTAGCCCTACCGGAAGGTACAGATGATTTTGTGGTATACTGCGACGCATCGCGTCAAGGATTGGGTTGTGTGTTGATGCAACGCCAAAAGGTTATTGCCTACGCGTCACGCCAGCTGAAGGTACATGAAAAGAACTATACCACACACGATTTGGAACTTGGCGCAGTGGTTTTTGCTTTAAAGATCTGGAGACACTACCTTTATGGTACGAAGTGCACAATCTTCACAGATCACAAGAGCCTCCAGCATATATTCAACCAGAAGGAGTTGAATATGAGGCAAAGACGATGGGTAGAGCTGTTGAACGATTACGACTGCGAGATAAAGTATCATCCAGGGAATGCGAATGTGGTCGCCGATGCCCTAAGTCGAAAAGAGAGGATCAAGCCCATAAGGGTTAGGGCTTTGGAGATGGTTGTTCGAACCGATTTTCCTCTGCGCATTCGTGCCGCGCAGAAAGAAGCTCGCAAGGAGAGAAACCTTGAAGAAGAGTGTCTACGTGGGATGGAGAAGTTGTTGATACCAAACAAGGAAGGAACGTTGTGTTTTGAGAAGAGGATTTGGGTTCCTTTGTTTGGAGGTTTAAGAAAGGTTATTTTCGATGAAGCTCACAAGTCGTGGTACTCTATCCACCCTGGAGCGGATAAGATGTACCAAGATCTTAAAGATTATTATTGGTGGCCTAGGATGAAAGGCGATGTGGCTGTTTATGTGAGCAAATGTTTAACTTGCGCTAAGGTTAAAGCGGAATACCAGAAGCCTTCAGGACTTCTGCAACAACCAGAGATTCCCAAGTGGAAGTGGGAACAAATCTCCATGGATTTTATTACGAAATTGCCAAGAACGCCAAGAGACCATGACACTATCTGGGTGATAGTGGATCGATTAACGAAGTCAGCACACTTCCTGCCTATCCGAGAAAAGGATAATACGAGCAAATTGGCTGAAATTTACATGAGAGAGATTGTTACGCGCCATGGAGTACCTCTCTCGATTATCTCCGATAGAGACGGAAGGTTCGTGTCAAGGATATGGCAATCCTTCCAAGAAGCTTTTGGCTCGAAGTTGAATATGAGCACCGCGTTTCACCCGCAGACCGACGGTCAAAGCGAGCGGACGATTCAGACGTTGGAGGACATGCTGAGAGCATGTGTTATGGATTTGGGCGGTAGCTGGGATAAGCATTTGCCTCTGGTTAAGTTTTTATACAACAACAGCTACCATACCAGTATTGGTGCCGCGCCATTCGAAGCTTTATATGGGCGCAAATGCAGATCACCGCTCTGTTGGTCTGACGCCGGTGATAGACAGTTGGTTGGTCCTGATGTAGTCCAGGAAACCACCGACAAGATTGCACAGATACGAGATCGCATCAATGCAGCTCGTAACCGGCAGAAAGCCTACGCGGATCGAAGCAGGAAACCTCTAGAGTTTGAGGTTGGTGATATGGTTTTGTTGAAGGTATCACCCTGGAAGGGTGTGGCACGCTTTGGGAAGCGTGGAAAGTTGAATCCACGATATATTGGTCCGTTCAGGATTTTGGAAAGAATTGGGACCGTAGTATACAAGTTGGACCTACCTGCCGAACTGAATGGTGTTCACGATACATTTTCATGTATCCAATCTGAACAAAAGTCCAACACAAGATACCGTTGCCATTCCTACCGACGAAATTCATGTTGACGACACGCTCCACGTTGAAGAACCCGTTGAGGTCGCGGATTGGAAAGTGAACAAGACCCGCCGGAGCAGTGTCAAGCTCGTCAAAGTTCGTCGGAATGCCCGCCATGGTCCTGATTTCACCTGGGAGCGTGAGGACCGAATGAAAGAGAAATACCCCCACTTATTTCCTAAGAACCGTGCTTCTACAAGCAGAACTTAAAATTTCGGGACGAAATCTTTCTAACGGGGGAGAATGTGACAACCCTCACTAAACCGGATATCCGTACGACTTAATTAATAATAATTTACTGCTTAATTACTGTGCTTGCTTGAAATTGCGGATAAACTGCTACTTGAACACTGATACATACACATACTTGCATCATACCTTATTAACTGTCACTCTATTATTTACATACAGGACTTTAGTGACAAACTTGATGCACAAAAGCACAGTAGCACAATGAACGGATAACCCAGTAAACGTGCTGACATAGCCAGCACCAGGCAGACACTGCCTCTAAGGCCTGTATGAGCCAGAGATAGTTTACTACACTAGTAGAGAGTGTAGGGAAATGAGGGTTGTAGAACTGCGTCACTGGGTGATAATTATAGTGACCGGATGTGCCAAAATATGATTTAAAAACAAAATTCTGCACTTTAACCCAAAAATTCAGCATTTTAGCTAACTAGTAAAGTGCAAAAACGCGGAAAAATAATACTAGACACTTTCCAAAGTGTCGGGAACTCTTTGTGTCACTAAAAATAATATTAACTACACTTTAAAGCTTTGTTAAGCACTTTAACGGATCAGTATCCGACCGAACAACCGGACTTAACCCGGGACATAAAAATATTGACATCAACAATTTTTTTTTTCTGAGCCAGTCAGGGTCCCCGAATACCCTAACACCCGTAATAAATTACAACACGCTAGTAACTAGTCTTAACCCTCCTAAACTAACTAACTAAACTAGTTAACTAATTAGTTAAAACCCAACCAAAAGCCCCCCCTTTTTTGACCGATTCAGTTAGTATATGGGGACACCCCACAAATTGTGGATTATTTAAAACATACTTGTTAATTATCTAAGGAACATTTTGCCTTGTGGGTAATTAGGAGAAAATGTTCTATAAGTAGGACCATGAGTCCAAGAACAACAATCACAATTCACTTGAAAAAAAAAATCAATTTCCTTCCCTCTCATTACCTACTGCCGAGAGCATTCACTTCCATCCATTTTTTTTCCATTTTGATCAAAGTTTTCTACTTATATACAAGTGTGAAGGGTCGCGTACAAGGAAGCTTGGTGCTTACGGATCGTCAAGGACCTCACCTCAACGCTATTAACCACCCGTTTTTTGACTAGTTTCTTCCCTAGCCTCGAGCTAGTAGTAAGTGACTCTAAACGCCTTTTTGATCTATTCTAAAGTGGTTAATAAAAGATTTAACGGGCAAAAATCATAAATACCAGAGATCAAGTTTAAAGTCTACAAAAAAAAATAATAAACAAAGTGGTTAATAAGTAAATAATAGTGTAAAACTTATAAATCTAGTTTTAATATGATTATTTATTGTTGTTGATTGCTAGTATGGGAATGGATCGTCATCGAACCACGCTAGAGCATGTTCACAAAACATGAACTAGCCTTATGTTTAGTTGTAAAGTTTCTAGATGACGAACCCTTTCCAACATGAACATGAACTTTTGTAAAAACAATTTTTCTTATGAAATGGAGTTCTAAACTAGTAGATCTACGGATCTACAAGTGGTATTTTTAAAGGACCAAGTGTAAAATGAAATCATATTTTTGAAAGCCGGATCTTTCCTAAATAAATGTGCTTTTGTGAACACACAAGTGTGTAGACACTTATGTAACAAAAAGTTTTAACCAAAATTGTTTTTTTTTGTAATTCTTTTACTAGAAGATGTACAAATGCATTTCCTATAAAAATAAGATTTTCGAGAAACCGATTTCATTTATAAAAGTAGAAAGATCTATTATAAATAATGGGAAGTTACTACACACTTTTACACTACCCACAAGTTCATGTGTTTGTGATATTTTTGAACTAGTTTGATGTTGAAATATTGTTTGTTAATGTTGGGAACATTGTTGATTTGAATTTTAAAAGAAAATGATACGCTAGAAAGCGTGGCCACTCCAGTTACAGGGGAAACTCTGGCGAAATTTTTCCAGAAATATAAACACTTGGAAATATTTTTGGTGACAAGTGTCTATAACTATATTTTTAACTTGTTTTCAAAATATAAATTTCGCTACGATTTTTATTACAAAATAAGCAAGTGTCGGAGGTGGGATTTTCACGAAAATAAAACTTGATAAATATATATTTAGTATATATTTTCCGTAACAACACTTGTGTAAATTTTTGTGATTATTTTGTGAACTACATAAATATTATTTTCAGGGTAAAAAATTACTGAATATTAACAACTCCAAAATACAAACGCTTTCACGATAAACATATAAGTTACAACGGTAATTATTATTACCACACGATTGCTAAAACGTAACTTACGCATTATACGGAAATAATTATGAACGTATATTTTATCAACGTATTATTTTTGGGGAAATATTATGTGAAATGAAAATATAATATTTTTGAGAAAAATATTTATATTTTGGAATTGGAAATGAATATATTAAGTGAGACTTAATGGTGTAATTCGAACGCACATGTATTAAATCCCCCATCCTTGGGAAGGAGATTAACTACCAAGTACATGCAAAATGTAAACACGAAATAGTTGTCTAACTATTTCCCAAAAACTTAAACTATAAAGCTAAGGCACGGCCATCCGTCTAATAGAATTAGTACATGTAGGTCGTTGCACAGCTGCCTGATTCGGAGTACTTGGTAAAGACGCACCGGCTGTGAGTTCATGTCCCCCTTTTCTCTTAACTGTTTTCAGTTTTCTAAACTGCGGGGGTGAAATACATGTTACTATGACTACGAATATTTCTTACATGGTATGGTCAGCTAAGGAAGGAACTATTAGGTTATGTGATTTGGGTAGGTGAAACCTTAAGAACATTAGTCCTCGTAGTACGATCGAGGGATACAAGTGATAGGCCTATTTGAGCATAACAAACCCCACCCATGCGCCCTAAGGTTGGACCATGTGGTGACTTTGTCTTAACACCACCCATGCGCCCGCAGGTTGGACCATGTGGTGACCTTGTCGTAACCCCACCCATGCGCCCGCAGGTTGGACCATGTGGTGATCTTGTCATAACACCACACATGCGCCCGCAGGTTGGACCATGTGGTGACCTTGTCCTATCCCCCCCATGCGCCCGCAGGTTGGACCATGTGGTTACACATTAACTGATATGTTTCCTTATTTGCTTTCATACCAGAGTTTACAAAATATTCACGCTTACAATGGTTATAAAGGTTTATTCGCGCGCACAAACTAAACACATGAACTCGCTCAACATTATTGTTGATTTTTCAACTTACATGTATTTCAGGGAATTAAAGGATCTGGCACGGTATGGCACGTTTTCCCGCTGCACTAGTTTCCGAGGTCATCCGGGGTTTAGGGAATGTGACTCTTTCCTGGACAAGTCACAGTCCTTAAACTGTGTTTATGTTTTGTTTGTTTGTTGAACAAGATTATGGTTGTTAGGGTGTATTCCCGTTAAAACAATGGTATTGTATTTGGTTTTCAAAACTTAATGGATGAGGGCACCTCCAGTAGGGTAAGCTGCAACATCTTTTTCCAGGTGCGCAAAAGCCAACCAAGTGCATCACCCCCACAATGAGGGCACCTCCGCTGGTAGGAGGACCATGTATGTGGCCTCAACCCATATGATCAACGAAGGCAAAGGAAGGCCGCGTAAGGCGGCAAGAAGACCGGACAATGTCTGGAAAGACGAGCAAGTAATCTTTCCAAAAATCCGAGGCGGTCCGCGTGACAGGCGCGCCGTCGTTATTACAGGCCACCTGGCTCACTACTGCACCGAGCGATTATTCATCGACCCGGGCAATACTTCTAACATCATATACGAGCAGTGCTTCAACTAGTTCGATCAGGAAGACAAGGATCGGTTGCAAGCAGTGGACTACCCTTTGGCCGGGTTCGTAGGGGAAACTGTTTTCCCCCAGGGCCAAATTACCTTTCCTGTGCACCTCACCAACGGAAGGCACACAAGAACGGAGGAGGTAAACTTCATGGTTTTACCTCACACCTCCAAATCTGACGTGCTTCTCGAGAGAGAATCCCAAGGCGACTTCAACATGATTATGTCAGTACCCCACTCTGCGGTCGGTTTCCCAACCGAAACGGGGGTCGCGATAATCTACGCACGCAGGGAAGTCATGTCGTCAGACGAGCTGCGTCCGACCAAGATGGCAAGGCCCACCCCCAACACCCAACTAGAAAAATGGGTTCTCAACGCGAGACATCCAGAGCAAATAGTCACGTTGGGCCACGCTTTGTCACCCAACACCAGAGCGCAACTGAAGCAGCTCCTCTTCAGGAACCAGGATAGTTTTGCGTGGACGCCTGCAGATATGACAGGAATCCCACGCAAAAATGCGCAACATTTCTTGAATACCTTGCCAGGTATTAAACCAGTGATCCAAAGCCAATGCCACCTTAGATCCGCAAAAAAACGAGGCGATGCATGAGCAGGTCACAGAACTGCTCTCCGCAGGCATCCAGACTTGGTTGTCCAACCCAGTCATGGTAGAAAAACCAGACTGGTTGTCCAACCCAGTCATGGTAGAAAAACCATCCGGGGGCTGGCGTATGTGCGTCGATTATAAGGATTTCAACAAAGCTTGCCCCAAGGATTGTTACGCACTTCCAGATATCGATGAGAAAGTCGATAACCTCGCACCATTTTGATGGAAGTGTTTCCTCGATTTTTACAAACGCTACCACCAAGTACAAATGTCAATCGAGGACGAAAATAAAACGGCATCCCGTACGCCCACCGGAAATTACTGCTACACAAAAATGCCGTTCGGGTTGCGCAATGCAGGCGCAACCTATCAAAAATTGATGAACGACACTTTTCGCGGCCAAATCAGCAAAAGTGTCGAAATCTATATGGACGACCTGGTCGTCATGAGCATGGAGGAGGATACCATGCTCACCGATATTGAAAGAACATTCCAAACTCTGCGAAGCGTCAATATGAAGCTCAATCCAGGGAAATGCTCGTTTGGAATGGAGGAAGGCAAGTTTCTTGGATTCATCGTAACAAAAGATGGATTCAGGGTAAACCCGTAAAAAATTCAGGCGATCGAGCGCATGCCATCGCCTTCCACGATGAAAGAAATGCAACGACTAGTCGGCAGGCTAGCCGCACTGAATAGGTTCTTAGCCAATCATGCAGCTAAGTCCTATCCTTTCATCAAGACCCTGCGGAACTGTTTAAAAAAGGAACAATTCCAATAGACCGCAGAGGCCGAAGACGCTTTCTGGGAGATGAAGGAGTGTTTGATACAACTCCCAACTTTAACTGCACCACGCAAGAAAGAACCACTTATCTTGTACCTATCTGCCGCAGACAACGCGGTAGGCGCGGTACTCATAGTGGAGCGAGAGGGAGTTCAAACACACATCTACTACATCAGCAAAATGCTTAACGACCCAGAGACAAGATACTCCATCATTGAGAAGTTGGTGCTCGCACTAGTACATGCGCCAAGACGGTTGCGACGTTACTTCGCAAACCACGTAATCACGGTGCTAACCAACTATAGGATCGGCCTGATCCTATCCAAACCTGACATCTCTGGGAGATTAGCAAAATGGTCAATTGAACTGGGCGCACACACGCTGAATTATAAGTCGCGCCCCGTAATCAAAGGCCAAGTTCTGGCAGATTTCGTTGCCGAAGTACCGGCAAATCGCATCCAAGAATGCGAAGAAGAACAAAACCCTGCACCACCACCACCCTCTTCAGAAACCTGGGCACTATTTACCGATGATGCATCCAACGAGGAAGGTGCAGGCGCGGGTCTGCAACTCGTCAGCCCCGATGGCCAAGACCTTACCTATGCAATCCGCCTCGATTTCAAAAGCACAAATAACGAGGCAGAATATGAGGCTCTATTGGCAGGGCTACGTCTGGCAGTCAAGCTCGGCATACAACATCTGGAAGCACACGTCGACTCCTTATTAGTTGCAGGGCAGGTGCGCGGTGTCTATGCCGCAAAAGGGGATATCATGATCCTCTACCTCGAGCAAGCCTTGCAACTGAAATCAAAATTCACTTCCTTCAATATCCGCCATATCAACAGAAGTGAAAACAAATCCGCAGATGCACTGTCAAAACTCGCATCCAACAGCTTCCAACACCTGGCAAAAGAGATACGCATTGAGATTCTGCAAAATCACTCAGTACCCCTGCGCCAAGGCAATGTCATCCAGTACGGTACAGCATCCTGGATGACACCAATCATTGCATACTTGCAATCAGGTGTTACTCCCGAAAGCAAGTCAGAGGCACGTAAGTTACAATACAAAGCGTGCCATTATCAAATGGGAGACGGTATCTTATACCGTAAATCATACCTGGGCCCACTCCTACGCTGCGTCGATCCTCAAGATGCTACATACCTTATCAGAGAGATACACGAGGGAATATGTGGCATACACGCGGGTCCACGCATAGTAGTGGCCAAAATAATGAATGTTGGGTATTACTGGCCCGGCATGCACGTGGATGCAGTCAAAGTCTTGCGCAAGTGTTTCAATTGGCAGCGGCATGCTCCCAAGACCTTGCGCCCCAAGAACAACTTGATCCCTGTCACCACCGCATGGCCCTTCCAGAAACGGGCAATTGACGTGGTAGGACCATTCCCAGACGCACCAGGTGCGGTGAAATTTATCATAGTGGCTGTCGATTACTTCACAAAATAGGTGGAGGCAAAACCACTCGCCTTAACCACCGCTATGATAACAAGGAAATTCATCTGGGAACACATCATCTGCCGTTTTGGTCTACCGATGTGCATCGTTACCGACAACGGCACCAACTTCGCTGCCGACGACTTTCAAAAATGGCTATAAAAACTACACATTGAACACATATTTTCCTCAGTGGCACATCCGCAAGGGAATGGCCAAGTCGAGAGTATCAATAAAAGTCTAGTCGAAGGCATCAAAGCACGGTTGGGAACAGCCAGACGCGGCTGGGTCGATGAACTCCCAAGTATCTTATGGGCCCACAGGACAAGCCCTAAAACAAGTCACGGCGAGACACCCTTCAGCCTGGTCTATGGCTCGGAAGCGGTGATCCCGGCGGAAGTAGGTCTTCCCTCACCCCGGATGTTGGCTATCAACAAGATAGCCAACAATGAGGCACGCAGGCTTGACTTGGACCTCCTAGAAGAAAGGCGTGAAAACGCTGCCATCAACGAGGCTAAGTACAAAACTAAGCTTGAAAAATACTACAAATCACGCGTGCGCGTTTGTACTTTTAACCCGGGAGACTACGTACTTCGCGATAACGAAGCATCTAATGCTGAACGCCCAGGGAAACTTGCCCCCAAGTGGGAAGGACCCTACCTCATCCAAGAGGTCTTGGGCAAAGGGGCGTATAAACTACAAACGTTAGAGGGCGAAACTATCGCACGCACATGGAATGCACAACAGCTTCGACGCTGTTACATGTAAGCCATGTTTTTACATTTTCCATATAACCTATCGGGCCGCAGGCCACTTGCAAATAAATAAATGAGCGATTCAACGCAATATTGTTTATTACTACTATTACAAATGCGTGTTCCACTTTGCGGTATCTGCAAAAACAGATTGGCAAAATCTTCATTCGCGATACCCACACAAAGCGGCGACGACACACAAATATTGTAATAGGCCAGCAAAGGCAAAACATTAAGTGTCTATCTGGCCGGATACACACATACGGTTTTTACAAAACCTACACAATTCCTAAACCCTAACGGGACAAACACAGGAATTGACTAATACTCATACGACAAAGGTATAGAGTATACTCAATTACGCTTCACAGCCGGTAGAGTTCTTCATACTTGCATATCACCTAGATATGCAAAGGGCAAATCCAGACTTAGTGTTATTTACAATAACATTAACTCATACGAGTTCAAACATGCAAGTAATAAAAACGCTTGTACAAATTGAACAAAAACGGTTAAACTTTTTATTCAAAAAATTTCTACACCCACGCGGTGTACAAGAGTTTTACATGAAGTGTTTAACATTTACATCAAGGAAACAAAAAAGGGCACGCAGGCCAACCTAGTCCTTCTTTGTACCGCTGGTACCCGCGCCACCTGTGCCGTCACCAGCAGTCTCTTCCTCTTCCGACTCTTCGGCATCAACGTACAACATCCGTAAACGGTCTAAATAGTCTTCCGCATCCAAACATTCGTCAAGCTTCTCAAGGGCGGAAATAGACATGTTATGGTATGCGGCAAGAGCGGCAGCAAGAAGCCCTTCCGTATCAACGCCATGAAACCCGGACCTTTCATCAGTATATCCGCCTCGGGATAAGACGTTGATATGACTGATGCATTGATTATCACCAGCTTTAAAACCAGCATCCCGCGCGCGCTGCCTAATCTGGTCTACACCAGTTGCGTTCTCAGGGGCATCAAGGATAGCTTTAACAATCTGCAAAGCACAAGCAATAAGGTTATCATAAGCAAACATAAACAAAAACAAAGACATCGGATACTTACATGCCCGATACCGTGATCACGCATCCAATCGCGATCGTCCTTGAGCTGATTAAATGAAGAAACAAGGCTATCTCTAGCCTCAGCAACCTCCCTTGCCCGCGCTTCAGCTTCAGCCGCGCGGGCAGTGTCCTCAGCAACAATGGTCACCTGGTTCTGCACTTCAGCCTTTCAACAAACAAAGAAAACAAGTATATAAACATACTTATGAAAGAGATAAATTCAAGAGCAAAAACAACTCATAACTGAAGGCACTCAACAGTCTTGTTTAAGTTGGCACGGTCAGCATTTACCTCCTCAAGCGCCCTGGCAGCGCAGGCTTCCGCTCCCTTTGCATCTTCAAGAGCCTTGGCAATACGAGACTCAGCCACCTTAGCCTCTTGGGCAACCGCCTCAGCCGCGGCCTTCTCCTTGACCAAAGCAACATTCGCTACCTTAGCATTAGTCATATCCTGACGAACACGAAACAACGTTTCATTCTGTTTTGCCCATGATTCCTTCCAGCTCTTGCGATCGTTAGAAAGTGTTTCTTTCCAACTCTTCCGCTCATCAGAAAGTAACTTGGCGAGAGTACGAACCTGTTTAAGTGCAGCGGTTGCAGCCCACTTCTCAGTCTGCTTATGCTGCTCAAAGGCAGCCTTAACCCTTTTGAGCTGCTCCGCACCCTCACGAGCAGCCTTCACCAACTCTTCTGCCTCAGCCCGCAAGCGAGCAGTTTCCTCCTCTCTGCACCCCAGCACATTGTAATCTTCCATAATGGCATTCGCCACTATGGAACTCCCCACAAGCATGGAGGAGAGTTGGTTGATACGGAGCTCACGGGGAAAGGCACAGGCACGGTTAACTTCAAACGGAGTGCCCAAACCACTCAAAATCTCCTTACAAGCAGAAGGATCGCTTGAAATGTCATCCCCCTGCATAACACTCCAGGGGGGTCGGTGGTAGGTCGTACTCTGATCCTCCGTGTAGGTGCGGAAATAAAACTCCAATTCAGACTCTCCAGGCTGAATAGGAGGTCCTTCATAACCCGTACCCCCCAGAAGCGGAACCAGAAACCTTCTCGGCAGCAGGAGACTTGTGCTTTTCAGCATCAGACTGTTGCTTCTCCCCATCAGACTTTTGCTTATCAGCATCCGAAAACTTTAAGTTCAGATCATCGGTATCGTTCGGAGAGATAAGATTATCGGAGGAATCAACTGTGTCAAAGATATGAGTCACGGTCTTCCTCCCAGTATCCTCTGCCCGCACAGAGTGCTCACTCGCCACCTTGACGAAAGGGCTTGAAAAATCCTTGTTAACCCCCGCATCCGCAGTCGTGTCATGCGGGGGAGGGTGGGGAGCATCAAAGATAGAGAACCCTTCATCTTGCGGTTCTGCGAACAAAGCAACAATAACCATCAAATAAGTTACAACGGCAAAAACTTACAAAGGTTTTGGGTCACTTACCAGCCGCAACCACAGGCTTTGCCCGAGAAACAGCAGTTGTCCGCTTGGTCTGTATCCGTGAACGCTTTTTCTCACCAGCATCAGCAACCTTCTCTGGTTTTCTCTTCCTCTCATCAGCAGGCTTGGAACCCACATAGGTCCCACCTGCAGCCGCACCACCACCTGGAACACCCAAACCCTCAAGGGTGTCAGATACTACCACGTAATCGGTATACCTGCGGGAACAAGAACGAAGGATACCTTCCACCTGCGACACCAAAGAAGGAGCAACAGAACCCTCAGGTTTTTTCTTACCGCGACCCCGCGCGGGTTTCTCCACATGCTTCTTCTTTGCATGCTTCTTGGGGATAGTCTTCACCTCAAACTTTCCCAGGGCCCCAAGATTACCTGCGTTTAATCAATTAAGCAATCAAATCACAAGGGTGAACTTCCTTACAAAGCAGTTACAAAGGTTATGGATTATACCTTTGCCTTGCGGCAGGGGTGCATTCAGCGCATCACGCTTGGGAATGCGAAAGTTGGCAACAATGTCCAGATTAAAACCTTCACCTTCCTCGCACGCATGTAACTCAACCTTGCCCTTGAAGTCCGGATTAAATATCCTTCATAGGGCAGCATCCTCTGATAATACATTTACAATTCAGTAACATACATAGGAATAAGAAAAACCGAACAAAACAGAAGATACTTACCACCACTCTTTTCCCGCACAACGGGCCTTGCCCTCCTATCCGGCCTGGTCAACATCATCTGCAACACCCACAGCTCATTGTTGTCCAGTTTTTTGAGTTCAATAGGTCTCAGCCTGGGAAACCCATCCACCGTCTTTGCGGTGGGAAGAGCAATATCCTCCGCAGGAATGGCCTCATTCACATTCCGCAAGGTCATGTTAGCAACGACCGCGATAGCCTTAACGTAGAAGAACTTCTTCTTCCACTTCGTGATACCCTTGGGAGGGGTCATCAGCTTGGTACTCCCATACCGTTGATTGAAGGAAAAGAATCCGGTGTTCACCGTCAGATGGTAGAACCGCCGGAAATTTTCAACGGAAATCTCCAAACAAAGAGCACGAAAAGTGTACTCGAAATTTCTGATCCGAAACATCCCGAACGTACTCAGTTGGGAGATATGAATATGATAGTACTCCAGCACCTCGGCAACAAACACCGTCAATGGCAGTCGGAGGTTGCCATCATAGAAGAAGTCAGCCCACAGGGTGATGAATCCCGCCGGAGCATCGGCACCGGTGTCACCCTCTTGTGGGTATGTAGCCCCAAACTCTTTGGGCATTTGAATACTGGTCATCAGGGTCTCAAATTGACCCTTTGACCACTTTAATACCGGTAGGCCACCGCCGGGTGCACCACCATCATCTTCATCTTCTTCAGCCGCCGCCGGCGACGAATGTTCAGGGTTTTCACCCTCCACATTGTGAGGATTAGATGGTTCAGCCATAACACTGTTAAAAACAGAGAATAGAAAACGAGTTCTCGAAGAACTTGGAAACCTCACCGGAAACTTCAAGCAATTGATCGGAGAAGACGAAGGAACTTTCTTTCTCTCACCGGGAAATTTTTGAAATTTTGAACAAGTGAAGGGAAACCACGAATGGTTCCCCCTTATATACTCATCGCAATAAATGCGTAGTGGTAACTGAATCATCACGATCAAAAGGAACCAGTTACGCGGCGACACGTGTCCTGTGACAGTCCCGCTGACGGTTACCACGCGCGCGTGGCTGGTCACGCGCCTGACAAAAGAGACGTTTACACTCCTGCTGCAGTGCATTAATAACCTCGGGCAGTGCAAACGCCCTTTCCTATCAGCACATGCAGGAAATCCTACCAACTTTCACCAACTCACACGTGCGTTCAGCCACGTATGTAACGAAAAAGCGCTTATATTATCCAAATATAAGCGACATGCGGTTTCTCTGTTATAACCGCGCCATAACCCATACCGCATGTCGTTTTTTACATACCCCTCAAAAAAGGCAAAAAAATATATCTCTACATTGTGTAAAGGGGTATAAATAATATTCTCACATTCCCACGAGCACACGTGGAATATGCGTAGATGACACACACGAGCCCGCACAGGTGTGTCAGATACTCAGAACCAGCGTTGTTCTTTGAACTGCGAAAACCGCATCTCAGGAACAGGTAAACTGCATCGCTTTGAAGTTCTTCAAGCTTCAAATCCCTCGTGTCCGGTTCACAACCACAGAGGGTACGCAAACAGCTTCTCCGTAGGGAAAAAGGATGGGAATGTACGCGACCGCACATCAGCAACCCTGACTCCTGATCCTTCAAGAGCTACATCAAAGAGAAACCTTCCTTCAAAACGAGTCTTCTGAAAGAAACCGCAGACACTCATGAGTCACTGCGGTCATATATCCAGCTACGCGAATGGTAGCTACGGAAGAGCCACGACTAAGTCATCACACAGATGAAGGAACCTCTTCAAGGAAAACTGATTCCCATTGAAGCGTAAAGGAAAGTGGCTACAGAACGAGTACGAACGAGATATCCAATCATCTTGAGAGCCCTCGTTGAGCAACAAGCGAACGAATAGTGGTAACAAGTCTGCTTATGACTTTGTTTGCCCACTTGTGAGATGGATAGAATAAACAATGGTGGGCATGACCATGCCTATGACCATACATTATCCAGATTCAAATTGTTCGACCAAATACGGCCAACAATGACGCAAGTACCCCACGTTGTTCGACCAAACATGGCCAACAATGCAAAGGAACGAGGTAACCGTAAAGGACGTGCGGTTACTTGAGAGCTAATTGGAAGAAATGAAAACCTCACAAAGTAGGGATCGTCATTACATGTCCAATTGCTGAACATAGAGCTTGAGCAAAGCCACTTAGAGCATTGCATCAGCTACCGCAAAGGTTACAACTAGAGTTGCGGCTGCGGGTATCCTCCGTCACCGTTACAAAGGTTGGTTTGAAGTTTGTGGACATCTTCAACCACGATCTCAGAGGTTGGTTCGACACACCAACAGGTGGCACCCAACCCTGATGACATCAGAAACAGGTATCCCACGCTACCAGATCAAAACCCTAGGCTGAGAATTTCGCATTAGACGAAACTTGCTCACCGGTACGGAAGAGGCGTCACACGACTCTACCGGATCCCTGGCTCTATTTTCTAGAAGCAGGAGCCATCTACATGGCCTAGAATCTTCTACAACATACGCACTAACTTCTAGACACCATAGTCCAGTACTCCTCCCACATGCAACTTGCATACGGAAACAACACTAGACTGGGGGGACTTGAAGGGGTATGGTCCCAGATCTCGCGTCAGCATGACCGCGAGTGACCATTACCCTTATCAAAACCCCCACTAGCTAAAGACTTATCTGTGTCCGTGCGGCCACGCGCGAACACAGAGGTCGAATCTAATCTGCCCAATGATGGGAGAGGACTTACCTGGAGTATGAGAACGGTATAGTAATGCGGCGTGGCACCGCATCTGGTGTATGAAAACGGTGTACACATAGCGATGCGGCCTAGCACCGCATCATGTGAACACTTCTATCAATACAAGGGATCTAGATAACAGCAACAGTCACCACAAGTGGCGATGCGGCCTGGCACCGCATCTCACAGTCTTTGCCAGAAGGACAACGCGGGAACAACGGCGGTTACCGCAGGTAGCGATGCAGCGCGGCACCGCATCTTGCCCACAAGGCAAGTGGGACTGACAGTACAGAGCAAGTGGCACCAATGACAGTCGCCTGTCAGGCCATACGTAAGCAACAGACTGACACTACAGTAGGACGTGGCTTCACCTCCACAACCGACAAGCCTGACACACCTGCATAAGGGCGGCACGTCGTCAGTCCGTCCTTTCAACTCCTCCTTCATTCCTCGGCTATAAATACCAACCCCAAACCAGGTTTGAGGTATCTCTTCACAACTCTCTCACTACTACTATCACACTTTGCTTTCCAAGCAAATTACTGATTCTCACGCCGGAGAGTGGTAACAAGGAGCACCCCCACCCCATCCTCCTTGTTACGAGTCACGGCTTGTTTCCTTGTGCAGGAGATCAACCGGCGGACGATCCAGCCAGCGATCCTCGAGAGGAAGGGATTAACCCTTCTTGACGAGATCAGTGTGTTAACCCTGCCCGGTTAACCATTGTTTCATCAGATGGGTTAGGTTTTTAGGCGGTGGTGGGGTGGGGTGGAGGTGGGTGTATAGGTTTTGGGTGGTGGTGTAGTGGGTTTATGTTTTAGATTATCGAACACTCATCACTCTATAATGTCTTCTTATACTTCTTATTTTTAGGAGTTTTTGTAGATTAAGTTAATACTCTTTCTTACATATTTGGTTTGCAAAAGTTGCTGGAATTGGAATACGAGTTTCAAAGATAACATGTTCAATTGAGTACGAAATTGGAATGAATTAAAATCAAATTCACTTAGGGGCTATTTGGTAGTCTCTGAATGGTCATTAAGAGGATATCTTTTAATAGAACCATTAAGAATTTTACCAATGAGAATGTGGAAGAATGTGACATGTGATGATTTACCATTCAGATGTTACATCTTAACCATTCAGACTTAAGGTTATCTCTTATTCATTCAGAGGTTTTAAACCATTAAGATGTAGCATCTGAATGGTCATTAAGAGGCTACCAAACAGCCCCTTAAATTACTTCATGTTAGGGCTGACAATAGATATCTGTATAAGACACGAGTAAACTTATTTACAGAAAAAGTACATTATTTAATTTTTTACTTTTTTAAAAATAAATATAATTAGGAGGCTACAATCTATCATTTCTTTAAAAATGTGAAGAAATTCAACAATTTTTTTTTGTGTCAATAGCATTTTTATTTCATTCCAATCATCAGGGCAAATTACATAAGGATAGCAGGTAGACGAGCAACAAACTGCGCCGTCATCCCTTTCTGAATAGAAAACCCTAATCTACTAAAAACAAAGCCCCGCCCCTGAGGGGTCGAAAGGTTGCTATGGACCACACGCTGAACTCTAAAAATGTGAATTCTTTAAAAACACGATTTACCAGCCCTACTTAATGTAAATTCTTTAAAAATGTGAAGAAATTCAACAATATAACTTAGAATCACCGATACCCTCACCTCACAACCCCAACATAACCAAATCCCCGCCTCAGCCCAATCGGCACCTCTCCTCTATCACCATTAAATGGTTACACGAAAAATACCATGACACGTAGTTCATATGTTTGCATTCAAAACTTATTTTTAAGAAAATAAAGATGTCAGTCATCCAACATATAGCAACCTTCAAAATATAGGATTTTATTTTTAATATTTTTCATCAAATAACTATCATCACATTAAAACTTATGAGAACTCATTGCCTACATTGAAATTAAATTACGCCTAATCAACGATACGTTAAAGCTAATCAAGTGTTTTAAGAGCAATATATTCTAGAGTTAATTGCCAAAATCGTCCCTGATGTTTGGGCAGGTTTGCCATTTTGGTCCAAAATGACACTTTTGTACCAAATTGCCCCCAACATTTGTAACTTTTTGTCATTTTCATCCAAACCCTAACTTAGTTTATTATTTCTGATAAGTTGAGGATATTTGGATGAAACTGACAAATATAAAACCACAGGGACGATTTTGGCAATTTACTCAAACTCTTTTAAATTTCTTTTATTTAATTAATTTTGTTACATATAAAATAAAAAATAATATACATGCAATTTTTATATGAAAAAATAATAGCTTTGTCACATAATTTTTATAAAAATACCAAAAGTTGTAATCGATTGTTATGTGTTGCACACCAATGACGTTTTCTCCTTATAAAACTGGTTTATATAAACAAACTGTAAATTAATTTCTGTCTTAATTTATAAAATTTAAAACATCCTTCACCCTAACAGAAAAAATAAACTGAGTTAGTGATTTGGATGAAAATTTATAAAAATTATGTGACAAAACTATTATTTTTTTTTCAAAAAACTCCATGTATATTCTTTTTTCTTATATATGTAACAAAAATAATTAAATAAAAGAAATAAAAAATGGTTTGAGTAAATTGCCAAAACCGTTCCTGTGGTTTTATATTTGCCAGTTTCATCCAAATATCCTCAACTTAACAGAAAAAATAAACTAAGTTAGTGATTTGGATGAAAATGACAAAAAGTTACAAACCTTGGGGGCAATTTGGTACAAAAGTGTCATTTTGAACGAAAATAGCAAACGTGCCCAAACCTCAGGGACGATTTTGGCAATTATATAATACTCTAATTTTCAACAATTTTGTGCAATGAAGGTTGTACATATGGCATAGCTGATGTTTCAGGCTTTAGGCTGTTGTAAATATTACTTTATATGTTTTCAAGACAGAGAGAGGGAGACATGCGATGGTAAATCCCCAGCTCCACCCTTCCACTGCTTCGACGCCGCGCTGGTGTCACAGTCACCCTCGACATCTCAACCCCAACAGTGGCAACGGCAAGGGCAAGAAGGGATTTGAGGGTTCGGCACTGATTAGAGGGATTTGAGGTTTTGCAAAAAAATCGAAAAGAAGAGAGAGAGAGAGACAGAGAGAGAGGAATCAGAATTGGTTTTCTGGCGTATAGGGTTTCGATTATGAGCTACAGACTGAGCTTCGCCATCTCAATTCTCAAAGACCAGGTACGTCGTTTAGTTTTTTCTGGTGCGTCGAGGGTTTTTGATGATTTGGTTCTCATTTTTCTTCTGAGAAATTGATGTGGGTTTTTAGTTTGATTTGTGGATTGGCTGTGATTTGGGAGATTTTAGGTGGTATATATACTTGTAATGAATACAAAATCGAACTTTTTATGAAAAATATATTGCAGGTCAAGGATGAAGTAGTAGGTTACAAGTTTTATAAGCAAGGGTACAAGTTTGATTTTCAACCACCAAAAGGTAAGCATTGTGTCATTCTTGATGATATTTTGATGATAAGCTATGTTTTATAAATGAGTAAAAACTAAGGGTATATTCTAACATTGTTGCATGATGCTGGAAATTTAATTGCTATAGTTTTTTTTTCTTTTTTGAAAACAAGCTCATGAAAATTTAACCATTATTTTGAAGATCTTGCTGATCAACTGGTTGGAGCTATGTTTTATGTAATTGGATACTTCATGGGTCAACAAGGAGCTTGGGGGTGTCTCAAGTACATCCCTCATTGGTACGATAGATCAACCCAGTAGATTTGGTCAACGAAAAGGAAAAAGGTTCGACTTAGTAAAAAGTCAAATAGTTTGAGAATTTACACAAAGTATACTCTTTTAAAAATTTTAAATTGTTTATTCAAGAATCTACACCTGTATTGAATAATAACCAATGTTGTTAAGAGCTTGGTTGGACCAGGAACTAGGAACTGGATCTCCATCCAATTCAGTTGGCATGGGTTGAACTGACACCAATTGGGTTAGTCGATGTTATGACAAAGGTGGATACTGACGTCCACGATGTTATGGCAATGGACGTCGGAGCAACTGAGAAGCCATCAGAATCAAGTCCCATGACAACAAGTGATTCTTACGTCTTTATTAGTATATTTTTTTTTTTTGAAATTATCATCAAATGTTATTATAAGAGGTAAAATGGCAACTTCGTGGCAGACTTGATATCGTCATTATTTACTGTAATGTTGCATTAATATAACATATTCACTTTGTTGCTGAACAGAGCTCTACTTAAAATTTGATCAGAGAATTGATGGTGCTTTAGATGGGTCGTGTGGATTATGGGTTGGGTTTGGTGATTGAACTACCCTTTGGGACAATTAAAGATGTTAATAATTTGTTTTAATTTGGAAGTTGTGAGATTCAATTCGATTTTTTTTTCTTTTAATCTGTTGCAGCAAGGATGACCATCGATTTATTGAGCAACATAGAGAATCCAGATCAAAAAACGCGCAAACAGAGAAACTAATGAATGCAAAACCAGATGAAACAACGAACAAAGCTCAACAGATGACGATTTTCTACCACAGAGAAGTGATTGTGTTTGATAATATACCAGCCGATAGAGCGAGAGATTTGATGTTAGCAGCCAAAGATTATCCTTCTTCTACCGGTAAAACCAATGCTCATGATTACTTGATAGCAACTTCAAATTTTCCTTATAACGCACGCGAATCAGATCAACCGATTGATCATCTTCGAGTTCAAGCCAACGGTCTGGATCTACTAATTGCAAGACGAGCGTCGCTCAACAAGTTTCTAGCCAAACGAAAGGACAGAGCCACCGTACAAGCACCGTATCCGTCACCGGGAGCCGGACCGTCTATGCATGAGCTTAATTTCGATATAAATATGTAGAAGTTTGAGTATTATTGATTAACATGTTTTTACGGACTGCATCTTGCAGCTGTTTGAAAAAGTTTGGTAATTTTTTTTAGGGATTTTTACATATTTCCCCCTTCTAAGCTGGCTTATTACGTATTTCCCCAAATAAAAAAAAACAATTACATATTTCCCCTCCCTAACCCATATATATTACATATTTCCCCTTTTCATTAAAAACTCTTATTTAAATGACTATTTTACCCTTAATGAACTATACTAAATGAAAATTTACATATTTCTCATTTCTAATATCCTCAATAAATTACATATTTCTTCAATTCATGTTTTTTTTTATTTAGGTAAATAAGTAATTGTTTTTTTTTATTTGGGTGAACTGCCCATCTCAACATTCTCATTTACATTGTTTGATAATTCACCACCCTATCCGTTTTTTTTATTTGAGGCGAAGTTAAATTAGGAAAAATAAATAGAAAACAAATGGAAGCACTGTGATATTACATGTATTGATACTTGATTCTCTAAATCTGATTAAATTCTTAACCCCCTTCCATATTCTGATTTTGGGTTGGTGACTGTGGATGTTTATGTGTATGTGTATGTGTATGTGTTTGTTGTTTATTTTGATACCTTGACTATGACTCTTTAACGGTATTACATTGGTTGACTTTTTTTATGAACAAGTTAACAACAATTATTTACATTTGAATACCATTACTGTTGGCTCGTGAATAATATTTCGGTTGAGATCTGAGACAATTATAATTCTCAACCATCCCTTCTCATCCGCTCCATGATCAAGTCATTAGTTGTTTTTTTATAGTTTTAAAATCTTTAGAATTAACAATTAGAATTGGGGAGATATGTAATTGATTGATGATATTAGAAATTGGAAATATGTAAATATTCATTTATAGTTCATTAAGGGTAAAATAGTCATTTAATAAGAGTTTTTAATGAAAAGGGGAAATATGTAATATATATGGGTTAGGGAGGGGAAATATGTAATTGTTTTTTTTATTTGGGGAAATACGTAATAAGCCAACTTAGGAGGGGGAAATATGTAAAAATCCCTTTTTTTTACTGATAGTAAGAAGACTTTTTTATTGTAGCCATTGAAAACGTTTGGTAATTTTTTTTAACTGATACTTTTTATTGTAGCTATAGATACGTTTGTATAATGTTTGTAGATTGACCGTATGATTCATAATTGGCAAAGCCACGTGGCGGAGTTTCTAGCTTAGAAACTAACCCCGAAAAGCAGCTTCGCCATGGGACAGAAATAACACTTTACTTGAAGGTGATTTATATGTTCTCTTTTTATGAAGTTCATGTATCTTGTCTTTTTGTATGGGTTTTAAAAGTGAACTGATCATATTGTGTAGCAGGGTCAAAGCTCAAGGCCAAAGGAAGGTTGCTAGAGAGACAACGACTAATGTCGTTTACATCAATGGGAACCCAACATTTTGTTTACGGCAGAACAATGCAGGATATTTATAAAGATTACGAGTATGAAGTTTATGATCACAACTTTGTTGATGGCGTGTCTACAACCTTATAATCATGTAAGTTTTTTGTGGTCCAAATGAAATAAACCAAAAGAAACATTAAAGATTTTTGTGTTCATATAGCCATATCTCAAACAGCAGCATCCAATTTCTTTTTAGGCTCACGAAGGGCATTTTGAAGATTTTGGTGGAAGGGTTATGCAAATGGGATGGTGCACTTTCAAAGTTAACAAAGATTAAATCAAAATAAACCAACTTTTAGAACATGTTGAATTGCCATGTAAATATATTGATTTACAGCTAAGAATGAATATCGATAAATTAAAGAATTCATGGTTATGTTATTTGGTACGGTTTAACACAACCCGTCGCAATGCGTGCCTCCGCCGCACCGCGGCGGGGTACTCATCTAGTTTACTCTATATTCTAACACATTGTTTAACTTGATTCCCAATAAACCGACCCATATAAACCAATTTTTTAAATCTTCCTATACTAATAAACGAAAATCTTTTTTGGACACGTGTCACTCTCTGGTGCTTTCTCAATTTATTTTCATATTTATCTCCCATATTAAATAATAATAATTTTAAACAAAATATTAGATAAGAATAAATATTTAGATAAGGATAAACGTTTGTTTTTATTATGATCATATTAAATAATAATAATAACAATAATAATAATAATAAACAAAAAATTAGATAGGAATATAAACGTTTGTTTTTATTATAATCATAGTAAATAATAATAATAATTTTTTTAAACGATTGGAATTTTGGTAAATTAGGAATTAAAGGTTCCCGTTTGATATATACTTAATAATTGTATTATTGTTTTTTTCACTAGAATTAAATAATTATTCTAGGTCGGGCATATGCTTCTATCAAATTGTAAGTGTTTTTTATGCATCGCTAGCTATAATGGTAGGTGTACTGTTATAATTGGTTTAAACTCATCATTTATTATACATTACATCAACATGTAGAAAGAACACCATTTTTAAATATAACAATTCTATACTCCATTCAAAGAGAATTTAATTCTCGATTTTACGGTAAATTCATAAAAATGATGAAACGTATAAAAACTTGGGGATCGATCTCCACCTTTTTGTACCGTAAACTCTCTTGAATACAAATTTAAGACGAGTGTTTTATCAATGAAGTACACAAACAAGCATGAGGGTGCATAAAACTAACTAAAATAATTGTATCTCATAATTTGGATGTATCATAAAAATGGGATTCAACCCCATATAATACATGTGTTTTTAACCTAAAAATAAATAAAAAATAAAGTAATATGTTATAATAAGTAAATAGTAAATCAAAGTTCATTTTTAGAAGATAAATCTTGACAACTGTATGTGTTAACATATGACATTATACTTTATTCAAAATGTGCAATATACAAGTTTTTTAAAGATATATCTTTTTATTATTTATTATATAGAATTACATTTATGCAAAATAAAAAAAAAACAAAGTAAAATGTTATAATAAGTAAATAGTACATCAATGTTTATTTTTAAAAGGTAAATCTTAATGACTATTTATCTTAACATATGACTTTTTATTTTATTCAACACGTGCAACATACGAGTTTTTTTAAGATATATCTATTTTATTATTTATTATATAAAATTACATTTATGCAAGTGTAATACACAAGGTTACAACCTAGTGTATGATATAAAAAGATAAACCTTTAGTTTAGCGAAATAAAACTTTAAGCTAAAAAAGATGTTCTTTAAAACACATAGTATAAAAAGATAAACCTTTAATTTTAGGCAAATAAAACTTGTTTAGGCAATGACAATGATAAAAAGATAATTTCGAAAATAAAAAAATAAATAAAGATAAACATACATTCCACGTAGGAAATTCCATGTCAGCAAAACAACGGTTAGCACAAGTTAGTTGCACAACAGCACGCGCGCACCCACGGCAAACTTAAGTCATCATCCTGCTCCATCCGACGGTTACTATTTATCCACGACAGTTTTCTTCAACCTCCTTTCAATTACTTTCTCCAAAATATATAAATAAACAAAACTATTCATATTTAATACTTCACCTCTAGCACAGCCGTAAACGGTTGTCAACGATGACGTGTTTAGGCATTCATTACGGAACCGCCGGAGATTGTATCCTCCGCCCGCCGGCAGCCGGTTTCCTCGACGATCGATCCTGCGGAGTTTCTAGGTTTAACCGCCTTCATTCTGTTTCGATTCCAAAACTCGCCGGAAAACCGCCGGTCATGAGAATCTCAGCGGCGGCGACGATGACTCCGACTCCGACTGTTTTCCAGTCAGATTCGTCCGCCGTTGAAGCGTTCGTCGATGACGAAGAACACGATCCTAGTTACGATAGTTACGATAGCCCTAGGGTTTCCGATAAGATCGACGAGTGGATGAGAAACTCTGTAACGGAGATCGTGAAGAACATACGGCAAGCGCCGTTACTGGTTCAGATCTACGCTAACGGCGTAGTGAAGACGGAGAAAGCGGTTACGGCGGAGGACTGGCGGAATGTTGTTAGCGAGAAACCGTCGTCTTCGCCGGACGGAATCATACTAGTGGAGGAGCTCCGAGATAAGATGGATCTGGATGATTCTGGTGATGAAGATGAAGGAACCAAGGCTTTTGGAGTTGTGATTCAAGGTAAGTTTAAAGGAAGAGATCGGGTTAAATCTTCGTGTTATTTGTTGAAAACTTGTAGTGTTAATGGAGGATTGGGGCCTTTTTGCACACATTTTTGCTTGATGAAGGTTCATAGCTTCAGTAAGAGTGCTTCTGCACAGTTGAATGATTGTTGGTTATTGCCATGAGAATTGATTTGAATTGAAGTGTATAGGTTGTAATTGTAAATTGTATATTGTGATCATGAATTTTTGGTGATCATTGAATAGAAAGTAGAGGGATTATTTATATAAATAAATTTGTTTGTATAATGGAAAATTTGTAATATGGATCAAGTCTTATGTTCATAGTCAATTCAGTTCATGATGAAGTTGAAATAAAGAATCAAACTGGAATAAAGCAAACTATAAGTTTTAAGTTATTTCATTAGAAAGAGTTTACCGACGGCAAATTTCTTTTAATCCCTCACGTCTCTTGGAATGTACCTCCGATTCTCAAGAACTTTCATTCCAAACCAAGGTCAAAGACTCAAAAACCGATTGGTAGTTTACTAATACGCTTACTTTATGTATATTATTTTATTTTTTTATTTTTTTAAAAATTTTAAACTTAGAAAACAAAATTGCTCTTTATTTTAAACTCCAGAATCTTTCAACATTGCTCTTTGAAAACAAAATTGCATGTTTGAATTTTGATTGCATCCCCAAAATATGAAATAAAGCAATCACACTACTAATCCCGGAAAACAAAATCAACACCAACACCAACATAAACATCAATCGTGGAAAATAAAAAACTAAGTGCCACAATCACCACCAATTTCAAATCGACATCCAAATGAACCCAATTCCAAGCATGTGACGTATAGAAGGGGAATATATGAGATTATCCCTTTCTTAAAGATATGGGTTTGGGTTGGGTTGGTCTAAACGTATTCTAACCAAAATAGGATGTAATCAAAACAAGTCGTTTTAAAAAGGAAGAAAAAAAATTCTTTACCCATCATATCTGTTCTTTGAGGCTAGTGGGGACAGGAGGTGTAGGCGATGATGGTGATAACAATGATAGAAATCATGGGCGTACCCACCCTAAGCTAAGGGTGGGCGGGCGCACCCCATAAAAAAATATTTTTAGTGTTATTTTTCGCCGGAAATTTTGACCGCACCCCTTGGAATTTTTCACCCGCACCCCTTGAAAATTTCCAACCGCCCCACTTAGAAAAAAAAATAATTATTAACCACTTATTCACTTAATTATTTAATCCAATCAAAGCCCAATCTGCATTCATTTTTTTATTAACACAAGCCCAAACCCAACCTAAAGAAATTTGAACTAAATAAAATAACTCAAACCCATCCACCCATTCCATTTCCAAATCCCGCCCCCAAAAAAACTCCCTGCGACGCCATTGCTCACGACCTGGTGGCTTTTTTACCGGAAAAATCAAAATTCCGGTTGGACCGACCCATATTACGTCAGAATTCCAATATAGAACTAGTATGGTTTATTTATTTATTTATTTATTTATTTTGTTTTATGTGATGATTAGGAGAAAATATAGACGTGTAAGGGTTTAATCTTTTTATATTTTTTTTTTGATTTTTTTTTGTTGTTCTAGACTTGTAGTTAAATGATTTTGTTGTTTTATTTATAGCTTTATTTGTTTAATGATTAGTTACAAGTAATCAACATTTAATATTAGGGCTTGAATGTTTAAAAATATAATTGAAAGTTATGGGCTATGGTTGAACATGATTGTTTATTTTGTTTAAGTGTTTAGTGTTGTTTTATGAACTTATGGAGCAAATTTTATGTGTTAGAAACAATGAGTATTGAGTAAGAATGTAATGAACTTATGGCGTGTTTGGTATCTTTAGATGATATTTTGGATATATTTAAAAAAAAATAAAAAAAACGTGTAGGGCACAATTTTAAATATGTTTGTAATGACGTTTGACGTTTGGCGTGTTTCTGATGATTTCTAAATTTTAGTTTGATGTTCTTTTGTCTTACATGATCCGACCCGACCCACTATAAACCGATATTTTTATACAGCTAAAGGCCTAAAATCTTTAAAAATATTCCGCACCCCCAGAAAAAAAATTCTGGGTCCGCCACTGATAGAAATGGAGGTGACGAAAGTAAGGATGGTGGTGGTGTGGACAGTGGCAGCAGAGCTGGTGGTGGTGACAATAGTCGTCTCGACAGAGACTGGTGGAGTGGTGGGGCCGTGGGGGTGGTGCTGGTGCTGGCCTAACTTAGAACATTTCTAAATGGGCCCAAATTGAATTGAAATAGCCCGAGCTAGTTAAAATTTATATCGTTTGGTTGATAAATTTTTGAATAACATATATAACAGGCCAGTTATGTTTTTGGCTAAAAAAGAACCAAACCAAAGACTAATCAAAAGTGCAAAACTAATATACATTGAAGATTTGGACTTTTGGCTTAAAGATTGTTTTCGAACTTTATATTGTTTTCGTTTGGGTCAAAGCCAAAAACTTTGGTCAAACGCCGTTAACCAATAACTAAAACAAACCGCTCTGTTTTATAACCAAATGGGTCCAGTCAAGGTTTTAGTGTAGGTTATGACCAACCCGTACTCGCCTCTAAAAAGCATCGATGCCCTTATATATACAGTAATAATCCATTAAAAAACATTTGATTTATGCATATTAATGTATGAGAACACAAGAATCACGCTGAAGTGCAACCATATAGAAATAGAATGCCATATAGGACAAGTCATTGCTATTATTGCAAATTCTTATTATTAAATTTCATGAACAAGTTGTTAACAGAAACTAGTTTCCTTGTCACAAATCGGTAAAACGATTGAACAAAGAGATAATGCAGATGCACAAATTAAACGTTTAAATGTAATAAAGAAACAAAACTCAAAATAAATATCAAATGAGCTCTCATATGCAAGTTTAATTAACGTTAAAACTGTTACAAGTAATTACCTTTGGTCAAAAGATGATTAGCAACAGGGTAAATTTTCTGCGGGTTGCAGAAAACTGGATGTTGAATAAATAGCAGCAGCCGCAGCCCGAACGGCTAAATCCTTGTCTAGGATTGGTTCTACTTTCTGAAACCTACATGTCAACCAAAATAAATAAATTTGGTTTTGTACATGTAACTTCTGAATATTAAAGAAAATGTTATATTGTCATAATCAATAGGATTAAGCACTTACATGTAATTATTTTGCAAGGTAGCCTGCTGTTGCAAACCATTTGCTGGAGGGGATTTGAGGAGACCATGCTCACAATGCGTTAACATTTCCCTCACTTGGTTCAATGAGTTCTCCTGGTAAAGATCATATCCATATAAATGAAATGTCAAAAACGCCCTTCTCTAAAAATGATTAAAAAAATACAAATAGACAAGGACAAATAAATTTAAAGAATGCAAAACTCACCAGATGTTTCTCTTCTTCGGAAAGAGATTTATCCATTTGATCAAAAAGGGCAGTCCATCTGAATTTATGCAAGTCGTAATTTTCTTTATTAACAAAAGGATTATTTTCTTGACTAGAAGATAATTCCCTTGATATCAACAAAGGTAGTTCTGTTTGAGTTACATCTTGAACTCGTTTCTTGCTGCGTCTTAATGCTACAATAAAAGAATTATCAAGTGTTTATTCACTTAGAGTGTGACAACTATTTTTAAATTTTTAACAAAAAGAGCGTATATGGTATATGAAACACAAGCAACATTACCTGCAAGACGGCCTTTGATGTCCTCATGAAGAAGTTCTAACCACTGAGAAGCAACACATGCAGCTGCGAAGAAAAAACGTCAATTTCTCAATGACATAATCACATATATGTAAAATCTTGAATAAGATTCCCATGACTAAATATGATATAGTCTTTTCGTGACAGAGGGCATAAACTTAAGGAAGATGCATTTAATCATATAACAAGAAATATTAAAAACTGACCTTTAACAGAAAGAAAATCAACAGTAGAGATATTTTCTGACTCGTCATTTGACAAGAAGCTCGTATTCTCTGATGCCATGGTTGAAGCCGATGAAAGTTTAAGCTCAAGCACATCATTACCCGTTGACCGACAAAAGCTTGTCTGCTGGCTTGCATATGAATGAGTCACATTCCCTTCATCCCGCTTAATTTCACCTTTCTTGTTCTTGTTTCTTGAAGATCTCACAAGATTCTCAATTATCGAATGAACCTGTTTTCTATTTCTCACATGATTTATAATCCCGGGATTCAACTCATTCAAAAGTCCACTAGGAGCCGCAACTTTCGCAAACCTATCAACCTGTTCCCTCTTAGCAATCTCTATCTTCTTCTTGATAACCGATTCATTCCCTTTCTTCCTCCCACGTGGTTTTGGCATTGGCAGGACCGACACACCACCATGAGACGATGACAAGAACCCGTTCTGCTTCATTTCTTTCCAAATCCTCATCGAGTCTTTCTCGCCCATGGGCGGGCAAGTACTTCCACACTCAGACAAAGCGTCTCGTGATTGCACATTCTCATAGTTCTTGTAAACATGAATTGGTTCATGATTAAACGAAATCGAAACGTCCTGTGAGTTCAGATCAAGATCGAAACTCCTCGGTTTCGCACAAATTTGTGTCGTTTCATTACATGACGGACCATTAACTGCTGCAGATATATTCTTTGTCAAATCCCCTATCCAATACAATTATTAATATCAGATTACTAGTTTTTCAAATTTCAACCCTAAAATGCTACACTTTCTACAAACAACCAAAATTTAAAAACATTATGCAAACATAGATGCAAAGAAATACCTTTCGGCCAAAAAACCGATCCGAAATCACATGAATTTCTTCCTTGTTCTTCAATTCCATCACACTTCATCTTCTGCACCAACAAATCAACAAAAAATAAAGAAACAATTCAAACAAAAACGAAATCAAACTCAACATAAACCTAAATCAGCATAATTCGACGAACGACAAACCTTAAATCCAGATCTAACTGCACCACAATCCATCAGAATCGACCTTTACGAAGTCAACGAAGGTGAAATTACGGCCAAATATCAATTCGAAGTGAAGGAAACATAAAGAATTGAAATCTGGTGATGAATTTGGATTATTAGGGTTAGGGTTTGTGTTAAGAAGAATGAGGCGCTAAGAAGGAAGAAAGTGGTTTGAATTTGCAGAGAAGGGCGCTGACAAAGCAATCAATCACGTGTATAGATTCACGCTCCACTGTGTGCGTGTGTGTGAGAGAGTGAATATTTGGTGATTATTCGTTGTATTAAAGAAATGAAGGTAAAAGCGTATGTTTGTGGGTTTCAAATTCAAAATTAGATGTGTTTATGAATCTTGAATTTTGCCGCGTTGGGATTTGTTTCTTGATTTTAACGCTCTGTCACTTGTACGTTGTGCATTGGGAGAAGTACGGAAATGGTTGTGCCTTTTTTGTGCTACTTTTTTATGTTATTCGTAACTAGTTGTAACACCCGTGTGAACACACGGGTATGTTTAATAACGATCGAAGACAAATATTATAAAATAGATTATAATGTATCATTTAAATCTTTACATTTAGTTACATATCTTTATAAAATAATGTTAATGAGATTATGTGTTAGTATTACAAGTATAATGATAAAAAATTTTGTCTACATCTATATGTAAAATATGATGTTAAATTATTTAATGAATTCACACTCGCATTATACTTATAAATTGACAACAACATCAGGCATAAGTCATAATTGAAACTACAATACATTCAGAAACAAAGGTCCTCTGTCTCTGTTTGAAGCCAATAATTGACCTTAAAACCATAACTGCAAGTGGCGTTGAATTTCTTGGTCTCAATACCCAACCTATCTGAAATTGACAATTACTATCCAATAAGTTTCAAAACCACATTGAAAAATCATACATAACAAACTAATTTTCGAGATGTATTAAGAAAAACCGTTACTTGATATGCAGAGGGAAAGAATGTGATGGCTCAATGATGGTTGCTGTGATTAGATACATTGAGACCTAACAAAAAGAATGTGATGGCTTAAGTATAATTATAAGGTTAGTAACAAATGAGACCATATTAATTTAAAATTTAACCTTATGATAACCAAATGCAATCTTCGTATAGTCTTAAACATAAAGCATCCTTGAACATGGGTCATCGGCCAAATCAAATACTAAGAAAACAGATTATATCCTGCATGAAAAACAAAATCGATAAATTTAGGGAAAATGAGTTTGAAAGATGATAACCCAACAGTAGAGGATCTAATTCCACAGCTCCGATAAATGCAAGGGTGTTCTCAAATAATGGTTCATAGATGTTTGAAAACCGACAAAGAACGACAAATGTCCACAGTGCTGCTTCGTTGGACATTTGTCGGTCTTCAAACATCTAGGAAGCATTATTTGAAAACACACCTGAATTTATCGAAACTGTAGAATTAGATCCTCCACTATTGCGTTATCATCTTTGAATCAGATTTTCCCTAAATTTATCAATTCTATATTTCATACCTCATCGAGTCAACCTATTCGCCTGCAAACAGATCGAGAAAGCTTGAAGTATAACATGTTTAAGGAAAAGTAAACCGAATGAAAAACAAACAAAGATCAGTGAATCTATAAACAACCCATCCAGACTTGCCTGTGTGTTGAATTAACCAGTGATTGTTTATGTAAGTTGTTGTTGTTGGCTTCATGATCATCGTTTTCGACATGCCTAATGGTTCTGGTGGTGAGTTCTATGAGTGATTCTCGTGTATTAGCCAACCAAAATAATTAAAAAAACAAATCAAACACTACAACAAAACAAAAATCATCACGACAAATAAAACGAAAAAAATGAAACCTTTATCAAACTACAAATTCTTGAAATTACCAATCACGACTAAGAACAAACAGACCAAGAACATCTTTAAGGATGGAAAAAGTACCTTATCTTTCTGATTGAACAACAACCGAGAATTGAGAGTAACTACCTGATCTGTAGGAGTCAGTTGCTTCAACCTTAACATCTTCACAGTCACTCTATATAAATGGCCACACGAACCAATTTACAAACGATGTCAGTTATTGTTCAGGATGAAACCGGACAGATATTGTTACTGTGCAAAGGCGCAGACAGGTTAGACCACCCTTAAAATCTGGTTGGAAACACTCTTTGTCCAAAAAGTTCAAATTTTTCGTTAATGGTTGGTTACATAAATCATCTTTTAATAATAGCTTCACTATACAGCATCATCTTTGATCGTTTATCCAAAAACGGAAGATTATATGAGGAAGCCACCAAAAAGCATTTAAATGAATATGCAGAAGCCGGGTTACGTACACTAGCATGCTTGACATTTCTGAATATTCTTCTTGGAACGGTGAATTTTCAAAAGCCAAAATGACGTTGATGGTGGTGGTTCCGGCGGCGGCGGTGGTGACCACCGGAGCTCCGGTTCCGGCGGTGGTGGTGGTGGTGGCAGTGGCTGTGGTGGCGGTGTGGCTGTGGTGGCGGTGTGGCTGTGGTGGCGGTGGTGGCTGTGGTGGCGGTGGTGGCTGTGGTGGCGGTGGTGGTTGTGGTGGCGGTGGTGGCTGTGGTGGCGGTGGTGGTGGTGGTGGTGGCAGCGGAGTGGTGGTGGTGGCAGGGCTAGTGGTGGTGGTGTTACAAATTTACACAATCAGTCCTTTATGTTACAAATTTACACAATCAGTCCTTGTTTACTAACTGACTTAACTGGGTTATGATTTTTGGACTGAAATGGCACCTTTCTAGAACGTCGGGGAGGAAAATGGCGCATTTTTGAAAAATGGACTGAAATGGCCAAAGTGACCAAACCACAGGGACGAAAATGGCAGTTAACTCTTCCCTAAATTTATCAATTCTATTTTTCATACCTCATCGAGTCAACCTATTCGCCTGCAAACAGATCGAGAAAGCTTGAAGTATAACCTGTTTAAGGAAAAGTAAACTGAATGAAAAACAAACAAAGATCAGTGAATCTATAAACAACCCATCCAGACTTGCCTGTGTGTTGAATTAACCAGTGATTGTTTATGTAAGTTGTTGTTGTTGGCTTCATGATCATCGTTTTCGACATGCCCAATGGTTCTGGTGGTGAGTTCTATGAGTGATTCTCGTGTATTAGCCAACCAAAATAATTAAAAAAACAAATCAAACACTACAACAAAACAAAAATCATCACGACAAATAAAACGAAAAAAAATGAAACCTTTATCAAACTACAAATTCTTGAAATTACCAATCACGACTAAGAACAAACAGACCAAGAACATCTTTAAGGATGGAAAAAGTACCTTATCTTTCTGATTGAACAACAACCGAGAATTGAGAGTAACTACCTGATCTGTAGGAGTCAGTTGCTTCAACCTTAACATCTTCACAGTCACTCTATATAAATGGCCACACGAACCAATTTACAAACGATGTCAGACCTCGCGTATATTCAGGCCGACATTTGCTTCATCGGAAACGCATCTAAGTTACCGGAAAGTGCCCAGAACCCTAGCTTACTACCAAAACACTCTATGGAAGCTTTGTAAAGGAAACCCTAGAGTTTGAATCGAAATCGCCTGTGATGAAGAATAAAGAAGAAAGAGAGAAATGTGGGCTATGAATTTGAATCGAGAAGAAAGAGAGAGTTGATATGATTACTTCTGATGTGCATTAAATGGCCAAACAACTCCTCATGCATTTTCAAATTTTGTCTGCTCACATTTTCTTGTATAGATGTAACAACAATTATACACGATCCCTTTTCAAAACCTTAATCATCAACACAGCATCAGCGAAGGTCATTCATGGTGAAGTTGCAAAACATTTATATTGTCAGAATGCCAGGCTCAGATTGTGCATAAAGATGACAACACCATGGCTGCAAGAAAGGTTGCATGAACAACTGCCATCCTACGACCTTGCCATGCCATAATGCTATCTTCATTAAATTTTTACTCAGATCTACAAAATCATCATAGCCTCATGTTGAAAGGACAAGAAAAATGCTCCATGCATTCATTTTTATTCATCATCACAGTCAACACTAAATGATTTGCTAAAGTAATACAAATTATTTGAAAATGTCAGACCTCGCATATATTCGGGCAGACGTTTGCTTCATCATAGTTTTAGTCTCAGGTGAGAAACATCTCACCAACATCATTGACTGAATATCCCTTAGATGACATCGATCTAATTATCATCAACCAAACATCGATTACACCCAACGCTACCTAGAACAGGCGCGAACGGCAGCCGGCAATGATTAGGGCATGTTGCAACAACATGCCAGATCTCGCCATTATAGCCTCAGATGACAAAAGCATCTAAGGTGATCAAAACTGAACCGATCAATTTTCAAAATCAAAAAATCGTAATTGAATCTCAATGTAACAACACATACAGGGTCAGTCAACACATTTCAGATGATATAGGTTCAAGTAATAATCTGTTTTTTAGGAGGCAAAACTTAAAATGCATAGGGAGTTGTTTTAGCCATTTAATGCACTTAGAAGTAATCATATCTCCATCCAACTCTCTCTTTCTTCTCTATTCAATATCACAAAGATCCAACTCTCTTTTTCTTCTCTATTCATGGTGAAGTTGCAAAACATTTATATTGTCAGACTGTCAGGCTCAGATTGTGCATAAAGATGACAACACCATGGCTGCAAGAGAGGTTGCATGAACAACTGCCATCCTACGACCTTGCCATACCATAATGCTATCTTCATTCAATTTTTACTCAGATCTACAAAATCATCATAGCCTCATGTTAAAAGGATAAGAAAAATGCACTTTGAATTCATTTTTATTCATCTTCACAGTCAACACTAAATGATTTGCTAAAGTAATTCAAATGATTTGAAAATGTCAGACCTCGCTTATTCGGCCAGACGTTTGCTTCATCATAGTTTTAGTCTCAGGTGAGAAGCATCTCATCAACATCATTGACTGAATATCCCTTAGGTGACATCGATCTAATTATCATCAACCAAACATCGATTACACCCAACGATACCTAGAACAGCCGCGAACGGCAGCCAGCAACGATTAGGGCATGTTGCAACAACACGGCAGATCTCACCATCATAAAATAAAAAAAAATCCTAATTGAATCTTGATGTAACAACACATACAGGGTCAGTCAACACAGTTGAGATGATACAGGTTCAGGTAATAAAAAGAAACCCTCTGTTGTAGAAGCAACCAGTGAGAGAGTTTTGATGGAATTTTTAATAGGGGTCGGTGACATTGTCGAGGAGTGTCAGGAAATACTATTATTTCCTGACACTCCTCGACAACGTCACCGACCCCTCCATGTTTCCAGCAAAACACTCTCACTGGTTGCTTCTTCAATAGAGGGTTTCTTCTTATTACCTTGAACATGTATCATCTCAACTGTGTTTGACACATCCTTTGTGTCTTCCCCTCTTCCTTAATAGCTAAGAACGTGACACGTAGGCAAATCGAGGTCATCCTCTAATCTCCCTTAATAGATAGTATAGATTGTGAAAACACTACATGTAATCAAAATCCCCGAATTAGAATTGTAATTTCTAAAATTAAGCAAATTACTACAAAAAGGTAATTAAATTATATAAAAGTGAACACTTCTAATTAGATAAAACTTTAAATTCATTCAAATGGTACCACAAATAGCAATCGAGTCATATCCCAATTACTTTGTAGTCATCAGAAATCAACATAACAGAAAAAAAACTAAATTTATATTAAGTAGTAAACAATTTGAAAATTTCACTGAACATTTTTATTGGTCGGCCAAATACGAAACATATATCTGTCGAGATTTCGGAAACAGTACAGAGCGTATGGTGCATTTCAATTTTTAGAACGATTGAGAATCCATTTAGGTTAATGATCATAAACACAAAACCTAATTAAACAAACCTATACATCCATTACAAAATCTGGTAATAAACATACATGAACTTCAACAGCTTGACGGTTAACAACGGCACCTGATACATAAACAAATCAATCAGATTTAATTATCAACAATTTTCCTCAGCAATTTTAAAACAAAGATCTTATACCTGATAGAAGACAATTGACTGCAGAGCTCTCTGAAAACACTACATGTAATCAAAATCCTCAAATTAGAACCCTAATTTATAAAATTAAGGAAATTAACACAAATAAAGCTTTTAAATAAAGCAAACTTCAAAGTAAGATAAAACATAACATGAAATAAATAAATTTCAACCAAAATCAACCAAATCAAAACAAAATTACAGAATCCTGAATTCAAACCGTTACATAATAAAATTTGATAAATTTAATTTGATCAATTTAATTGATTCGAGATAAAGCAAAACCAAACCTCATGTATTATTTACTAAATGATTTAAACTTCCAACTTGATGTTAAAAGCGACCATTTTTATGCAGTGAAAACGGGCTGGGGTTGAAATGCGCATTTTTGGTATAGTAAAAGTCAACAACATTTCTGACAGAGTAAATCTGCAACACACAACATTAAGTCGACATTTCAGATATTTCTTTTCAGAATCGGCCATATAAAGTTGGCATTTATAGAAGGGCAAAACCTCAAAACAAAAAAAGTTGGCATTTATAGCAGTCACAAATTGAAATTGATGACATAAACTATGCTCTCAAGTTTAGGTAAATTTATGCCAGTTCATACCAATCTACAAACAATTTAACCGATATTTGTTTTCCTTAACTAACCCTCGAACATCATTGCAACACAACATATATGACAATCATCAAATTTAAGATGAATCACACTTGTCACACCCTGGCTTTTGCAGAAGCGTGGGTTTATTTGGTGTGACTTCTTAATACCATAGCACAATCATAACAATGCTATATGAAATAAAACACATGATAGTCATCCATTCATTAAGTTTTAAAAGTTACCACAACATCATTGTTTTAAAAGTCGACACATAAAACGAAATACAACCATGACATAGTTAAAACATGTTCATACGACATAACAAAAGACTTGAATTAAAACATGGTTTAAAGACGTGAAACCCGTCCAGGAAAGGGTCACACTTCTTAAACCTGGATGACATCATTATTCCCTACGCAACTTGACACGATTGCACACATCGCCAGATCCATTAATTTCCTGAAATACATGTAGTTTGAAAAATCAACAAAAGTTGAGCGAGTTCATGTAAAAGTGAGTATGTATAAACCTTTCATGTATGAATAAAAGTCCCTGGTATGTAGCAATAAGGAAAAAGAGATCACCAATGGGTTGCAAAGCCACTGGTACGTGTGAGAAGGTGCAGGAAAACTCAAACCTAGCAAATTTATTACCGGGCTTCGGCGGTAAGACACAGTCACCTCTATGGGCCGCCCCGGACTCACGGGTGTGGGCTCGATACACCCAAATAGATCTATCACTCTTGTGTCCCTCGGTCCTAACAACGAGGATTAATGGCCTTAAGTGTTGTACCCACCCCTCACATGATCTAGTAGTATAAACCCTCCCTACGCTAACCATACCATGAAAATCATTGTTTGTAATAATTGCCGCATGTATTTCACTCCCGAAGTATAAAACTGAAAACAGTAAAGAGAAAACGGGGACATGAACTCACAGAAGTGCGTATCCTGTAACGTCAATCTCAAACTCGATCTGCTGCGCGACGACCTACACGTACTAATGTCTATTAGACGAACGGGTCGTGCCTTGGCTTAGGGTTTAGTGTTTTGAGTTGCGTTACCTTGATATTATACTTGTTAAAATAATAATATTTATTTTATCTTAACTTTTGTATTTAGGAAAAATAGTTAGGCAACTATTTCGTATCCACACTTCTTAAGTATTTTGTATGTGTATTTCCTTCCCAAGGATGGGGGTATTTATACATGTACTCTTTGTAATTCCGAAAAATATATTTTAAGTCCCACTTAGAAAATATATTTAATTATTTGTCTAAAACATCTAAATTCAATATATATATATATATTTTTCCCAAAAATATTATATTTTACTTCATAAGTTTTCCAAAATAATATATTACCAAAAATATACGTATAAGAGTATTTCTCTGAAATATTACATAAGTCACGTTTTAGCGTTTCGTATTGCTTAACAAAAGCGTAACTTAAATATTTATTTTGTAAGAGTTTTGGTATTATTTTGGAGTCTTAATTTCATGGTATTCATAAGTTATATTATTTCATCCTAAAAATAATATAACTAGTTCACAAAATAAACAAATAATCACACAAGAGTTTTAGTATAAAATATATATTCTACATATATATTTATCAAATTTTATTTACGAAAATCAACCTCCGGCACTTGCAATTTTTGTAATAAAAATCATGGCGGATTTTATTTTGATAATAAAGTTAGAAATATATTTGTAAACACTTACTAGAAAAATATTTTCAAAGTGTTGAAATTTTAGAAAAATTCCCAGAGTTTCCTTTGTAAATGGATGCGTCCATGCTTACTAGCATATCATTTTCTTTTGTAAAATCATTCAATCAATTCTCAATCATCAACATACAACCTCTATTTACCACACTTGTAAAAAACAAGCATAAACCATAAACTCATGAACTTGAAAATTTATAAAAGCATGTAGTAACTTACTAGCACACTTAGTAAGTTTTGTTACCTTCCAAAATGTGATTAGTTCCTCTAGAACTTCATTTTTAAAGGGTTTGATTTTTCACAACTTCTAGTCATATTTTCTAAAAATATTTCTTTGTGAAATTTTCTCATTACACAAGTGTTTCTACACTTGTTTATCCACTAAAAATGTGATTAGTTTATGTAAGATCCAAGTTTTAACAAAACTCATACTTTTCACTTGGTTCTTTCGAAAAACCACTCATGGATCTTTAGATCGACAAGATTACAACCTACTTTGATCTTTATTTTTCAAGAAAGCATTTATTTATTCAAGTTCATAGTTTATGTGTGGATGTTTTCCTCATCCTACATATCTCTAACTTTCACATCTTGCTAGTTCATGTTTTTAATCATGATTTAACAAGTCCATATGATGATCCGTATCATTTTTACTAGCAAACAACAAACAACAATCATAACAACACAAGAATAACATGATTTCTTCATCATTATAACACTACTTCATCACTAGTTAGTTTATGTTCCAAGACTTGTTTATGTTTCTTTAGAGTTCTTATCTTTTCATCATTCTTTTAACTATTAACCATCAAAATCAAGAAGAGAATGAAGATCTAAGACACTTACCACTAGCACAAGGCTAGGGGAGTTCAAGAGTGTAAAAGTGGTGGATAAAAGAGAATGAAAGAGGTCCTTGAGCTTCCGAACACACCAATCTTGTTTGTATGATCTCTAGCACCTTTGGATGTCCTTAGATTGCTTGGAATGGAACTTGATGATGGTGATAATGGGTGTGGTGGTTTCGGCTGATCAAGAAGAAGTGAGGAGGAGAGAGTGATGGTGAAATGGTCTTGAGAAGTGAGAGAAGGGTAAACTTATGGTTAATACTTATAAGCTCTAATTACACTATTATCTCATGTGTAATATGTTCCCTAACCATCAACATAATCAAATAAAATACTGGAACAAATCCATGGGTGGGGACACCCATGGTAACCGTCCCAAGGGGGGGGGGGTATAAGGTTGGGTTTCAATGGTAAAGTTACTAATCTAGTTAGATTTCAATTGTTTAGTTAGTGTGTTATGAGTGTTATTAATTATATAGTGTGTTAGGGTGTTCGGGGATCCTAACTAGCTTAAAAAAAACAATGTGTTTGGCAATATTTTTGTGTTCCGGGTAAAGTCCGGTTATTTGGTTGGGTGTTGTCCGTTAAAGTGCTACATTAATCCATAAAGTGTCTTTTATATTAATTTTAGTGACACATTTAATTCCCAACACTTTGGAAAGTATCTAGGACTATTTTGCCAAGTTTTTGCACTTTACTAGCATAGTTAAATGCTGAATTTTGTTTATTAAGTGCAGAATTCTGCATTTAAAGTGTGTTTTAGGCACTTCCCAGCACTATAAATATCATCTAGTGACGCAGTTTTATGGTCCTCACCTCCCTACACTCCCTACTAGTGTAGTATTCTATCTCTGGCTCATACTGGCCTTAAAAATATTGTCTGTCTAGGTGCTGGCGTTGTCAGCATGTTTTCTGGGTTATCCGTTCAGTGTGCTAACTGTGCTTTGTGCATCAAGTCTGTCACTAACGTTTGTATGAAATAAATGATGTGACAGTATGAAATGTGATGCGTATGTATGTATGTAACAGAAAATAGAAAGCAGTTTAATCACCGTTGTAATCAAGCACAGTCATTAAGCACAAATTAAACATTAATTAGGTGTACGGATACCTGTAAATGTGAGGGTTGTCACATTCTCCCCCCGTTAAGAAAATTTCGTCCCGAAATTTTAGGTTCTGCTTCTAGTTGCAGGGGTCTTGGGAAATAAATGGGGGTATTTCTCCTTCATACGATCCTCACGTTCCCACGTGAATTCTGGCCCGTGTCGTGCTTTCCATCGAACTTCGACGAGCTTGACACTACTCCTGCGTGTCTTGTTAATCTTCCAATCAGTAACCTCGACGGGTTCTTCAACAAAGTGGAGCGTGTCGTCGATATGAACTTCGTCAGCAGGAATGACAACTGTCTCCTGAGTTGGACTCTTTTTCAGGTTTGATACATGGAATGTATCATGAACGCCATTAAGTTCAGCAGGTAAGTCCAATTTGTATGCTACAAGCCCAATCCTTTGCAGGATTCTGAATGGGCCAATGTAACGTGGATTCAACTTCCCACGCTTTCCAAAGCGTGCCACACCCTTCCAGGGTGAAACCTTCAATAATACCATATCTCCCACCTCGAATTTCAGAGGTTTCCTTCTCCGGTCCGCATAACACTTTTGTCGATCGCGAGCCGCCTTGATGCGCTCTCGGATCTATGCAATCTTATCTGTCGTTTCTTGGACTAATTCTGGACCAACTAGCTGTCTATCACCTGCGTCAGCCCGACAAATTGGTGATCGACATTTGCGTCCGTAGAGAGCTTCGAACGGTGCGGCTTGAATGCTTGCATGATAACTGTTATTGTATGAAAATTCGACCAATGGTAGGTGAGTGTCCCAACTTCCACCTAAATCCATTACGCAAGCTCACAACATGTCTTCTAATGTATGAATCGTTCGTTCACTTTTTCCATCCGTTTGCGGGTGAAAAGTTGTACTTAGGTTCAACTGAGAGCCGAATGCTTCTTGAAAGGATTGCTAAATCCTTGACACGAATCTTCCGTCTCTATCAGAGATGATTGAGAGAGGCACTCCATGTCGCGCGACGATCTCTCTCATGTATATCTCAGCTAGTTTACTCGTGTTGTCTTTTTCCCTGATTGGCAAGAAGTGCGCAGGTTTCGTTAGACGGTCTACTATTACCCAAATTGTATCGCGACCTTTGGGCGTCCTTGGCAATTTCGTTATGAAATCCATTGAAATCTGTTCCCATTTCCATTTGGGTATTTCAGGTTGCTGTAGAAGACCTGAAGGCTTTTGGTATTCGACCTTTACCTTGGCGCACGTTAAACATTTGCTAACATACACTGCAACATCGCCTTTCATCCTAGGCCACCAAGAGAAATCCTTAAGGTCTTGGTACATTTTATCTGCTCCTGGATGAATCGAGTACCGGGACTTGTGAGCCTCATCGAAAATGACCTTTCTCAATCCACCAAACAGAGGAACCCAAATTCGTTTCATGAAGCATAAAGTTCCTTCCTCGTTTGGTACCAACTGCTTCTCCATCCCACGGAGATACTCGTCCTCAATATTTCTTTCTTTGAGAGCTTATCTCTGCGCGGCACGAATGCGCAATGAGAGGTCTGTCTGGACAATCATCTCCAAAGCCCTAACCCTTATGGGCTTGATCCTTTCCTTTCGACTCAGGGCATCGGCGACCACATTCGCCTTCCCTGGATGATACTTGATCTCACAATCGTAGTCGTTCAACAATTCTACCCAGCGTCTTTGTCTCATGTTAAGCTCCTTCTGGTCAAAAATGGTTGCAGGCTCTTATGATCAGTGAAGATTGTACATCGCGTACCATACAAATAATGTCGCCAGATCTTTAACGCAAATACCACCGCGCCTAATTCCAAGTCGTGCGTGGTATAATTTTTCTCGTGGAGCTTTAACTGGCGAGAAGCATATGCTATAACTTTCTACCGCTGCATCAATACGCAACCCAAACCTTGATGTGAGGCGTCACAATATACCACAAAGTCGTCCGTTCCTTCGGGTAGTGATAGGATCGGTGCATTACAAAGCTTGTTCTTCAACAACTGAAACGCTTCTTCTTGTTTGTCTCCCCAATCAAACTTCTTGTCTTTCTGGGTAAGTGAAGTCAAAGGTTGAGTGATTTTCGAGAATCCTCAATGAACCTTCGATAATAACCAGCCAAACCTAAGAACTGTCGAATCTCGGTTGGCGTCTTTGGAGTCTCCCAGTTCTTTATCGCTTCGATATTTGTGGGATCCACATGGATTCCATTTCCATTAATCACATGTCCAAGAAATTGGACTTCGCGTAACCAGAACTCGCACTTCGAGAACTTGGCATACAACTCCTTTTTAAGTAGCTCCAAAATAGCTCTTAAATGTTGTTCGTGCTCATCCTTCGTCTTCGAGTAGATCAAAATATCATCGATGAACACAATCACAAACTTGTCGAGGTACGGCTTACAAACTATGTTCATTAAATCCATAAAACGGTTGGCGCGTTTGTCAACCCAAACGGCATAACCAGAAACTAGTAATGTCCATATCGAGTTCTAAAAGCAGTCTTAGGAATACTTTCCTCTTGAATTCTCAACTGATGATAACCTGATCGCAAATCGATCTTTGAGTAGAAACTTGAACCTTGCAATTGATCAAATAGGTCATCAATTCTCGGCAGAGGATATCTATTCTTGATAGTCAACTTGTTCAGTTCTCGGTAGTCGATACACATGCGAAAACTACCATCCTTCTTCTTGACAAACAAAACTGGAGCTCCCCAAGGTGAGAAGCTTGGCCTGATAAATCCTTTGTCCAACAGCTCCTGGAGTTGCGTTGACAACTCTTGAATCTCCGAAGGCGCAAGTCAGTAGGGTGCCTTAGCCACAGGCGCGGCGCCTGGGACTAAGTCGATGTGGAACTCGACTTGTCTATGCGGCGGTAATCCTGGCAAGTCTTCTGGGAAGACTTCAGGATATTCCTTTACAACTGGAATGTCTTCGATCTTTGGCTCAGCAGCTTCTTTATCCACGATGTGTGCCAAGAAGGCAACACATCCCTTCTGTAAACATTTTCGAGCTTTTAAGCAGCTAATGATTCTCAGAGGCGTATCGCGCTTCTCTTCGTGAACCACAATCGCCTCTCCATCCGCCATTGAGATGCGGACGGTCTTCTCGTGTGTAACACCCCAAAAATATGCTATACATTTATGCCACTTAAGTGTCTAATTTATAAAGAAAAATTAGATTAAAAATTTAATTAACTAAGTTAAGAGAATGAGATGTTAATTCAACAAGAATGAAAGTTAATGTGAGAAATACCAACACTTAAAACTATAGGGGCTGAACTTGTAAAATGAGATATGAGTTTTATTAATCTAGAGAAAATCACAAAAAACAAACACACTGGTGTGTGTTGTAGTCGACCAGAAGCAAGGACCAAAGGGGGAAACCCTAACTTTCAGAAAATCTCAAGATTAGGAAGACAATAAGAGACCAAACCAATGCATGAACTCGAATTTTCAACCATCTAAGCTTGTTCATCAAAAGGTAAGTCGAAAATTCTGTTTGATGAATGGTCGAAAGTGGGTTTTAACCCAAACATGAAATTAGGTGGAAATCTTGTGCAATTGTAAGTTAGGAATCCATAATAGATTGAGAATTTCATTTGATTTCGATTACTTGAATGGATTAGGGTTTATACCCACTTGTTGTAAGATTTTGATGAACATGATGATGTCTATAATATGCTTATAATTGTGAATAGATGCATGGTCTTGTATGTGATAGAGAAATTAGACAAGTTAGCATAGGATGAAAGGAAGATAGGAATTTAACCAATTCTTGTTAGACTAGAAGTTGAACAAAGTAAAATCCATGCTATGAATACTTGTACCTTATGCGTGTAAATACAATGCCCACCAAGTGTTTGATAAAATGCTTAAGAGATGGTTATATATGTAGTATGTGAAGAAAATGATGGAATGATTTGATTTAACTAAGCAAACAAATGTTGTAATGTAGGCGTGAAGGAAGAAAGCTCGAATACTATTAAAGCGGGAGGCGTACAAGATCGAGGTATGTTCCTTGGCATACAAACTTTACTTGTATTTTATCAAAAATTACGAAATATAGCCCTTGAATTTGAAGATTTCATTGGATGATAAGTAGATAGTAATCCCTTGCGGATTGGTTAAGATAACAAAGATTATGGCAAGCTATGCAAATCGACCGGTTCAAGTTGAACAAGTCGAGTAAGAATAAGGAGCCATCCATTCAAAATGGGTGGTCGTGAATGCGATATATGAATATATGAAGTTTAATCCGTTGAACGAGTAGAACGAAAGGTTTATGTGGAAAGCAATTAACCCGATGTTACCGGGTCAAAAGTAGTATGCTTAACTCTCATTATGAGAGCGTATGCCGTATCCATTTAATTGGGTAAACGAATGTGTATGAAAAACGGAAATGTGTAATGAATGGAACTAGAATGTTGGATGTTATAAGCGGGATAAGTATCATGACTAACCTTTAAAGTTTTGTTGTTAAATGTAGGTAAATCCTCATCTTAGGCTACATGGCGAAATGGAGCGAGCACGTGATCACCACATGACGTACCAAGCGCTTCCGCTAGTTTGCTTTAATGTTTTGGGTCAAATATTTGTAAAACTTTGTCTAAACTTGCTAGTAGACATACTTGTCAAACTTGATGTTTTTGGGTTCTATTTGCGTCTAGTCGTAAGGGTCTTGAAATATTCTTGTATGAAAGACGTATGAAACAGGGATATGCTCATTTTACGGATGGGTCATGTCCAAATTTTGTCAAAAATATGTATTAACGTTGTTATTTGAAGTCTTTAAATCACCCTTGTAAATTAGTTTATAAAGATGAAAACGCGGGTCTAACATCGTGACAAACAATCTTGGCTTTGTTACTTGACAACCAGTCCATCCCTATCACCACGTCGAAGCTTCCCAACTCGACTGGTAGTAGATCTAGAGTCAACTCGTGTTCTCCCAACTCGATCACGCATCCTTTGATGACTTCGTCTGTTTCAACTAGCTTTCCATTAGCCAGTTCAATTGAATACGGAAAGTCTAATTTACTAGCAGTTAACCCTGAGCATTTTCTTAAATTCTAACGATACGAAACTATAATCGGCACCAGTATCAAACAGAACAGATGCAAAACGTTGATTTATAAGGAACGTACCGGTGACAACGTTTGGATCCTGGCGCGCTTCCCTTACGCCTATGTTGAATACTCTCCCACGGGCTTGATTCAGTTTCGGGCATTCCCTCTTAAAGTTCCCAACATCTCCACAATTGAAATACCCCGGTCCACGACCATTGCCATTTCCATTTCCACCTTGAGGGTTGTTTTGGTTGCGATTTCCATTCCCAGCTTGATTCGCAACATTTCCACGATTTCCATTTTCGCCATTTCCTCCCTGTTGGCAGTTTCCAGTACCATTCCCATAACCTCGATTACCACCACGCCCAGCACCAGTTCTGGCCCAACATGTATCCTTCGAGTGGCCGTTCTTCCCACATAACTCGCATTTCCTCAATCTACACTGGCCAGAATGATGGCGCTGGCACGTATCACACTTGGGCAGAGTGCCCATATAACCCTTCCCTTTGTTTTCGACACCGGTTGTGGCTCTGGCCGGTGTGCTCAACTCACCCTTCTTGCTCACATTACTGGTACCTTGCTTGAAGTTGGAAAATTTTTCGTTTGTTTTCACCAGACGACTCCACATGAGTCTCCTTCCTCTTTGGTTCAGATACTGAAAACTTGTTCAGTCTAATAGCTTCCTCAGTAAGTGCCACACTAAGATCAATGGCTTCCGTGATTGTTGCAGGCTTAGACGTGGTCACCATGCTCATGATCTGGGGTGCCAATCCCTAGATAAAGCGCTCGACATGTTTAAACTCGGGCGTGACCATGTACGACACCACATGGGACAAGTCATGAAACCTTTGAACATATTCTGCAATCTTAGAACCCTCCATTCTTAGGTGCCAAAACTCAGTTTCTAACTTCTGTATTTCAGCACGCGAACAATACTTCCTCCTCATGAGCTCCTTCAGCTCATTCCAGGTTAACGCATAAGCTGCAGCTTCTCCTAAAGTTTGCACTTGCAAATTCCACCACGATAGGGCACCATCCAGAAACAACCCTGAGATGTATGTCACTTGTTGCTCGGGAGCACACTTGCTCATTCTGAGGACAGAGTCTGTCTTTTCAGCCCACCGGACAAACGCAACGGCACCTCCTGTGCCGTCGAAATTCACGGGCTTACAGTCGAGAAACTTTTTGTAGGTGCACCCATTGGGTGGATTGTTATTGCCGTTGTTGTTGTTCGAAGTGTTCCTGCTTGTCTCTGCTTGAGAGGCCGCGTATTGTGCGATAGCTGCGACAATTATCCCTTGGAGTTCCGCCTCAGTAGTAGGCATGTGTACGTTCTGGCGTGGTGGCATCTTCTAAAAGGTGATCATATTGGTCAGGTCATAGTAAGTAAATAATATGCGTACGTAATAACATTCATCAACCACATAACATCCCATGTTATAAAAATAAAATAAATAATTCAACCAAGCATGTAGTGAGAACGTTTCCATTGAGCTTTCATTAATCACGACCACAATATTGTTTTACATGTTTACTAGTACATCATACATCCAATGATATCATAGGGTCACATCACCCTCAAAATACAAGTCAAACTACACCTATCATATATAAAAAGTGTGGTCTCTCAAAAGTCTTCGTATGCTGGCTCAATCACGACTTCCTCACCAAAAAGATCGACCTGCATCAAACCAAAATACCTATGCTGATGGCGGAGGAGGAGGAGGAGGAGGAAAATGAGAGAAAAGCAAGCGACGCATGAGCATCCAGTCCTCCTCTAAGGCACGACAGACGCGCAGCAAATATGCAATCTGCTGCTCCGATGTCAAAAAACGAACATCTGAATCGGGGGAAAGCGGACGGGGAGTGTGTGGTGCTGCAAAGGGGGTCTAACAGCGACAAGGTAGACGTGGAGCTCTCTCTAACTCCTGAATACGACGGCTCAGTGCGTCCTGCTGTAGCTGCAGCGACGCAAGTATATCCTCCGTAGTTTACCCCACATGAAATGGGTGGTAGGGGCCAGATAATGGCATAACAGGGGGCGTAGTCCACAAAAACGGCTCGCCTGATGGTACGAAAGATGGTGCAGCATGAGGAAACTGTGACAGAAATGGAAAAGATGATGATAGTACGGGTGGAACAGAAACAAGCGGCTACCTCGATGAACCCTCTCCAAGACGAGGTGGCGGTATGTCCTGGAGGAATATGATGGGAAGATCAGTGCGATGGACGTCAGTGGTGTGTGGGTGGAACAATGGAATATCGGTGGGTGCAGAAACATGTGCTACGGGAGGAGTGACAGGTAGCACAAACGATGGGTAATCATCATCATCCTCGATCCACCCGTTGTGGGTGTCAGCATAACGAGGGTCTATGTGAGTGGTGAAAGGTGCACGGTCAACCAATGCCGGCACGGGATCAGGTAAAGGTGCATCAACAACAGGATCATCCACCAATGGTGGTGCAACAATGGGAAGGTCAACAATGGGTGGTGCAAGAGCTGGCGCATCATCAAGAACAAGGTCGTGCTCTGGTGCAGGATCAGGAGCAGCAACAGGCTCTGGGGCCATGATAAGCTCGGGGTCAACAAGGTCCATATCAAAATCGGCAGGGATGTCAAACAACGGATCAATGGGAGCTACGGGCACCTCTAAGGGCTGGTCCAAATGAATAAACTCGATCTCATGGTCAGGATCGAAGTCAGGAGGAAAAGCTGGATCAAAATCGTCACCGACCTCGTGGTCAAACTCAAACTCGTGTGACGGACCAGGTGCAGCTGACATTGCCACGTCGGGGTCGGCGTTAGGAGAGTGATGCTGCACACCCTGGTCGTGCAGGGACGCAGATGCCACAGACTCCAACGAGTCTGGAACAGGTGAATCAAGAGGAACCTCCTCTACAGGGGCCTCAGCAATAGGAAGGATAACATCAGCATCAATCGGGGCCCCGCCCTCATAGTCGTCCTCAGGGGGACCTGTCACACCCCGATTTTTCCACGTATTACCGGTGCGCCCGGTGGGGAGTATAAGATAAATATATTACATTCCGAATATAAAGTAATGTCAAAGTATTACAACGGAAAGTAAAGGATCCACAGGCGGATCTTAAAACATAAGGATATCCAGGACACGGTCACTAACCCCTAATGTTATTTGTTATCAATCAATACAGATTAAAACGAGATTATGCAATTTAATCATCTTCGATTAAAAGGTTTCTACACCCGACCAAGCGGTATTTTTATAATACCGTATCCCAAGCCCGTATAAGGGAAAATAAGTTAAAAGTATTTACCTGAGCTAGCAATGAAATTTATACTCAGCCGTATATTCAAATCAGCAAGCACAAGTACTTCTACTGGGGCTCTTAATCTGGAACGAAGGTTTTATTAACCTATTAGATTCCTAACGGGTCTTATTTAAGTCGTAACTTAGACCGGTTAGTTTTAAGGAACGGTTTATGGTTCAAACGCATGATTTAAGCGAAGACCGGAACAGAATGTGATTTAGACCCGACAAGTTTGGAGACTTGTATAATATGGGCAAACTAAACACATTCTGGATTTCGAGATAAAAACGGTAAGGTTTGACCCGTTTCGGCTAATTTGTGCAAACTAGTTACATAAACCGAACGCGCAAGAGGTGTAACGGGTAACCATATGGTTCATATACAGGTTTCCTAAGTTAATATACCTTAAATATGTTGTGATATCAGTAGGATACCTTTCATTATGCCCAAAACGAGTTTAATCTCAATATAAGCCCCGTAGGGGTATTTTGGTCATTTAAAAGATTATAAAAGAGATTAAATATGATTCTGATGTTTGGGTCTGAATAAATCAGTAAAAAAAACTTTCTTTAACAGGTTATATCAGTTGGTAATAATTCTTTTATGACAAAATGGTTTTTAACCCAAACTATGCGTTTAATGCGCCTAAAAAGCCAACTTAAGCGATTTCCAGGTTATACAGGAAATCTGAGTTTTCTAATCAGGTTATAAAGTTCAAAATACCTTATTTATTATATAAAATCAGTAGCAATTGGATTTGTGTCAAAATATGTGACATCTGTGTCACTTCAACCATCAAACAAATACCAAATCAATGAAATATTGTATTTCATACTTGGGATTTGTAAAAATATGTGTATCATTTGCACATATCAACTCTTGTTCTATTTCGGGCTCTAAATCGCTTCCTGGAAGGTTATACGCGCACTGATGCGTAAATATAACCAGTTTAATGCAACAAACACTCCGGAATAGTGACATAGGCTTAACATACCCTAAATAACCTTTATATAACTTAGAAATAAGTTTTGGAAGGTTTGGTATGCCGAAATCAAGTCTATTCGCTTATAGGGACTAAATATGACAAACTGCGAAAGTATGCCAATTTGAACTGTAACGAACATTCTGGAACATGATCATAAGTTAAACACACCCTAAACATCCTTTACATAGCTTAGAAATAGGCTTTGAGGTGTTCGGTGTGCTAAAATAAACTTTTTGGTCATTCAGGGACTAAAAGCATCAAAAAGTGCACAAGTTTGCATTTTCGCGCATATTTTACGTTCTGAATATATCCGGACATCCAAAAATTTATGTAATCATTAAAATATTATGTTTTAGTGTGTGGCATGATAAAATTTCATTCGTCGCTTAATTTGGATCGTTTTTGCGTTCCTTACGACTTCCGTCGTAATTAACCGAACAACGCAACCGTACGACCAAACGAACCGACATCCGAGATATTTTTGAGCATGTTTTGAGTTCCCTATACTTTAACTTCATTTTAAAGCCTTGAAATGAGGTTAACGGGGCTTAAACGTGTCAAACATGAGCCGAAATGCAAGTTTCTGATGTGCAGGGACCTGTTTTGACAATCTGCCAAAGTTGGCCAGGCGGCCCGCGTAAGCCAAGCTTAATTCTTACGCGGGGCGCGAGAGCCTGTCAGACAGAAACTTCAGATTTTGCAATCTAGGTCGAATTCAGGGGTTTTAATGCAATTTTTGCAATACCATGGGCTAAATTTGATGGTTTTCTTGTGCCCCATTGTTTAGCAATACCATGGGCCCAAGTGGAGGGTCTAGATCGAAGCTCGTTTCCCGATAAACGATCCTAACGGTTCTAGCTCTCCTATAAATACCCACCTTCATTTCATTCATTCCTCACTTGAATTCTGAGATTTTCTCTAAGTTGGAGTGATTATCACTTCATACCTGAGAAATACTTGGAATTCAATCTTGCGGGGACCCTCTGTAAGTATTCTTTCGTGTTTTTCATTCGTTTTAGCGTTAAAGTCAAATGGCGTTTGACTTTCTGCATTGACCAGTTTATGGTCAACGCGAAGTTCGTTTGAACTTCATAACGTGAGCGTAATCACGATGGTTGTAGTCCCTAGTGACTATACTTACTGATTACCACGTTATCTAGGGTCAGTGACGAGTCGTAGTTTCGGCCAAAATGCGTTTTCTTGCGTATTTTGTAATCAAACTACTCTAGGGTATTAAAACCGTTTGTTTTAATACCAAACCTGTTTTCTAACTTTACTAAACATGTTCTAGCATGTTTAGCTCGTCGCTTTTAGATTTGTGCTTATCTAGGGTCGTAAAGGTAAGCGATCTAAACAATCGCTTATACTTCCGATCCCGACCCATTTGGTCGATCATTAGGATCTGACCAAACACTACAGGTGACCATAGTTGTATAGGGAATAACCTTCCGAGGTTATACCTTATGGTCACGTCGTTTAAGTAGTTGTATGATAGGTAGTTTATATGCCTTAGGAAAATTACCAAAATACCCTTTTTACGCATAAATTCATTTAAAGCACATGTAACGTAACTTTTGACATCTAAACTGATTTAGCAACAATATTAAACATGTTAAGGCATATTTCACTTGTCATAGGGCTAGTTAGGCGTTCCAAACGCGTTTTACGCGAACGACGCGTTAAAGTAGCATAAGCTACCTAAACGGGTCGTAATGGGTCTTAAGCACTTAGATTAGGTTTCATTTTAGTATGTAGGCTTCATGAAACCATATCATATGAGTTCCAATACTCATTTGGTTTACGAAACCTCATACTATCCAATCCCCCGATTTAGGTCCGGTTATTTATGTAGTTATCTATATAGGGTGCCGTTTGATTTCCGTGATCCCTCTAGCTTTGCTTGGTTGTTGTTCAAGACTTCTAAGCACCCTCATGTGAGTACATAGTCCCCTCTTTTACTGTTTTTCAAACATTTTGGGGTGAAACACATGTGCCTACTTGTTACTTTCATATTTTTCGTGTTTTCACATCATATACTTGCTATGTTCATTAGTACATTATTAATACATGATTTCATTATGTTTTTGCTATGTATGTCCATTGTGTGCATACTTAGTACATCGTTTTACATGACATTTTATGCTACGTATGTTCGTTTAGCGCATACTTAGTACATTGTTTTACATTAACTTTTCATGCTATGTATGTTCATCATACTTAGTACCTTTGTTTTACATCACATGCTATGTATGTTCATCATACTTAGTACATTTGTTTTACATCACATGCTATGTATGTTCATCATACTTAGTACATTTGTTTCACATCACATGCTATGTATGTTCATTTTGTTCATACTTAGTATATTCACATCACATCACATGCTTACATTTTGGTATGACATTTGGTTTGTTTAAATGGGACAATGTACATTCATTAACATTGATCACGCCGCTCGGTAGTAGGTAGTGGTACCATAGGACTTCACAAATCCCGTTCCTAAAATCCTAGGTTTGTTTGGATGGATGGAATGACCGAATCCGAAAACATTTCTTTTTGATAACCTTTACTCTAAGGTTATCCTGCTGTCTCAAGGCTTGAATGTATGGAATTTTCACAATACCGCATAAATGTTTGTATCAGCATAGCATGCATTTCCACAAAACATAACATTGATTTATACTGAGTTTTACTTCAATACTTTGTTTTGTGCATTTTCACCTATGGTTTAGTTGATACATATTTCACTTGCCATACATGACATTTTGTTTACACATTACCTGATTGACATTTGACATAAACATTTCGACATGGTTTTCACAATGACATTTGACAATTGGTTTAGACATGGGCAATTTACATTGGTGGTTTGTTTGGGTAAGTGATTTAAGTAACGAGACGTGTGTAATGTGATACAAGCATGGTGGATACGCCGCTGGTACTTCCTATATATAAGTGCTTGTATTATATTACATGTAGTAGCGTTATTTAAATCATTCAATTTGGATTTACACATTTTTACACAAATAACATATTTTTTTCACAAGACATTGTTTTACAAAAACAGTTTGTATTATACAAATTCATTTTTTTTACTTGGTTATTCATTTGACCTTACAATCATTCTTTTATCTATACATATCTATCATCGCTTTTAAAACGATTTATAAAACAAAACATTTTACAAGGATCATGACTGATTTTTGTTAAACAACCTTTTCTAAACTTATAAGACATGAATCCTAAATCAATAAAACCTATGTACTCGCCGGCATTTTTATGCTGATGTACCTATTTTCACATGTGTTTCAGGAGATGATGCATAGGATTGATCAAGATACACATAGGCGGACTTGGGCCTTAGTGACAATAAAAGATGCAAGACTAGTTAATTTTGTTATACTTCTTTGTTTGTTAAGACGTTGTAACTCTTTAATCAATAAATCAACATTTCTATTTTCCATGTGTTATGAAACAATGATTCTGTTACAACACTCCCCGACGATTCCGCCACTTTTTGTTGTTTTACGTGGTCGGGGTGTGACAGAAAAGTTGGTATCAGAGCTCATGGTTATAGGGAATTAGGTTATTAGTAATGCTTTGACCTAGTCTATAACCTTCCTAGGACCCTAATGCGAGTTTACTTGCATTTAGTCATAAAACAATACCGTCACCTATCCTTAGGCGACAACCACAACAAGAACATAAATTTCAAAACCGCTTTGAAAACTAATCATCTGGTCTAGGATGATTGATTACTAGGTTTTGAACCCTCTAAGTTTTCAAATCTCGTCAAAGTTTGGGTCCTATAATGTGAACACGTGCAAACTGGAAGGGTGAATGCCTGTACTCTGAGTTTTCTGTCTAAGGCTAGAGTGTTCGTACAAATCCGCAGTATCGGACCAGTCACTCTTACCTGGGAACTCTTGGGGTGAGTGTTCACTTATAGGCGAGCATGTCTTCAGCGATGCATTATTATGACCCGTTTGCTTTGATTTGTCACCGTCTCATTTGTTTGCCTTAGGTAACAAACAAATGATCGCAATTCGTATGCATTGCCTTTCTGTTTTGTTTATCCGATAACATTTCATTTGTTGCTTCCTATGTCTTTCATTTTCTTCTAGAATGTCTCTTCATCTCAACAACGGTCAAATGTCCGAGCAAACAGCCAAATTTGCCCAGCAAATAGGCGAAGTGATTTTGAAGTCTGTGGATCTAGGAATTGCCATGGCTCGTCTCAAAAATGGAGCCACTCAAGAGTCGCCAAAGGAAGCAGAAGTCAAGCCTGCACCAAAATCAAGGAAGCGTAAGGCTTCAAGGAAACCCGCAGCAGTTACACCTAATCAAGCGGGACCTAGCCAAGTGACAGCGCCACCAGCTAGGAAGCCGTACATAGGAACTGCCCCATGGTGCAAACGATGCAACCGTCATCATTCAAACCTCATACCCTGCTCCAAATGTACCTACTGTGGACAGTTGGGACATTTGATTAACATATGCCGCTTTGCTATCCAGAACAAAGCTGTTGCAAATCTTGCTGCTACCCAACTCCAAGTCAACCCTACTCAAGCTCGTTTTCCATCTGGTACTTGCTACAACTGTGGCGAGACGAGCCATTTCAGGAACAAATGCCTGAAGATTGTCAATGCAAATCCAACCCTTGGATAAGCATTTGGCTGAGCAAAAGATGTTGCTATCTTATGCCTTTGTTTCTTTTGTTTTCTTATATTGTGAAACAATCTGTTTTATTCATAAATAAAAGTCGTTGTTCGCAATTCTGATATACAAATGTAGTTACATGTGTGTATGGCATTTCCCTTTGATACCTACATCAGGGAAATATGCTCTTTACAAACTACTCTTGTGATTCTCCCTTTCAAGTGATCACTCATGATTTCCTCCAAAATTTTAAGTACTCGTTTCATTCTAGGAACAAAGTACAAGAAATAAAGCGAAATTTTGAGTAATCGTGCTTTTTGCGCATCTGTGCCTTTGGATCCTTGGTTAGATAACTAAGGGTATTTTCAAATCTCATACCCATTACGTTCTGATTTATTAACATGCATAACATAAGTTTTCAAAACAACCTTCATGATTTCAAAAACATTTTATATATAGTTCAAAAACATTTTTAATATAGTGTATTTACTTAACATATCAAATGCATGATTTCAAAAACCTTGTCTATATTTTCAAAAACAACCTTCATGAATTCAAAATGTTATTAATACAGTATAATTACTTATATTAAGTGCATGATTTCAAAAGCATCATTCATGTTTTCAAAAACCTTATACATAATTTCAAAATTCATCTCGCATGATTTTAAAATATTTTTATAAATATACCTACCTAATACACCTACTTTATGTTTTCAAAAGTATTATATATAAGGTTTCCAACAACACTGAACACATTTTAGAACCCCATGCATAGTTTTCAAAGTATTTTCCTCATACATTGACTTAACCTTCAAATTCCGCTTCATATGTCGCCTTGGCATATCTAGCATCTCAACTTCATAAGTATTTTTTTTACTTCATGTTTTGACTTAAGCACATCCAGTGCAAGGTTTCAAAACATCTTCAATTCCCAAAATCCATGTGGGATCTTTTTATCTTCACAATTAGATCCTTGTGGATAATTGTCATTCAAATCAGAATCCTTAATTGGATTCCTTGTGTACCTTAGTTCGAACATTTCGGTTCCTTGCAATCGAAATCGAATTTCCTCTTTAAGATCTATCTATATTCATAGTTAGATTCTTGATAATGTTTAAAGCACCAATCAAAATCCACTGATTGGATACCTGGTGTGCTTTAAATACATGTGCTCAGTTAGCAGAACAAATTAACAAAATGATGACAAATTTAAAATCAAGTTAAATAATTATGTGATTATGTGTTTATACACCTTGTGTTTTCTTTTATGCATTTTGTGTTTTTGAATACTCTGGATATTCGTTATCCAAATCCTCGTAGAACCTTTCATATCTTCATATGAGGGATTCATAGTAGGACATTCAAAAGGTACTATCTCAAATCCTTAATTGAGCTTCTACGTGATAGTTAAGACCCATGGATTTTATAGTGCCATTCCATCATTCAAAGAGACCCTTTTAGTGGTCTAGGTCAAAAGATTGATTCAAAATTTGGTTAAGAATGACATGTGATAAGCTGAAAAGACTCCTTGGTTGTCTATTTAAATCATCTATTGATTTAATTAAAAGACCCTATGGTGGTCTAAGCACAATCATCACCGGCTCGTTCATTGTTTCCTTCCCCTACACATTATAAGATGCACTACGTGACTATGCAAGGAATTACGTAATTATGGATGCATACATAATTACGAAGTTCAGTGCACGGAAACCACAGTAAGACTTATTATGTGTAAGAACCAACAGTGGCAACCATAACAAAATGTGAACAATGTAATGGAGGTACGGTGGAGGCACCAATAACACTATATGTACTTGTATATAAGTGTCCCTCTCACATTGCAAGCATAATGTTATTCAAAGCTACTAGAAGTTCAGGATTCTAACCAGTGTTGTTTGATCTTTTCAACTCCATGTTTCAAGCTCTCACAAGTTTCCTCTAAGATAAATTTCGGGACGAAATTTCCTAAAGTAGGGGAGACTGTGACATCTGTGTCACTTCAACCATCAAACAAATACCAAATCAATGAAATATTGTATTTCATACTTGGGATTTGTAAAAATATGTGTATCATTTGCACATATTGTCACACCCCGATTTCCACGTGTCACCGGTGGGCCCGGTGTGGGGTACAGTGACGTAGTTGGCATCGTCATAGACAATCAACACAATATAATAATGCACAGCGGAAGCAGAATAGAAACATTTCAACTTTTAATTAAAGTGTAATAATAAATATCACAGTAGTTGAAATGGATCCACAGGCGGATCAAATAAAAATAGAAATAAATAGTTCAACAGATAAATGTCGTCCGAGTTTGCGAGACTATTGTGGACGCTCTCTAGGAAACAGCCAGCCTATTTCCGTATAGTACCTGCACTTAATCTTTTGGGAAAAATACGTCAGTTTACACTGGTAAATACAAATCAACCGACTCATTTTGAAAATGATTTAAAATTTATTTAAATGCACAAGGCATAAATATTTTATTAACTTGGGATAATTATATAATATAAACTTGTGAACGATTTACATGCACTTGTATCTCTGGTGGCCCGGGATCTACTGTCCGGGCTAGAGATTTAATTGACACACCACATTAAAGAGTTATACACGACGAGTGTACGCCTACACCCCGTGCTCTGGTCGTGGCCATCTCGTAAGATAATGCCAAGGATATCCGGGACACGGTCAACAACCCCCCAAAGCCTTTAAGTAAGACAAAACTGTTTAAACGAAGTCGCACAAGCTGTTCAAGACTGTACACCTATAAGGCGCAGGACTTGTGCGCCCGATCAAGCGGTATTTTAAATACCGTACCCCAAGCCCGTATAGGGAAAATAAGTCAAAATGTATTTACCTGAGCAAGTATAAGTCACAAACGATAAGTGGTGGTAGCTTTTACCGGGCTTCCTAATCTGGAACAAAGGTTTATAATTAACCTATTAGATTCCTAACGGCCTTTTATTTAAGCTTAAGCTTTGACCGGTTAGTTTTAGGAATGATACGGTTTACGCACGATTAAGCGAAAGACCGGATAGAATGTGATTTAGACCCGACAAGTTTGAATACTTGTATAATATGGGTATACTAAATACATTCTGGATTTTGAAGTAAAAATGATATCGTTTGACCCGTTTCGGTCAATTTACGCCAACTAGTTACGTAAACCGAACCGAACGCAATAAGGGCGATACGGGTAGCCAAATGATTCAAATGCAAGTTCCCTGAAGTAATATGCTTAGAATATGATATTATATCAGTAAGTTATGTTCTATATTGCCCGGGATAATTTTAGACTCAATTTATGCCTTAGAAGGGCATTTTGGTCATTTAAAATATAATAAAAGGGTAAATTTAGAAATCTGAGTTTCGGGTCTGGTTTGCACAGTAAATATACTTAATATAACATATTATATCAGTAGGGTATGACCCATATACCAAATATATCATTTAAAACCATACTATGCACCGTAGGGGCAATTTAGTAATTTCACAAGGGCTAAAAATGCCAAAACTGGAAACCTGAGTTCAAAATATTATACTTACTGTTATTATATGAAAATATGCTAAACACATCAGTAGGTATAGGTCTTATATGTTTAAAACAAGTATAACGCTTACTATGCATTTAAAATGCTAAAAATGCGATTTAAGGGCGTTTTCGGGTTTTCAAATAAAATCTGAGATTTTTATATTTCCAGAAGTCTTATAATAATTTATTCATCATATAAAATCAGTAGAAAAAGGTTTCGGGTCAAATGGATGTGTAAAACTCATTTTATGGCTAAAACGGTCAAAACCGACATAAGCCGAAATGACTAGGTGATCTAGGATCCGTTCAGCCAAAAATTACTTAAAAATCATCAAAATTCCCAGAATATTATATATAATCAGTTGGTAAAAAGTTTTGTACCAAAACGTGGCCAGAAACGGGTTCTACGCAAAAAGGGCCGTTTATGTAAATTTTTAACATAGTTTACGCTAATGGCCATAACTCACAATCTGGACCACCAACTGATCCGAAACTTTCGGTGCAAGTTTATATAATAAAAATAAAGATTTCTATCCTTTCACTTTTCCAAAAATCCCGTTTTAAATCAAAAAGGGCAAGATAGTCAACTTTATGCATAAACCGGAAACATGCATTCGAATAGGCTAAGCATAGACTCAATCAAAGAAAATTCCAGAAAGTTTAACTAAAATAAAAATAGTCAAAAATACTTTCCAATACAGATCTCGAACATGCATGTATGAATCCGAATCGATAGTCTACGAAATAATCGTTTTACAAGACTTTCGGTTCCGATTTGTGGCTATACTATAGATTGTCGAGTTGATGATGATTAAAACACATTTATATATATATTACAAGTTATTTTCAATGATCAATCAGGTTGCATGTCATCTATATCATTAATCATGTCATTTTTCACAAAAATCACTTCTGTTGACTTTTTAGAAATAGGTTTGACTCGACATTAAGCATGCATGTAGTGGGAATCAGTTAGTAACCTTTAGAGGGTTTGTTTCCCACATAAATACCAATCTATAACAAGTTTCAATTCGAGAAATTACTGAAAGAAATCCGTTTAATCAGAAAGTCAAAGGTTATGAACACCCAGTTTGACTTTTAGCAATAAACACTATAAAAACGGATTAAAGAACGAATTGAAGGCTTACAATGGTCCTAAAGATGTTTAGTGGACACTAGAAGTCGGCCTTGATGATCAGTTTAGCTCCAGAAGTCTTGCCTTGAAGGTTCTTGATAGAGAGAGCACTTGTTACTATGAAAAATGATCAAGAATGATCAATAATCTGATTTAAATCAGAATTTTCGAGGCTCCTGTAGTTGTAGGCATGCATGGCATGTTATTGGGTAAATTGGAGGTGCCAATGAGCTGTATCACACTTAAAATCGGACTCAATTAGACCCAAAACCGAATTCTGGTCGCTGGCAGTCCCACGCGGCCCGCCTGGGCATGTCCAGGCGGGTCGCCTGACCCTCCTGATCAGCCTACAACTTTCATGTATTGACAGCAATGGTCCCTGAGCTTGTACGTGATGTTTCGGCTACTTTTCTTGACCCGTAAATCCCCAAACTTGGTTTTTATGGACCTTAGGACTTTTACCAACATGGTAATGCCCTCGGATAACTTTGCGCTCAACCGAAAAGCCCTGAATTCGACGTTGACGCTTTTAGTCCCTTAAGTACGGTTTTGGCCATAACTTTCTCATACGTTGACGAAACTTCATGAAATTTTTACCACATATTCTAGTGAGTATATTTTAGCTATACAAAGCTTCGGGTCTGCCAAAAGTTCACTCAGAGGTATAAATTAAACATGTTGACACTTTTGGCCCCTATAGTTTACAATACTTCACTTTTGTGCAATTTCCGCGTCGTATGATCCATGAACCATCCGTTAAAGGTTATAAACATTATGTGGGGTTATCATAGAGTCTATTTATCCATTGTTGACACTTTGGACTCTTACGTTCCATAGTTTTCACTGTTTGTCACTTTTAGTCCCTCTAAAGTATGTCTTCACATAACGGAACCTTATGACACGTGTCAATACATTATTGGACGAAATTTTTCGAGGTGTTACACATATCAACTCTTGTCCTATTTCGGGCTCTAAATCGCTTTCTGGAAGGTTATATGCGCACTGATGCGTAAATATAACCAGTTTAATGCAACAAACACTCCGGAATAGTGACATAGGCTTAAAATACCCTAAATAACCTTTATATAACTTAGAAATAAGTTTTGGAAGGTTTGGTATGCCGAAATCAAGTCTATTCGCTTACAGGGACTAAATATGACAAACTGCGAAAGTATGCCAATTTGAACTGTAACGAACATTCCGGAATACGATCATAAGTTAAACACACCCTAAACATCCTTTACATAGCTTAGAAATAGGCTTTGAGGTGTTCGGTGTGCTAAAATAAACTTTTTGGTCATTCAGGGACTAAAAGCGTCAAAAAGTGCACAAGTTTGCATTTTCGCGCATATTTTACGTTCTGAATGTATCCGGATATCCAAAAAATTATGTAATCATTAAAATATTATGTTTTAGTGTGTGGCATGATAAAATTTCATTCATCGCTTAATTTGGATCGTTTTTGCGTTCGTTACGACTTCCGTCGTAATTAACCGAACAACGCAACCGTACGACCAAACCAACCGACATCCGAGATATTTTTGAGCATGTTTTGAGTTCCCTATACTTTAACTTCATTTTAGATCCTTGAAATGAGGTTAACGGGGCTTAAACGTCTCAAAAATGAGCCGAAATGCAAGTTTCTGATGTGCAGGGACCTGTTTTGACAATCTGCCAAAGTTGGCCGGGCGGCCCGCGTAAGCCAAGCTTAATTCTTACGCGGGGCGCGAGAGCCTGTCAGACAGAAACTTCACATTTTGCAATCTGGGTTGAATTCAGGGGTTTTAATGCAATTTTTGCAATACCATGGGCTAAATTTGATGGTTTTCTTGTGACCCATTGTTTAGCAATACCATGGGCCCAAGTGGAGGGTCTAGATCGAAGCTCGTTTCCCGATAAACGATCCTAACGGTTCTAGCTCTCCTATAAATACCCACCTTCATTTCATTCATTCCTCACTTGAATTCTGAGATTTTCTCTAAGTTGGAGTGATTATCACTTCATACCTGAGAAATACTTGGAATTCAATCTTGCGGGGATCCTCTGTAAGTATTCTTTCGCGTTTTTCATTCGTTTTAGCGTTAAAGTCAAACTGCGTTTGACTTTCTGCATTGACCAGTTTATGGTCAACGCGAAGTTCGTTTGAACTTCATAACGTGAGCGTAATCACGATGGTTGTAGTCCCTAGTGACTATACCTACTGATTACCACGTTATCTAGGGTCAGTGACGAGTCGTAGTTTCGGCCAAAATGCGTTTTCTCGCGTATTTTGTAATCAAACTACTCTAGGGTATTAAAACCGTTTGTTTTAATACCAAACCTGTTTTCTAACTTTACTAAACATGTTCTAGCATGTTTAGCTCGTCGCTTTTAGATTTGTGCTTATCTAGGGTCGTAAAGGTAAGCGATCTAAACAATCGCTTATACTTCCGATCCCGACCCATTTGGTCGATCATTAGGATCTGACCAAACACTAGAGGTGACCATAGTTGTATAGGGAATAACCTTCCGAGGTTATACCTTATGGTCACGTCGTTTAAGTAGTTGTATGATAGGTAGTTTATATGCCTTAGGAAAATTACCAAAATACCCTTTTTACGCATAAATTCATTTAAAGCATATGTAACGTAACTTTTGCCATCTAAACTGATTTAGCAACAATATTAAACATGTTAAGGCATATTTCACTTGTCATAGGGCTAGTTAGGCGTTCCAAACGCGTTTTACGCGAACGACGCGTTAAAGTAGCATAAGCTACCTAAACGGGTCGTAATGGGTCTTAAGCACTTAGATTAGGTTTCATTTTAGTATGTAGGCTTCATTAAACCATATCATATGAGTTCCAATACTCATTTGGTTTACGAAACCTCATACTATCCAATCCCCCGATTTAGGTCCGGTTATTTATGTAGTTATCTATATAGGGTGCCGTTTGATTTCCGTGATCCCTCTAGCTTTGCTTGGTTGTTGTTCAAGACTTCTAAGCACCCTCATGTGAGTACATAGTCCCCTCTTTTACTGTTTTTCAAACATTTTGGGGTGAAACACATGTGCCTACTTGTTACTTTCATATTTTTCGTGTTTTCACATCATATACTTGCTATGTTCATTAGTACATTATTAATACATGATTTCATTATGTTTTTGCTATGTATGTCCATTGTGTGCATACTTAGTACATCGTTTTACATGACATTTTATGCTACGTATGTTCGTTTAGCGCATACTTAGTACATTGTTTTACATTAACTTTTCATGCTATGTATGTTCATCATACTTAGTACCTTTGTTTTACATCACATGCTATGTATGTTCATCATACTTAGTACATTTGTTTTACATCACATGCTATGTATGTTCATCATACTTAGTACATTTGTTTCACATCACATGCTATGTATGTTCATTTTTTTCATACTTAGTACATTCACATCACATCACATGCTTACATTTTGGTATGACATTTGGTTTGTTTAAATGGGACAATGTACATTCATTAATATTGATCACGCCGCTCGGTAGTAGGTAGTGGTACCATAGGACTTGACAAATCCCGTTCCTAAAATCCTAGGTTTGTTTGGATGGATGGAATGACCGAATCCGAAAACATTTCTTTTTGATAACCTTTACTCTAAGGTTATCTTGTTGTCTCAAGGCTTAAATGTATGGAATTTTCACAATACCGCATAAATGTTTGTATCAGTATAGCATGCATTTCCACAAAACATAACATTGATTTAAACTGAGTTTTACTTCAATACTTTGTTTTGTGCATTTTCACCTATGGTTTAGTTGATACATATTTCACTTGCCATACATGACATTTTGTTTACACATTACCTGATTGACATTTGACATAAACATTTCGACATGGTTTTCACAATGACATTTGACAATTGGTTTAGACATGGGCAATTTACATTGGTGGTTTGTTTGGGTAAGTGATTTAAGTAACGAGACATGTGTAATGTGATACAAGCATGGTGGATACGCTGCTGGTACTTCCTATATATAAGTGCTTGTATTATATTACATGTCGTAGCGTTATTTAAATCATTCAATTTGGATTTACACATTTTTACACAAATAACATTTTTTTTTCACAAGACATTGTTTTACAAAAACAGTTTGTATTATACAAATTCATTTTTTTACTTGATTATTCATTTAACCTTACAATCATTCTTTTATCTATACATATCTATCATCGCTTTTAAAACGATTTATAAAACAAAACATTTTACAAGGATCATGTCTGATTTTTGTTAAACAACCTTTTCTAAACTTATAAGACATGAATCCTAAATCAATAAAACCGATGTACTCGCCGGCATTTTTATGCTGATGTACCTATTTTCACATGTGTTTCAGGAGATGATGCATAGGATTGATCAAGATACACATAGGCGGACTTGGGCCTCAGTGACAATAAAAGATGCAAGACTAGTTAATTTTGTTATACTTCTTTGTTTGTTAAGACGTTGTAACTCTTTAATCAATAAATCAACATTTCTATTTTCCATGTGTTATGAAACAATGATTCTGTTACAACACTCCCCGACGATTCCGCCACGTTTTGTTGTTTTACGTGGTCGGGGTGATGTAACACCCTAGTTACTATTTAACGGTTTTATATGTAAATACCAACAATTAGATGTGTAATTAAGACTACACATACTATAAAAATACGAGTTTATTAAAACTTTTGCAAATCATAAGTTATTCAACATAAGTGGTCGAATTTGTCGTTTAATATTTACGACGAGGCAATGTGCGGAAGCATGTATCTTTATCGTGTTCGGTTCTTCAATGAGCTTGATCGTCTTCCGGCATCCAAAATGTACCTACATTTCATAAACATGAAATGCTTTAGTCATACGAGGTTTAAAACGTATCTAAAACTAGTCCGAGAAACAAAACTTAATTAAAATACATTTTTGTTCAGGGTCCACCGTAAATTACGGTGGCTACCGTAATTTACGGTAGCCCCTGAATGTTGATTCTTCCGCCGTAAAACAGGGGGTTCATGGCGTAAAGATATATAGGCTACCGTAAGTTACGGTAGCTACCGTAACTTACGGTGGCCTCTGCAGGATTTTCCAAGTTTGCCGTTTTCTAAAACGGAAACCTTCATAACTTTTAATCCGCTTTTCCGTTTGGCCTACCGTTTCTTCCTACGTGTTTGTAATTTGATTCTCCATCATATGGGGTTAAAATCCAACATCTGGATTAACAAAATCTAAGTCTTTTAAGTTTTCGGCTTAATACCCTTTTTACCAAACTTTGACCCGTTCGTGATTTTATCAAACAAACATGTTGTTTGATTCTAAATTCTCATCATTTCCATGTTGTTATCATATTAGATTCAAATCACGGGTTTATATACATTAAGGGCATTTAAGCACTTTTACGCATAATTCACACTCGATTATTCCTAGCATCTTATTTACACATTATTTATCAATGATCTTCCATCACAACTATATTTATGATGGATTAAATGTGGCGATCTATATAATCCGAGTTTTACCTCTCGGATTATTATTTTACGACAAAGACTCATATAGAGTCTTTTGACCAAGAATTTACATCTTTCACTTTTATACTTATTCTAAGTATTAACTTGATTATAAAACTCGTTTTCAAGCGACTTCTAAGGGTTGTTTGCTTAATTTCGCTTACGAGGGCGTTTTGGTCGTTTTTAACCCTTCTTTTACAACGAAGGGCTTGCATAAGTCATGCACGCCCAAAATCTCATTTTTTTTACCAAATCTTGTTTTCAAAACACTCTGTCTATAATCTAAATCCTTCGGTTTACCTTTTAAGATAACCGAATGTCCCTTTTACTTTGCCTAACTCTCATAGAACTTCAAGTTCTAAATGATGAGTTGATCTATTATGCATACCTGGCTCGGATCAACTTATTAACCCGGTTTTAATACCTTGCTTTATAATCGCTAAATAAGAGCGATGCGAGTATCCATTGGATTTCTATTCCTGTAAGCATATAGCTCGACAAAAGATCATTAGTCAATATTGTCAAAAGGTGATGTCTACACCTTTTGACCCGTTTGGCCGAATTGACCGTTTATCTTTGCTAGATGATATTTATTATCATCTCATCTACATGACCCGCTCCGTTTAACACCGTACGGTCATTTTACTTATAAACCGTTTATTACCACTTTCGTCATAATATGACCGAATTATCGATTTACTTCCTTTTTAACCATTATTATGGTTTCTTTCATCTTTGATTATCTAGTTCCGTATGCCTACACGACGGAACATCGTATTTCAATTGTTTAGTTATCTCATTCGTTATTTATACGCTAAGAGAATATTACACAATCTAAGACTAGTGTAAGCTATACTTACCTCGCATCCGAATACGCTTTTTCTTCTCGTGCTTGATTCGTTTGACCGCTTCTTTCTCAAGCCTCCACCTAGCTCGTTAGGCGACAAACTATCATCATTCACAAGGTGGGTAGATTAGTCATTTCAATTCACGACTATTCCACCTTACGTATTTTCTATGTCGAATCTACTATTCGACTTTGTCATTGGTTAGTTTGACTTCTAAAAGTCAACTACCTTTAATCATACAATGGGCACAATTTAGTTAAATCAACATTAAGATTAGAACCCATCTTAACCCATATTTCATGTAATTAGTCAAACAAGGCAATTATGCGTTTCATTCGTAATTTCATCATATAAATATTCACTTAGGCATTTCAACGAACACCTTGTGAGCATATTCTATAAAATCAATAATCAATTTTCATAACTAGTTATTTGCCCAAGTTTTAACATCATTCACAAGTTCTTATGTCTAGCATGCATATCAATACCTAGATTTACTTCATGGAAATCGAATTACACCAAATTGATGATCATGAATCTAGTGTTCATCATCTCCCACAAAACCCATTTAGCACTTACAAAACTAGTTAACCGAAACACTAATTTATGGTGCTAAATTAACGAGTTTACATCTAGGGCTCATTCCTAGACTTGTGCTCATATCAATTGTACTACAACACCCATTATTCATGCCAGAATTTCATTCTTGAATGTTAATCATAATTTTGAAGTATCATCAAATAGCAAAATTCAACATACCTTTCGATCCCCACACTTAGGTGATTACGAATTTGTGTTCATGCATTGATTTAAGTCTTGATTCGAGCTTCAATTTGGTCATTTGGTGTGAACTAGGGTTTTGCTCCTTGGAGCACCCTCCTGGTCGATCAGAACACGCACACAATGTGTGTGTGTATTTTTTTTTGTTTTTAATAAAACAAGTTTCCCACTTGTCCATTTTAGTCCCTCATGCTTTATTTTGATCAAATAATACTATATCTCACCATTAGTTACTTAATCACATGCTACTAACTAGGTTAGTTACTCCTAGTTACTTTAACGGGTTCGGGAAGTTATAACCCGTTATGTTTTAAGTCCCATTAATTTGGCCTTTTTATATACTTTGTTTTCTCAAAGTATTTACTCCTTTTTTTTAATATTAGTTTGTTTATTAGAGTCTTAATATTTACCGGGTTAATTTTTACCACTAATGGTATTTTACCCGTTTTTTAGTATTAACAGGGTTTGATTACCAAACCCGTTTTCGGGGTGTTACAGGTGTGACAAAATATTATGTAGAACTCATTTTATACACAAAAAGGGTATAATCGGTGTTTACCGAATCAACGCCATAACCTTAGGTTATGAGCAGGTTAAAAATAATTAAAAATCTTTATAAATCCCAAAATATTATATTACATCAGTGGGTAAAAGGTTTGGTGTCAAAAATTGGGTTTAGATAGGCTTTATGCTAATTGTGCCGTTTAATTACTAAAAGGCGTTATAATTACGCTAATGAGCATAACTCCTAATCTAGACCTCCAACTGATGTGAAATTTTAGGGACATGTTTATAAATCAGTAGCAAAGATTATTGTCCTTTCACATTTCTAAAATTCTCGTTTTATGGTCAAAAGGGCATATTGGTCAACATTAGGCATTTAACGGAAACTTGTAAACGAATCGGACAATCAACGATCCAACCACAAAGGGTTATACCATCATGTAACCTGGTCCTAAGGAAGCTCTAAAGCATTTCCAAACTTATCTAAATCGGGTCAGAACTGAAGTCAAAGCAAAAGTTAAAGTTTTGCGACTTTCGGTTCCGAACCGGTCCTAAACTGAAAATTGTCGGATCAAACATGTTTAGACATGTTCTTACATTAATTACTAAGTTATAAGAGTAATGACACAGGTTGCAAAGCTTCTACATTGTTAATTATGTTTTAAATCGCAAATTAGGATCCTGTTGACTTTTTATAAACAACTTTGACCCGACAAAAGTCCTAGTTAGAACGGGAATCAGTGGGTGCCCTTTTAAGGGTTTATTGCCCACAAAATTACCAACTTCTAACTACTTTCAATTCGACTAATCACTGGACCATTAATGATTAATCGCTAAGTCCATGGCTCTCTGAGTACGGATGAATGAAGCAACCTGCTGCTCTAAAGCAAAGAGACGTGCAGCATAATCTGGGGGTACAGGTCGAAATGGCTGCAAAGGAGAGTGTGTCTGACCATGGCACTGGCATGGTGGCAGCTGAGCTCTCTCAAGCTCCTGGATGCGCTGCGTGTGTGACTCATGCTGAAAAACGAAAGACATCAAAACGTCCTCTATAGTGTGTCCCACATGGAATGGATGGTAAGGATCAGTAGGTGGCATGACAGGCGGTGAGGACCAGAGTAAAGGCTCACTGGTGGGGTCAAAAGGTGCCACGTGAAACGGTGAAGCGGATGGTATAACAGGTGGAAACTGTGGCCTGAAAGGAACAGACATCGGCACATGCCCAAAAGGATGGGCCGAAGAACCCTCTCCAGGTCTCGCTGGAGGTACAAACTGAGGAACCTGAAAAGAGAAACCAATATGTCGTGTATCAGTGTGTTATGGGGGAATAGGTGGAACATCCTCATCAGCAGGAATCCACCCGTGCTGTGCGTGCTCGTCCGGTGGATCCATGTGTGCCGCGAACAGTGCATGCTCGGGCTCTAGTGGAACGGGATCAGGTGGGGGAGCAACAAAAGGATCAACGGGTGCAATGTGATCAACAGGATGGTCAACAGGTATATCAGCAATAAGAGGTGGATCGACATGATCGGCAGCAACAACATGATCACCCTCCAGATGATCATCGATAGGCGGGTCAGCTATAACAGGCTCAACAGGGATGCCAGCATGTACGGGGTCATGCTCAGGCATAGGGTCTAGAGCGGCTGCCTGCTCAGGGGCGATGGCAGGCTCGGGATCATCAAAAGCCATCTCGAAGTCGAACTCGGGGTCGATAGGATCGACTGGGTCAGCTGGATCCTCCATGGGCTGATCCATCGGTATGAACTCTATATCATGATCCGGGTCGAATCCCGGAGGAAAGATAGGATCAGAATCCTCTATGTCATCATGGTCAAATGCAAAACTGGGAATAGGAGCAACAGAGGATGCCTGGTCAGGATCTGAACCATGCGAAAAGTGCTGTGCGCTCAAAGTGTGGGAAGGTGCGGATGCCACAGACTCAAATGAGTCTGGGACCGGAGAGTGCGCGGGCGAATCCTCGGCGGGAGCATCAGCGATCATCAGAAGATCGCCAGCAGGAAGAAGGGCCTCGCCCTGGATCTCATCCTCGAGAAGATCATCATCCTCTATGGGCTCATCGTCATACAGATCAATATCGCCGTCAGCCTTGGCGTCAAGAAGTAAATCATACGCTGGATAAACGGCTAAGGGTATAGGAGCCGGAATCTCTACTAATGGTAGGTACTCAACGGGAGGGCCATCTGCAGGCTCATCAGCACCCTCAGGTAGTGCGAAGGGCTGAAAATCGTCCTCGTCAGTGCTGGTATAGTCAGAAGTGTGCACCTCGTGCTCTGAGGATGGGAGGTGATCAGATACTACAGGTATAGGTCCGGTGGTGTCCGAATCGCCTGTACCGGGCGAGTCCATGAGTCTGTAACATAAACACAAATATGCACAAATAATCAGTCATACAATCAGGTAATCACATAAGTCACCAAGTAAGAAACCACACAATTTTCCTAGTCCCACTAGCCTCCCAGTCTCCTAGACTGACACTCCTAGTCCCACTAGCCAAATTTCCTCCCAGTCTCTAAGACTGCTCTATCATCCACCTCGACCTCTTAGGTCGAGCCTCGGTCCCCAAGACCGAGCCTCAGCCTCCAAGACTGAGCCTACACTTCCTAGTCTCACTAGCCATCTACCTCGATCTCTAAGATCGAGCCTCGGCCTCCAAGACCGAGCCTCAGCCTCCAAGACTGAGCCTAAAATAAAAAAAATAAAATGTGCTCAACATGTGTTTGTAAAAACGTTTTGGATCTGGACTTAAGTGGTATGCAGTAAAAATGTTTTCGTGAGAGCCCTAGTGATCATAGTCTAGACTCGAGAAGGAATCCTAGTTCGCTATGATCAGAGCTCTGATACCAAGCTGTCACACCCTGGCTTTACGGAAGCGTGGTTAGTTTGGTGTGACTTCTTAATACCATAGCTTAATCATAACAAAGCTATATGAATTAAAAACATGCAAGATCATCCATTAAATTTTAAAAACCAAATACAGTACCATTGTCTTAACGGGAAAACACCCTAACAACCAGAACATTGTTCAACAAACAAACAAAACATAAATATGGTTTAAGGACTGTGACTTGTCCAGGAAAGAGTCACATTCCCTAAACCCCGGATGACCTCGGAAACTAGTGCAGCGGGAAAACGTGCCATACCGTGCCAGATCCTTTAATTCCCTGAAATACATGTAAGTTGAAAAAAATCAACAATAATGTTGAGCGAGTTCATGCGAAAGTGAGTAAATAAACCTTTGTATTTATCGAAATCCTGGTATGTAGCAAATAAGGAAAAAGAGATCACCAATGGTTTGCAAGGCCATTGATACGTGTGAAGTGCAAGTAGGAAGACTCAAACCTTGCGATTTTGCGTCGGGGCACAAAGTCACCCCGAGGTCCGTACTGTTGGACCTGGGGTTGGGCTCGCTACACCCAGATAGATCTACCGCTTACGTCCCTCGGTCCTACAATGAGGATTAATGGCCTCCAGTTCCCGCCTACCCACTCACATGATCTAAGTAGTAACCCTCCTTACGCTAACCATACCATGTAAAAAGTACTCGTAATCATAGTAACATGTATTTCACCCCCGCAGTTTAGAAAACTGAAAACAGTTAAGAGAAAAGGGGGACATGAACTCACAGTCGGTGCGTCTCTACCAGGTACTCCAAATCAGGCAGCTGTGCAACGACCTACATGTGCTAATTCTATTAGACGGACGGCCGTGCCTTAGCTTTATAGTTTAAGTTTTTGGGAAATAGTTAGACAACTATTCCGTGTTTACTTTTCGTATATACTTGGTAGTTAATCTCCTTCCCAAGGATGGGGGATTTAATACATGTGCGTTCAAATTATATCATTAAGTCTCACTTAATATATACTTATTTCTAATTCCAAAATATAAATATTTTTCTCAAAAATATTATATTTTCATTTCACATAATTTTCCCCAAAAATAATACGTCGATAAAATACGCGTTCATAAATATTTCCGTATAATGCGTAAGTTACGTTTTATCATTCGAGTGGTAATAAATATTACCATTGTAACTTATATAGTTATCGTAGAGGCGTTCGTATTATTTTGGATCTGTTAACGTTCGTAAATATTATTTTTACTCTAAAAATAATATTTGTGTATTTTTCACAAAATAATCATAAACAATGTTGTGAAAATAAATACTTACCAAATATATATTTATCACGTTTAGTTAAATCCCACCTCCGATATTTTGTAAATAGAGTCATGGCGAAATTTATATTTCGAAAACATGTCAAAATAATTCTAACACTTGTAGTGTAAATAATTTTAAGTGTTAGGTTTTTAGAAAAATTTCGCCAGAGTTTCCTCTGTAACTGGAGGTGGCCACGCTTTCAAGCGTATCATTTTCTTTTACTAAATCAATTTCAACAACTTCTTTATTCAATCAAACAATTTCCGACACATCAAACTAGTCGACAAGTATGTAAATCGCATAAATCACATGAACTTGTAGTTTTTCCGAAACTATAGTGTAAATCCCATTATATTTTGGGGATCTTTTTATAAAGTAATTTGATCTCGTAAAAACCTCGTTTTTAGAGTAAATCCATCTTTACAACTTCTCGTCATCTTTTACAAAGATTGTTATTTTGTCGAAACTTTTCATTTCACAAGTGTTTACACACTTGTGGTTTATAAAAATCATGCTTGTTAATGTAAGATCTATTTTTAGAAAACATGATTTTCTTTGACACTTGGTCCTTTGAAAATACCACTTGCAGATACGTAGATCTGCTAGTTTTAAACACTATTTCATAAGTAAAATACTTTTACACAAGTTCATGGTTCGCGTGTGGTAGAGTTTCACCTTTTAACCCTTGTCTCATTCCAAACAAGCTTATGTCAAGATCCATGACCTTAACCAAACCGGGTTAAATGATGATCCGAGCTACCACAACATAGATCGGGTCTAAGCAACCACAAATTTCAATTACTACAACATTTACACAACTAGTGATCTTTTAACCAACAATACTTGCATTTTTAGTAAACTTTAATGCATGATTTTGTAAGATTCCGAGTTTTAATCATTACACATCGTATTAACCACTTTAGATTAGTTCAAGAGAGTGTTTTAAGCATTATACCTCTAGCTCGAGGCTAGGGAAGAATCTATGCGAAAAAGAGGTGGATAAAAGCTAGATAGAGAGGTCCTTCGTCTTCCGTTTGCTCCAAGGCTCCTCGTATGTGACCCGTAACACTTGTATATGCTTGGAACTTGAAGATCAAAATCGAACAATGATGGATGGGGGTGGGTGCTCTCGGCCGAGAACCAAGAGAGGGGAGAGAGGTGTAGTTTTGTGGTGATGTGTGGAGTGATTGATCTTGTGTGTATCAACTTGTTCTTATAGGCAAACTTAACATGTTTATCCAATGGGTTTGATGTTCTCTAGATATGAGACATCATGAAATATAAAATTCAAAAATGGTACAAGATTAGTCCCATGGTGACCGATCGGCCAAGGGGGGGGGGGGTTCCTAGTTCATTTCCAAGTATTAGTTGATGTTTAGTTAGGTTAACTAAGTTAGATTTAGGGATTAACTTGGTTAGTCACGTGTTGTGCTTTATGGCGAGTGTTAGGGTGTTCAGGGACCCTAACTGGCTCAGAAAAAGACCAATAATATTTATGGCAATATTTTCATGTTCCGGGTATAGTCCGGTTGTTCGGTTGGATAGTAATCCGTTAAAGCGCTTAACAAAGCTTTTAAGTGTCGTAAATACCATTTTTAGTGACACAACTTATTCCTGACACTTTGGAAAGTGTCTAGTAATATTTTTCTCTTGTTTTGGCACTTTATTAGCTAGCCAGAAGCTGAAATGTTAATTAAAGTGCTGTGTTTTGTGCTCAGTGTATGTCTTAGGCACATCCAGTCATCGTAACTTATTCCTAGAGACGCAGTTCTACAACCCTTGTATCCCTACACTCACTATGGGTGTAGTAAAATATTTCTGGCTCATACAGGTCTTAGAGGCAGTATCTGCCTGATGCTGGCTTTGTCAGCATGTTCACTAGGTTATCCGTTCATAGTGCTACTGTGCTTTTGTGCATCATGTTTGTCACTAGAGTTCAGCATGTAAATAATGTAGTGACAGCAAATAGAGTATGATGCAAGTATGTACAAGTATCAACAGTCAAGTAGCAGTTCATCAGTAATTTCAAGTAAGCACAGTAATTAAGCAGCAATTAATTATTAATTAAATCGTACGGATACCTGGTTTAGTGAGGGTTGTCACATTCTCCCCCCGTTAGAAAATTTTCGTCCCGAAATTTAAGTTCTGCTTGTAGAAGCAGGGTACTTGGGAAATAGATGGGGGTATTTTTCTTTCATTCGGTCCTCACGCTCCCAGGTGAATTCAGGACCATGGCGGGCATTCCAACGAACTTTGACGAGCTTGACACTGCTCCGGCGGGTCTTGTTCACTTTCCAATCCGTGACCTCAACGGGTTCTTCAACAAAGTGGAGCGTGTCGTCAACATGAATTTCGTCGGTAGGAATGACAACGGTATCTTGTGTTGGACTTCTCTTCAGGTTGGATACATGAAAGGTATCGTGAACACCATTCAGTTCGGCAGGTAGGTCCAACTTGTATGCTACGGTCCCAATTCTTTCCAAAATCCTGAACGGACCAATATATCGCGGATTCAACTTTCCACGCTTCCCAAAGCGTGCCACACCCTTCCAGGGTGATACCTTCAGCAAAACCATATCGCCAACCTCAAACTCTAGAGGTTTCCTGCTTCGATCCGCGTAGGCTTTCTGCCGGTCACGAGCCGCACTGATGCGATCTCGTATTTGTGCAATCTTATATGTGGTTTCCTGGACTACATCAGGACCAACCAACTGTCTATCACCTGCGTCAGACCAACAAAGCGGTGATCTGCATTTGCGCCCATATAAAGCTTCGATGGCGCGACACCAATACTGGTATGGTAGCTGTTGTTGTATGAAAACTCAACCAGAGGCAAATGCTTATCCCAGCTACCGCCCAAATCCATAACACATGCTCTCAGCATGTCCTCCAACGTCTGAATCGTCCGCTCGCTTTGACCGTCGGTCTGCGGGTGAAACGCGGTGCTCATATTCAACTTCAAGCCAAAAGCTTCTTGGAAGGATTGCCATATCCTTGACACGAACCTTCCGTCTCTATCGGAGATAATCGAGAGGGGTACTCCATGGCGTGTAACAATCTCTCTCATATAAATTTCAGCCAATTTACTCGTATTATCCTTCTCTCTGATAGGTAAGAAGTGCGCTGATTTCGTTAAGCGATCCACTATCACCCAGATGGTGTCATGGCCTCTTGGCGTTCTTGGCAATTTCGTAATAAAATCCATGGAGATTTGTTCCCACTTCCACTTGGGAATCTCTGGTTGTTACAGAAGTCCTGAAGGCTTCTGGTATTCCGCTTTAACCTTAGCGCAAGTTAAACCTTAGCGCAAGTTAAACATTTGCTCACATAAACAGCCACATCGCCTTTCATCCTAGGCCACCAATAATAATCCTTAAGATCCTGGTACATCTTATCCGCTCCAGGGTGGATAGAGTACCACGACTTGTGAGCTTCATCGAAAATAACCTTCCTTAAACCTCCAAACAAAGGAACCCAAATCCTTTTCTCAAAACACAATGTTCCTTCCCTGTTTGGTACCAATAACTTCTCCATCCCACGGAGATACTCTTCTTCAAGGTTTCTCTCCTTGAGAGCTTCTCTCTGCGCGGCACAAATGCGTAGAGGAAAATCGGTTCGTACAACCATCTCCAAAGCCCTAACCCTTATGGGCTTGATCCTCTCTTTTCGACTTAGGGCATCGGCGACCACATTCGCCTTCCCTGGATGATACTTTATCTCGCAGTCGTAGTCATTCAACAGCTCTACCCATCGTCTTTGCCTCATATTCAACTCCTTCTGGTTGAATATGTGCTGGAGGCTCTTGTGATCTGTGAAGATTGTGCACTTCGTACCATAAAGGTAGTGCCTCCAGATCTTTAAGGCAAAAACCACTGCGCCAAGCTCCAAATCGTGAGTGGTATAGTTCTTTTCATGTACCTTCAGCTGGCGTGACGCGTAGGCGATAACCTTTTGGCGTTGCATCAACACACAACCCAATCCTTGACGCGATGCGTTGCAGTATACCACAAAATCATCTGTACCCTCTGGTAGGGCTAAGATTGGCGCATTGCAAAGCTTATCTTTCAATACCTGAAATGCTTCTTCCTGTTTGATTCCCCAATCAAACTTCTTGTCCTTCTGAGGGAGGAGCGTCAATGGTTGAGCGATCTTTGAAAAGTTCTCGATGAATCTTCGGTAATAGCCAGCCAAACCCAAGAATTGCCGAATCTCGGTTGGCATCTTTGGCGTTTCCCAATCTTGATCGCCTCGATCTTGGTTGGATCCACGTGGATTCCATCTCCATTCACCACGTGTCCAAGGAATTGCACTTCTCGTAGCTAAAACTCACACTTAGAGAACTTGGCATACAACTGTTCTTTCTTTAGCAGCTCCAGAATGGCTCTTAAGTGCTGCTCGTGCTTAGCCTTCGTCTTTGAGTAAATCAAAATATCATCGATGAATACAATCACGAACTTATCCAAGTACGGCTTACAAACTCGATTCATCAAATCCATGAACACTGCAGGTGCGTTTGTCAGACCAAACGACATAACAAGAAACTCGTAGTGCCCATAACGGGTTCTGAAGGCTGTCTTCGGGCTCCTCTTGTATCCTTAGCTGATGGTAACCAGATCGCAAATCGATCTTCGAATAGAAGCTTGAACCTTGAAGTTGGTCGAACAGATCATCAATCCTTGGAAGAGGATACCTATTCTTGATCGTCAACTTGTTCAACTCTCTGTAGTCAATGCACATACGGAAACTACCGTCCTTTTTCTTGACAAACAAAACTGGAGCTCCCCAAGGCGAGAAGCTCGGTCGGATGAATCCCTTGTCTAACAACTCTTGAAGTTGTGTCGACAGTTCTTGCATCTCAGAAGGAGCAAGTCTATAAGGTGCCTTAGCCACAGGCGTGGCGCCTGGAACTAAGTCAATGCGGAATTCCACTTGCCTTTGAGGTGGCAATCCAGGCAAATCTTCTGGGAAGACTTCTGGGTATTCCCTCACGACAGGGATGTCTTCGATCTTCGGTTCTTCAGCTTTCTTATCCACAATGTGTGCCAGAAAAGCAACACATCCTTTCTGCAAACACTTTCTGGCTTTCAGGCAGCTAATAATTCTTAGTGGCGTCTCACGCTTCTCCCCATGAACCACAATTGTCTCACCATCATCGGTTGGGATACGAACAACCTTTTCATGATAAACTATCTCTGCCTTGTTGCCTGATAACCAGTCCATTCCTACTACCACGTCGAAGCTTCCCAACTGGACTGGTAGTAGGTCCAGAGCAAACTCATGCTCTCCCAATTCAATCACACAACCCCTGACGACTTCATTGGCTTCTACTAACTTCCCATTCGCCAATTCGATCGAGTACGGAATATCTAACTTACTAGCGGCTAAACCAAGCATATTCTTAAATTCTAACGACATGAAGCTATAATCGGCGCCAGTATCAAATAAAACGGATGCATAGCGTTGGTTTATAGGGAACGTACCAGTGACAACATTGGGATCCTGGCGCGCTTCCCTTGCTTCTATGTTGAAGACCCTTCCGCGGGCTTGGTTTAATTCCGGGCAATTCCTCTTGTAGTGCCCAAGATCACCACAGTTGAAACATCCGGGCCTCTGCCCATTTCCACCACCGTTTCCAACTTGATTGTTTCTCTGGTTACGATTTATAGTGCCCGCTTGGTTTGCATTATTGACCCGATTCCCATCACCTCCATTGTTTCCTTGTGGGCGATTCCCAATACCACCACGATTATTTCTATTCCCGAATCCTCCTTGGCCTCCCCGGCCAGCACTAGCCCAACAGGAATCCTTCAAGTGACCAGTCTTTCCACAAGCTTCACATACTTTTGGCCCGCATCAACCAGAGTGATGGCGTTGGCAAGAGTTACACTTGGGATGTGCACCCATATATCCCTTACCTTTCCTCCTACCACCAGCTGTATCCTGAGCTGGCGCGTTTTGCTCTCCTTTCTTAACAATCACACTGGCTCCCTGCTTGAAGTTCGAAAACTTCCGCTTGTTTCCTCCAGGTGACTCCACATGAGTCTCTTTCTTCTTAGGCTCAACTTCATCAAATTTGTTCAAGCGAATTGCCTCCTCTGTGAGAGCCACGCTCAAATCAATGGCTTCAGTGATAGTCGTAGGTTTGGAGGAGGTCACCATGCTTATGATTTGAGGAGCTAATCCCCAAATGAAACGTTCAATTCTCTTGAACTCAGGAGTGACCATGTAGGGTACCACATGCGATAAGTCGTGGAATCTCTGAACATACTCTGCTATCTTTGGGCCTTCCATTTTCAAATGCCAGAACTCGGTCTCCAATCTCTGGATTTCAGCGCGGGAACAGTACTTTTTGCGCATGAGTTCCTTCAGTTCGGTCCTAGTCAGTGCGTAGGCAGCAGCTTCGCCAAGTGTTTGTACTTGCAAATTCCACCAGGATAGGGCTCCATCAAAAAATAGCCCAGAGATATAGGTGACTTGCTGATCCAGTGCGCATTTGCTCATGCGAAGAACATATTCTGTTTTCTCAGCCCAGCGGACAAAGGCGACAGCACCTCCTGTGCCATCAAAGTTTACGGGCTTGCAGTCCAAGAACTGTTTATAGGTGCACCCTGCACATACATTATAACATATGATTGGCATTAGCATTCTTGCTAAGGAAATCCATTTAGGTCATGGTATGTCTTAATGACTTAGGGTTACTATGAGGTGGATTGTTGTTGTTGCCAGTGTTGCCAGAGTTGTTTCCACTGATTCCTCCTTGAGAGGCAGCATATTGAGCAATGGCAGCAACAATGACTTGCTGTAGTTCGGCCTGAGTCGTAGGCATTTGCTGTTATTGACGTCTTGGCGGCATCTTCTAAAGATGTGTTTACGTTGGTCAGGCCATAGTGAAGCGTACGTATATAGTAATAGTAATAGCACATAACATCTCATGTTATCAATATATCACAAATACCAATCACACAACATCCCATGTCACAAATATTATACACACAACATCCCATGTCATAAAAATATAAATAAGCAATCAAGCGAATCAAATATGATGAGAATACTGCGATTGCCATATATCGAGACCACATAGTAAGTGTATCAGTACATCACTGTGTCATACAATCATCAATCAACTAGGGGCTACATCACCCCTGTCCAAAAACTATATCAAGTCAGTGTCAAATACATCAAATACATGTCAACAAAAGTCAGAATCATCATGTAGTCTCCAAAAATGCTGTGCAGTCAAAAGCAATCGCGGTCCTCTCACCAACGTCTACCCAAACAACACTGATGAGCTCTATACAGATGGCGGTGGAGGAGGGGGAAAGTGAGTGTAAAACAAACGACGTAACTGGAGCCAGTCCTCCTCCATGGCTCTCTGAGTACGGATGAATGAAGCAACCTGCTGCTCTAAAGCAAAGAGACGTGCAGCATAATCTGGGGGTACAGGTCGAAATGGCTGCAAAGGAGAGTGTGTCTGACCATGGCACTGGCATGGTGGCAGCTGAGCCCTCTCAAGCTCCTGGATGCGCTGCGTGTGTGACTCATGCTGAAAAACAAAAGACATCAAAACGTCCTCTATAGTGTGTCCCACATGGAATGGATGGTAAGGATCAGTAGGTGGCATGACAGGCGGTGAGGACCAGAGTAAAGGCTCACTGGTGGGGTCAAAAGGTGCCACGTGAAACGGTGAAGCGGATGGTATAACAGGTGGAAACTGTGGCCTGAAAGGAACAGACATCGGCACATGCCCAAAAGGATGGGCCGAAGAACCCTCTCCAGGTCTCGCTGGAGGTACAAACTGAGGAACCTGAAAAGAGAAATCAATATGTCGTGTATCAGTGTGGTGTGGGGGAATAGGTGGAACATCCTCATCAGCAGGAATCCACCCGTGCTGAGCGTGCTCGTCCGGTGGATCCATGTGTGCCGCGAACAGTGCATGCTCGGGCTCTAGTGGAACGGGATCAGGTGGGGGAGCAACAAAAGGATCAACGGGTGCAATGTGATCAACAGGATGGTCAACAGGTATATCAGCAATAAGAGGTGGATCGACATGATCGGCAGCAATAACATGATCACCCACTAGATGATCATCGATAGGCGGGTCAGCTATAACAGGCTCAACAGGGATGCCAGCATGTACGGGGTCATGCTCAGGCATAGGGTCTAGAGCGGCTGCCTGCTCAGGGGCGATGGCATGCTCGGGATCATCAAAAGCCATCTCGAAGTCGAACTCGGGGTCGATCGGATCGACTGGGTCAGCTGGATCCTCCATGGGCTGATCCATCGGTATGAACTCTATATCATGATCCGGGTCGAATCCCGGAGGAAAGATAGGATCAGAATCCTCTATGTCATCATGGTCAAACGCAAAACTGGGAATAGGAGCAACAGAGGATGCCTGGTCAGGATCTGAACCATGCGAAAAGTGCTGTGCGCTCAAAGTGTGGGAAGGTGCGGATGCCACAGACTCAAATGAGTCTGGGACCGGAGAGTGCGCGGGCGAATCCTCGGCGGGAGCATCAGCGATCATCAGAAGATCGCCAGCAGGAAGAAGGGCCTCGCCCTGGATCTCATCCTCGAGAAGATCATCATCCTCTATGGGCTCATCGTCATACAGATCAATATCGCCGTCAGCCTCGGCGTCAAGAAGTAAATCATACGCTGGATAAACGGCTAAGGGTATAGGAGCCGGAATCTCTACTAATGGTAGGTACTCAACGGGAGGGCCATCTGCAGGCTCATCAGCACCCTCAGGTAGTGCGAAGGGCTGAAAATCGTCCTCGTCAGTGCTGGTATAGTCAGAAGTGTGCACCTCGTGCTCTGAGGATGGGAGGTGATCAGATACTACAGGTATAGGTCCGGTGGTGTCCGAATCGCCTGTACCGGGCGAGTCCATGAGTCTGTAACATAAACACAAATATGCACAAATAATCAGTCATACAATCAGGTAATCACATAAGTCACCAAGTAAGAAACCACACAATTTTCCTAGTCCCACTAGCCTCCCAGTCTCCTAGACTGACACTCCTAGTCCCACTAGCCAAATTTCCTCCCAGTCTCTAAGACTGCTCTATCATCCACCTCGACCTCTTAGGTCGAGCCTCGGTCCCCAAGACCGAGCCTCAGCCTCCAAGACTGAGCCTACACTTCCTAGTCTCACTAGCCATCTACCTCGATCTCTAAGATCGAGCCTCGGCCTCCAAGACCGAGCCTCAGCCTCCAAGACTGAGCCTAAAATAAAAAAAATAAAATGTGCTCAACATGTGTTTGTAAAAACGTTTTGGATCTGGACTTAAGTGGTATGCAGTAAAAATGTTTTCGTGAGAGCCCTAGTGGTCATAGTCTAGACTCGAGAAGGAATCCTAGTTCGCTATGATCAGAGCTCTGATACCAAGCTGTCACACCCTGGCTTTGCGGAAGCGTGGTTAGTTTGGTGTGACTTCTTAATACCATAGCTTAATCATAACAAAGCTATATGAATTAAAAACATGCAAGATCATCCATTAAATTTTAAAAACCAAATACAATACCATTGTCTTAACGGGAAAACACCCTAACAACCAGAACATTGTTCAACAAACAAACAAAACATAAATATGGTTTAAGGACTGTGACTTGTCCAGGAAAGAGTCACATTCCCTAAACCCCGGATGACCTCGGAAACTAGTGCAGCGGGAAAACGTGCCATACCGTGCCAGATCCTTTAATTCCCTGAAATACATGTAAGTTGAAAAAAATCAACAATAATGTTGAGCGAGTTCATGCGAAAGTGAGTAAATAAACCTTTGTATTTATCGAAATCCTGGTATGTAGCAAATAAGGAAAAAGAGATCACCAATGGTTTGCAAGGCCATTGATACGTGTGAAGTGCAAGTAGGAAGACTCAAACCTTGCGATTTTGCGTCGGGGCACAAAGTCACCCCGAGGTCCGTACTGTTGGACCTGGGGTTGGGCTCGCTACACCCAGATAGATCTACCGCTTACGTCCCTCGGTCCTACAATGAGGATTAATGGCCTCCAGTTCCCGCCTACCCACTCACATGATCTAAGTAGTAACCCTCCTTACGCTAACCATACCATGTAAAAAGTACTCGTAATCATAGTAACATGTATTTCACCCCCGCAGTTTAGAAAACTGAAAACAGTTAAGAGAAAAGGGGGACATGAACTCACAGTCGGTGCGTCTCTACCAGGTACTCCAAATCAGGCAGCTGTGCAACGACCTACATGTGCTAATTCTATTAGACGGACGGTCGTGCCTTAGCTTTATAGTTTAAGTTTTTGGGAAATAGTTAGACAACTATTCCGTGTTTACTTTTCGTATATACTTGGTAGTTAATCTCCTTCCCAAGGATGGGGGATTTAATACATGTGCGTTCAAATTATATCATTAAGTCTCACTTAATATATACTTATTTCTAATTCCAAAATATAAATATTTTTCTCAAAAATATTATATTTTCATTTCACATAATTTTCCCCAAAAATAATACGTCGATAAAATACGCGTTCATAAATATTTCCGTATAATGCGTAAGTTACGTTTTATCATTCGAGTGGTAATAAATATTACCATTGTAACTTATATAGTTATCGTAGAGGCGTTCGTATTATTTTGGATCTGTTAACGTTCGTAAATATTATTTTTACTCTAAAAATAATATTTGTGTATTTTTCACAAAATAATCATAAACAATGTTGTGAAAATAAATACTTACCAAATATATATTTATCACGTTTAGTTAAATCCCACCTCCGATATTTTGTAAATAGAGTCATGGCGAAATTTATATTTCGAAAACATGTCAAAATAATTCTAACACTTGTAGTGTAAATAATTTTAAGTGTTAGGTTTTTAGAAAAATTTCGCCAGAGTTTCCTCTGTAACTGGAGGTGGCCACGCTTTCAAGCGTATCATTTTCTTTTACTAAATCAATTTCAACAACTTCTTTATTCAATCAAACAATTTCCGACACATCAAACTAGTCGACAAGTATGTAAATCGCATAAATCACATGAACTTGTAGTTTTTCCGAAACTATAGTGTAAATCCCATTATATTTTGGGGATCTTTTTATAAAGTAATTTGATCTCGTAAAAACCTCGTTTTTAGAGTAAATCCATCTTTACAACTTCTCGTCATCTTTTACAAAGATTGTTATTTTGTCGAAACTTTTCATTTCACAAGTGTTTACACACTTGTGGTTTATAAAAATCATGCTTGTTAATGTAAGATCTATTTTTAGAAAACATGATTTTCTTTGACACTTGGTCCTTTGAAAATACCACTTGCAGATACGTAGATCTGCTAGTTTTAAACACTATTTCATAAGTAAAATACTTTTACACAAGTTCATGGTTCGCGTGTGGTAGAGTTTCACCTTTTAACCCTTGTCTCATTCCAAACAAGCTTATGTCAAGATCCATGACCTTAACCAAACCGGGTTAAATGATGATCCGAGCTACCACAACATAGATCGGGTCTAAGCAACCACAAATTTCAATTACTACAACATTTACACAACTAGTGATCTTTTAACCAACAATACTTGCATTTTTAGTAAACTTTAATGCATGATTTTGTAAGATTCCGAGTTTTAATCATTACACATCGTATTAACCACTTTAGATTAGTTCAAGAGAGTGTTTTAAGCATTATACCTCTAGCTCGAGGCTAGGGAAGAATCTATGCGAAAAAGAGGTGGATAAAAGCTAGATAGAGAGGTCCTTCGTCTTCCATTTGCTCCAAGGCTCCTCGTATGTGACCCGTAACACTTGTATATGCTTGGAACTTGAAGATCAAAATCGAACAATGATGGATGGGGGGTGGGTGCTCTCGGCCGAGAACCAAGAGAGGGGAGAGAGGTGTAGTTTTGTGGTGATGTGTGGAGTGATTGATCTTGTGTGTATTAACTTGTTCTTATAGGCAAACTTAACATGTTTATCCAATGGGTTTGATGTTCTCTAGATATGAGACATCATGAAATATAAATTTCAAAAATGGTACAAGATTAGTCCCATGGTGACCGACCGGCCAAAGGGGGGGGGGGGTTCCTAGTTCATTTCCAAGTATTAGTTGATGTTTAGTTAGGTTAAGTAAGTTAGATTTAGGGATTAACTTGGTTAGTCACGTGTTGTGCTTTATGGCGAGTGTTAGGGTGTTCAGGGACCCTAACTGGCTCAGAAAAAGACCAATAATATTTATGGCAATATTTTCATGTTCCGGGTATAGTCCGGTTGTTCGGTTGGATAGTAATCCGTTAAAGCGCTTAACAAAGCTTTTAAGTGTCGTAAATACCATTTTTAGTGACACAACTTATTCCTGACAATTTGGAAAGTGTCTGGTAATATTTTTCTCATGTTTTGGCACTTTATTAGCTAGCCAGAAGCTGAAATGTTAATTAAAGTGCTGTGTTTTGTGCTCAGTGTATGTCTTAGGCACATCCAGTCATCGTAACTTATTCCTAGAGACGCAGTTCTACAACCCTTGTATCCCTACACTCACTATGGGTGTAGTAAAATATTTCTGGCTCATACAGGCCTTAGAGGCAGTATCTGCCTGATGCTGGCTTTGTCAGCATGTTCACTAGGTTATCCGTTCATAGTGCTACTGTGCTTTTGTGCATCATGTTTGTCACTAGAGTTTAGCATGTAAACAATGTAGTGACAGCAAATAGAGTATGATGCAAGTATGTACAAGTATCAACAATCAAGTAGCAGTTCATCAGCAATTTCAAGTAAGCACAGTAATTAAGCAGCAATTAATTATTAATTAAATCGTACGGATACCTGGTTTAGTGAGGGTTGTCACATCCGCCACGGGGAAAGCGGCAAGCGGAACGGGAGTAGGGATCACCGCAAGAGGTAGATCCCCAGCAGGAATGCCATCAGCAGGCTGCATCTCAACTCCGATGCCTGGAAGCGCGAAGGGCTGAAAATCATCGTCATCTGTACTCGTGGTGTCTGATGTGTATACGTCTCCCTCTAATGGTATCTCATCGTCTGACACAACTGCCATGGGGTCCACTGTGTCTGATACTCCTGTATCTGAAGATGATGGCATGGTGTCTGTAACACAATCACATATATGCACATATATCAACATGAAATCAAATAAACATGTAAGTCACAATAAAGCAAACAAGTAATTCTCCTAGTCTCCCTAGACTACCCTCCCAGCCTCTCAGACTGAACTTCCTAGCCTCTCATACTAACTCCCTGGTCTCTAAGACCAACCTCCCAGTCTCTAAGACTAAACCTCCCCAATCTCTAAGATTGAACCCTTCAGTCTCTAAGACGGAACCTCCCTCAGCCTCTAAGACTGAACTTCCCCAGCCTCTAAGGCTGAACCTCCCCAGCCTCTGAGGCTGAACTCCCTCAGTCTCTAAGACTGAACCCTGGATTTTGAAAAAAATTATTTGTGCCTTTTTGTTTGTAAAAATATTTTGTATCCTGGATTTAAACATTTTAGTGTATGCAATGTAAAAATGTTTTCTTGAGAGCCCTAGTGATCATAGTCTAGACTCGAGAAAGAATCCTAGTTCGCTATGATCGAGGCTCTGATACCAAGCTGTCACACCCTGGCTTTTGCGGAAGCGTGGGTTTATTTGGTGTGACTTCTTAATACCATAGCACAATCATAACAATGCTATATGAAATAAAACACATGATAGTCATCCATTCATTAAGTTTTAAAAGTTACCACAACATCATTGTTTTAAAAGTCGACACATAAAACGAAATACAACCATGACATAGTTAAAACATGTTCATACGACACAACAAAAGACTTGAATTAAACATGGTTTAAAGACGTGAAACCCGTACAGGCAAGGGTCACACTTCCTAAACCTGGATGACATCATTATTCCAACGCAGCTTGACACGATTGCACACATCGCCAGATCCATTAATTTCCTGAAATACATGTAGTTTGAAAAATCAACAAAAGTTGAGCGAGTTCATGTAAAAGTGAGTATGTATAAACCTTTCATGTATGAATAAAAGTCCCTGGTATGTAGCAATAAGGAAAAAGAGATCACCAATGGGTTGCAAAGCCACTGGTACGTGTGAGAAGGTGCAGGAAAACTCAAACCTAGCAAATTTGTTACCGGGCTTCGGCGGTAAGACACAGTCACCTCTATGGGCCGCCCCGGCCTCACGGGTGTGGGCTCGATACACCCAAATAGATCTATCACTCTTGTGTCCCTTGGTCCTAACAACGAGTGTTGTACCCACCCCTCACATGATCTAGTAGTATAAACCCTCCCTACGCTAACCATACCATGAAAATCATTGTTTGTAATAATTGTCGCATGTATTTCACTCCCGAAGTATAAAACTGAAAACAGTAAAGAGAAAAGGGGGACATGAACTCACAGAAGTGCGTATCCTGTAACGTCAATCTCAAACTCGATCTGCTGCGCGACGACCTACACGTACTAATGTCTATTAGACGAACGGGTCGTGCCTTGGCTTAGGGTTTAGTGTTTTGAGTTGCGTTACCTTGATATTATACTTGTTAAAATAATAATATTTATTTTATCTTAACTTTTGTATTTAGGAAAAATAGTTAGGCAACTATTTCGTATCCACACTTCTTAAGTATTTTGTATGTGTATTTCCTTCCCAAGGATGGGGGTATTTATACATGTACTCTTTGTAATTCCGAAAAATATATTTTAAGTCCCACTTAGAAAATATATTTAATTATTTGTCTAAAACATCTAAATTCAATATATATATATATTTTTCCCAAAAATATTATATTTTACTTCATAAGTTTTCCAAAATAATATATTACCAAAAATATACGTATAAGAGTATTTCTCTGAAATATTACATAAGTCACGTTTTAGCGTTTCGTATTGCTTAACAAAAGCGTAACTTAAATATTTATTTTGTAAGAGTTTTGGTATTATTTTGGAGTCGTAATTTCATGGTATTCATAAGTTATATTATTTCATCCTAAAAATAATATAACTATTCACAAAATAAACAAATAATCACACAAGAGTTTTAGTATAAAATATATATTCTACATATATATTTATCAAATTTTATTTACGAAAATCAACCTCCTGCACTTGGAAATTTTGTAATAAAATCATGGCGAAGTTTATTTTGAGAATAAAATTAGAAATATATTTGTAAACACTTACTAGAAAAATATTTTCTAAGTGTTGAAATTTTAGAAAAATTTCGCCAGAGTTTCCTTTGTAAATGGAGGCGTCCATGCTTACTAGCATATCATTTTCTTTTGTAAAATCATTCAGTCAATTCTCAATCATCAACATACAACCTCTATTTACCACACTTGTCAAAAACAAGCATAAACCATAAACTCATGAACTTGAAAATTTATAAAAGCATGTAGTAACTTACTAGCACACTTAGCAAGTTTTGTTACCTTCCAAAATGTGATTAGTTCCTTTAAAACTTCATTTTAAAGGGTTTGATTTTTCACAACTTCTAGTCATATTTTCTAAAAATATTTATTTGTGAAATTTTCTCATTACACAAGTGTTTCTACACTTGTTTATCCACTAAAAATGTGATTAGTTTATGTAAGATCCAAGTTTTAACAAAACTCATACTTTTCACTTGGTTCTTTCGAAAAACCACTCATGGATCTTTAGATCGACAAGATTACAACCTACTTTGATCTTTATTTTTCAAGAAAGCATTTATTTATTCAAGTTCATAGTTTATGTGTGGATGTTTTCCTCATCCTACATATCTCTAACTTTCACATCTTGCTAGTTCATGTTTTTAATCATGATCTAGCAAGTCCATATGATGATCCGTATCATTTTTACTAGCAAACAACAAACAACAATCATAACAACACAAGAATAACATGATTTCTTCATCATTATAACACTACTTCATCACTAGTTAGTTTATGTTCCAAGACTTGTTTATGTTTCTTTAGAGTTCTTATCTTTTCATCATTCTTTTAACTATTAACCATCAAAATCAATAAGAGAATGAAGATCTAAGACACTTACCACTAGCACAAGGCTAGGGGAGTTCAAGAGTGTAAAAGTGGTGGATAAAAGAGAATGAAAGAGGTCCTTGAGCTTCCGAACACACCAAGCTTGTTTGTATGATCTCTAGCACCTTTGGATGTCCTTAGATTGCTTGGAATGGAACTTGATGATGGTGATAATGGGTGTGGTGGTTTCGGCCGATCAAGAAGAAGATAGGAGGAGAGAGTGATGGTGAAATGGTGTTGAGAAGTGAGAGAAGGGTAGACTTATGGTTAATACTTATAAGCTCTAATTACACTATTATCTCATGTGTAATGTGTTCCCTAACCATCAACATAATCAAATAAAATATTGGAACAAATCCATGGGTGGGGACACCCATGGTAACCGTCCCAAGGGGGGGGGGGGTATAGGGTTGGGTTTCATTGGTAAAGTTACTAATCTAGTTAGATTTCAATTGTTTAGTTAGTGTGTTATGAGTGTTATTATTTATATAGTGTGTTAGGGTGTTCGGGGATCCTAACTAGCTTAAAAAAAACAATGTGTTTGGCAATATTTTTGTGTTCCGGGTAAAGTCCGGTTATTCGGTTGGGTGTTGTCCGTTAAAGTGCTAAATTAATCCATAAAGTGTCTTTTATATTACTTTTAGTGACACATTTAATTCCTAACACTTTGGAAAGTATCTAGGACTATTTTGCCAAGTTTTTGCACTTTACTAGCATAGTTAAATGCTGAATTTTGTTTATTAAGTGCATAATTCTGCATTTAAAGTGTGTTTTAGGCACTTCCCGGCACTATAAATATCACCTAGTGACGCAGTTTTATGGTCCTCACCTCCCTACACTCCCTACTAGTGTAGTATTCTATCTCTGGCTCATACTGGCCTTAAAAATATTGTCTGTCTAGGTGCTGGCATTGTCAGCATGTTTTCTAGGTTATCCGTTCAGTGTGCTAACTGTGCTTTGTGCATCAAGTCTGTCACTAACGTTTGTATGAAATAAATAAAGTGATAGTATGAAATGTGATGCATATGTATGTATGTATGTAACAGAAAATAGAAAACAGTTTAATCACAGTTGTAATCAAGCACAGTCATTAAGCACAAATTAAATATTAATTAAGTGTACGGATACCTATAAATGTGAGGGTTGTCACAACACTGTCATCAAACAACGTCACCTCTAACCTGATGTAATTTAAAGGGCAACATGAGTTATCTCAAACTTACCGATATCAATTGCTCATGAATAAAATCCATTAACTTTTGGCTTGACATGCAATCCCTAAACACATGAAAGTAAAATAATTTATTAATGATCCAAAAGATTAAGAAAGAATAATTGCATGGCATAAATTATAGTGCCATTTCATATAAACCCTTACCAAATACCATCACATGTCAGCACAATAAACTCATCATCCTCACATAGCTCAGGCTAACAAAAAATAAAAATGCATGATCAAATAAAAATAATTCATAAAAAGTTGCATATTGAGTGTGCAGAGGGACTTACAGTGTTGACATCAGGATTATCCGTATCCATCCTGTAAAAGTATCCATAGTAGCAACTATTCAATAATCTCAATCCACAACTCTATAAAGTCAATGAATTGATCATAACTTCAAAATTAAATAACAAATTTATTGTTCTCAATAACCAAACTCAGAACCACCATGTTACCAGCGAAAAAAAAAAAACTATTTGCATCAGTAATTTAAATTTGAATCAAGTAATAACAGGAACCAATCATACATCAGAAATCTTAATCAAGTAATTTCACATATTCAATACACAAACCATATTAAGTAATCAGTGTTCTATAAAATTCTTGAAGAACCCTACTAGTGTAGTATTCTATCTCTGGCTCATACTGGCCTTAAAAATATTGTCTGTCTAGGTGCTGGCATTGTCAGCATGTTTTCTAGGTTATCCGTTCAGTGTGCTAACTGTGCTTTGTGCATCAAGTCTGTCACTAACGTTTGTATGAAATAAATAAAGTGATAGTATGAAATGTGATGCATATGTATGTATGTATGTAACAGAAAATAGAAAACAGTTTAATCACAGTTGTAATCAAGCACAGTCATTAAGCACAAATTAAATATTAATTAAGTGTACGGATACCTATAAATGTGAGGGTTGTCACAACACTGTCATCAAACAACGTCACCTCTAACCTGATGTAATTTAAAGGGCAACATGAGTTATCTCAAACTTACCGATATCAATTGCTCATGAATAAAATCCATTAACTTTTGGCTTGACATGCAATCCCTAAACACATGAAAGTAAAATAATTTATTAATGATCCAAAAGATTAAGAAAGAATAATTGCATGGCATAAATTATAGTGCCATTTCATATAAACCCTTACCAAATACCATCACATGTCAGCACAATAAACTCATCATCCTCACATAGCTCAGGCTAACAAAAAATAAAAATGCATGATCAAATAAAAATAATTCATAAAAAGTTGCATATTGAGTGTGCAGAGGGACTTACAGTGTTGACATCAGGATTATCCGTATCCATCCTGTAAAAGTATCCATAGTAGCAACTATTCAATAATCTCAATCCACAACTCTATAAAGTCAATGAATTGATCATAACTTCAAAATTAAATAACAAATTTATTGTTCTCAATAACCAAACTCAGAACCACCATGTTACCAGCGAAAAAAAAAACTATTTGCATCAGTAATTTAAATTTGAATCAAGTAATAACAGGAACCAATCATACATCAGAAATCTTAATCAAGTAATTTCACATATTCAATACACAAACCATATTAAGTAATCAGTGTTCTATAAAATTCTTGAAGAAAATTAAAAAGATTGAAACCCTAAACAAACGAACTGAAAAATTCAAAGACGCCTACTAAATAATACCTTTCTGAAAGAAATTCATCACAAAAAAGGCAAGAGCCGTTGTTAATTGGTATCCTGTTGTCCCTTTTAATGTTGTTAAGGATAATCACTACAGAGAAAGAAGTGCGTTAATGCAGCCATACAAAAATCGGATTATTAGATACATAAAAGTAATAAAAATTGGATTAGAAAGCGAAAACTGAAACTGATTCATTGTTCTACATCACAAAACAAAACATAACAAATTAGAAACCCTAACGCAACTGTCAAGAGAACGCGGCTACTACACCATCGCTGTTGGTGTCATCGTTCTCCGTCATAAATCCCAAAATAATTGATGAAAATAAGATGTTTATAACTAATATATCAAGTATTTGTCATCTATCAATTCAATTATAAAAAAGATTGACTCGAAAATATGCATCCTTATATTTTACATAATTAAAATATGTAACAGAATGTACAATAAAAATTGCAAAAAACAATCTGCAACAAATACTCAGGGTGGGCGTACTCATATTTACCGAGACTCCTTACGAAAAATCTGCATAGAATGTTGAGCAGCTAAAAACGGCACAAATGCCACACACAAAAACGCGAATAGACACAACTTTATGCACCTATAACCTTAAATGAGTAGTTCATTTGTTCATATAAAGTACCAAACATAATTATTCACACACAGTTGCTGAAAAGAAGTAAAAAGGAAAGGCGTTGAATGAACAATAACTTAACCACAATAAAAGTTTTAACACATACTGTAAATTTACCATTGTATACATCTTCTTGTTACCATCCAAACAATAACCATCAACAAATAATTCACGAATAACACGACCACCGATCGACAAAACCAATAATTAACAAAACACACTAAATCAAGATGTCGCATTTACAACATTTCCAACGCAACAAAACATCTATCATGTACATCTCAAATGCATTTTTCCATAGAAAGTTACGCTCCAATAGTTTTCAAACTTAAAACCATTAAAGCATTAACCTCAAAATTACCACTCACATTAGCATGTATCATTAATCTCCCAAAGCATTTCAGTAAACTCTAGTTTCATACACATAGCTAAAATAATGTCCAATATTTCACCTCACACACACCATTATTAATATATTATTAACTAAAAAATCTTCTAGCATACCATAACAATTCAACAAAAATACAATTCTATTACTACTACATCATATAAGTCTATTACTAAATAACAACTATCCAACAATCTCCCCAAACAAAACCCTAACGGTTGAATACATATAAATCTATTGGTAAAAAGGATAACCTGAGCTTTATCGGCCAATTGAACAACTAAGCGGCCAAAAGGAAGCGGAGATTCATAAGTATAGCCATAATTAATACACTCGGATCGCATATACCGCGACAAAACACGACCGTCAGCGGTTAAACCGGCGATAGCGACACCGATATGGTCGTCAACCTTGAAGATCTTCCGCTGGTGGGATGAAAGCTCGGAGTTGGCCTTGTTGACGCAGGCGAGAACAGCGTGAGTGTTGGATCAGTGGCGGCGTCGGAGCCTTTGTTTTGTGATTGTGAAACTTCAACATATGGATCTACAGGGAGGCCGCTAGGGTTTCATTAGTGAATGGAGAATAGGGAACTTGTATTGGATCCAAACACTTAAACTGATCATGTGACAGCCCTAAATGCGGATCTTGAAACCCTAGATGAATTTTGAAAGATGGAGGCACTCTGGATTTGAGAGAGAGAGAGAGAGAGAGAGGTTGAAATTATGGTTTGAAATTTGAAAATGGAGCCATAACTATATTTGAGAGAAAGAGGGATTGAATTTGAATTTTGAAAATGGCTCTAAAACCATCAGTATTATTTATGTATTATTATTAAATAAATGAAATGATTTTTTTAAAACAAAGTGGGATTTATGACATCAGCAGATCTTACGTGGCATACCTGGTTAGTTGACACATAAGCAAAGTTACATCAGCATTTAATCTCCTTTTATAGATTATATAGATACTATAGGGTGTGACAAATCCGGCTCCATACGAATGGCAATCTAGACACGGGTCTAAGGCTATCAAAAAATAAGACCCTTCAAGTTTTTAGAAAGTTTTTATATATAAGGCTCCACGGTATGGAGGTCTGTCCCCCTTCGTCGCCGATCCTCCAGCCATTTCGCCCCCCTCGTCGCCGATCCTCCAGCGTCCTCCTCGTCGACTTGTGGACATTGAGGATCATCCACTACAAGACAAAACACACTCACACACACATATACAACAACTTATATATATATATATATATATATATATATATATATATATATATATTAGGATTATCCACTCATTTCCTTACCTCCATCCTCTTTGCCCCATCCTCACGCTTGTCTACGTGGTGCTTACGTGGCGGATCATCCTCCAATGTAGGACCATCACCATACCGTGTAGCCTAATATATGTGTAACACCCCAAAACTCGAATTATTTAGTTGCTAATATGTTATCATGTTTAAAAGAAGGAAATGTAATAACTAGGTTATTAAACCTAGTTAAATGCTTGGTTAAAACAAATAAGACTATGAAATTGGGCAAGTTATGAACAAGTGACAAACATGAGGGGTTGATATGGAATAAATGAAAAGATAAAATATAAAATAAAAATTTTAAACCCTCAAACACACACCTGGGCGTGTGTGTCCGATCAGATGAGAAGAAGAAGAAGGGGGGAAAACCCCTCTCAAACCCTAATCGACGAATTGGATGGGATTCGGGCTGAATTCGAACTTGCATGAGCCTAAATAGTGAATATCTAAGCAATCTTTAGCCAAGGTATGTCTTAATTTTCAGTTTTTATGAACAACCATGAAGTGGGTTTTGATGAAAACGTGAGTTTGATCTAAATTAGGACGAAAGCTTGCTAATGTTATCATGTTTAAGTTGAATCTTGGCAAAATTTTAGTTATCTTAGTGATTTAGAATGAAACCCATGTTTATGAGTATGAGAAAGATTATGATGAACATGTGTATGATGATGATTTTGATTATGTTGATGCATATGTTACGTGCTAGGTTTTGATAGTAACATGATGTAGATGATAATGTGATCTTGTTTGAATGAAAGGATTCATGAGGTGAATATGGGAAGAATATGCTTAAATTACTTGTACAATATGCTTAGATCTTAGTACGCACGCCAAGTGTTTGATGGAATGTCTAAGTGATGTTATGATATGAGAATTATATGAAACGGCTTGAGATTTATGAATGAATTGTGGAAAGAAGAGGTTAGTAGTAAACTAACTTGAATAATGTGCCTTAGATAGAATCCATATGAGTTTTCGGAGGAATGTATGTTTTGATAAAATTATGCATTAGGAACTTGTATCTTGTGCTTGAATGGTGTGATACTCACCATGTATTTGATGCGCTTGATTTATGGTAATTAAAAGTGAATGTGTACGAAATGTGAAACAAATAGCTTATTGGTAAGTAATAATGTTTGAGTTATGTCGTATTGTTACCGTAAATGATATTGCCAAATGTAGAATCACAAAACATTTACATGTGGAAGTATGTGTAAGTAAATGTGTATGTGTATGTAATTATGTGATCATGAGGTTGTAAGCACATTTGCATCATAAATATGAGATGTATATAGTGTCATATGTATAGCCTAATAAGATGTCGCGAAGATATGAGGTTAAGTCGAAAGTTTATACAATAAACCGTTGACTTTTGAAAGCCAACTGCACATAAGAAGCATGGCTAGGATTTTGTCACAATTGTAAGATCTTAGAATGCCATATGGTATGTGTTAAATCAATATGCGTTGACATGATGGATTATATGAGTTGAAAAGATGTTATTTTGGGTATATGCCTTATGCTTGTTAGACTTGACTAATGAAAGTCAAATGTGAGTTATGCATTCGACATGATCATTTATATGTACAATCATGTATACTAACAAGGATGTGATTTCGGTGACACGAAAGCATAGGGATCATGTGGAAATGGACTCCGGTAAGAAAGGCTAACGGGTCAAGAGGAAACAAGGAAGCAAATGCGAAAACAGACGCTCAAGGTAAGTGATTCTGATTCACTTCTTAGTATGTATGTAGAATTTAATATTTATGAGTGTGGAAAATTATGCAAGTACTATGTAATGAAGGAGAGAATTAAGGTAAGCGTTACTTCAGTATATCGAAGGATTTGTATGTAACGAAGGTTAACTAGTGAAATCAAACGGGTCGAATAATGGTTTGAAGAATGTATAAGTACTTATCTTTTAATTCAACTTTTGATGTGAGATAGGATGATAAACGGATCCGTAATTAAATTACGGACTCGTAGAAACAAGAATTACTCAAAACGGACGTCTAGATCATAAGTTATGCAAGTTTTAAGTTTTAACAAGCGAGAAGTTGGAGCTGGAAATCTGCAACTCAAATAAAATGAACTTTCTGTCGATATAAGGGGGTCGCGCCATGCGACATCATAGGCAAAAAGCCGTCGCGCAACGCGACGGTATGTTGGGCCGGCAAAAGTTATTTGTTTGACTTGTTTTGTCTCGCGAACTCGTTTAAACGCGTTTTAAACTACGTAAGACTAATTGTTTCATGATTTATGAAATATTGATTCCAAGTAAAAGTTATGAGACTCCTAGTTTTTAAACGAACTCGATGTTTTGGATGATTTTCACGTCTCCTAACTTATTTTAAAGCCAGTTTAGGACATAAGTATTGTTATGAGTCACCGAATGATGAAAGTATGGATTTTTACCTTCGTGTTAGTGAAGGAAATCTATATGTCAGAGCCGTCCCCGAGAAGTATAAAAAAATTTTGGGCCTCGTGCGAGACGAAAATTTGGGCCCCTTTTCTAGGCCATAAGCGTATAAACAGTGTTTTTGGCCTTTTATCATTATATATAACTTGTAATTTACACTGCGCTTCGCGGTGGAAGTTTGATTATAAGTATAATATCGACACTTGGTAAGAAACAACGTAAAACCACGGGGAAAAGTTCATTGTAACGTCAACATACATATCGAAAAAACACTAAAAGACAAAATAGGAAAAGCAAAAAAACTACCGGTTCTTATAATACTGACAATGTTAATGATAATGTTCGTTTGGAATCAGTTTGGTTTGTCATATTAGCGAGAGAAAATTGTTCAAAGGCAAAATACTAAAAGGAATAAAAGTAGATGGAGTATACAAATATATTAGCAAATTATAAAAAAAATAAAAAAACTAAACGTGTATAATAAATAAACTTAAATTTAAACGAAAATAATAAAGTTAAAAGGGTTACATAATAAAATACTAATATAATAAATGTTTGAAAAAGACAAAAAAAAATGTGGAAATATGCCAGACTATAGACGTATGTGCTCCACAAAGTCCATGAAGCTAAATTAAAAGGTCAAAAATTAATAAAACAAGTGAAGAGCAAGCCTCGAACACGGAAAGTGGCCTTTAAAAGGCCAGTAAGGAGCCAACTGATCTACCAATTTCAGTGCAAAACTAGCATTTTTATAAAGTATATAATCTAAAACTTGCAATAAAAAAACCTACAAAAAACTATTGGGCCCTTTGAAAGCTTGGGCCTCGAGCGATGGCCCGGATTGGCCGGCCCAATAGCCGGCTCTGCTATATGTAATCGAACTTAGGGACGATTGGGTATGCAAGATGGTGAGTATAAATTTTATCTTTAAAAAAGTTGTGATTATGACAAGATGTATAGGATTATGTGAATGCAAATGGTAAGCGCAAGAGCTTGTATGTATGTGTGTGTATGTGTAGAGGTAAGTGTTGTATACAAGTGGAATTTGGAATGTGAATATGTGTGAATGCGAGACGTTACCGATGTATGAATGAATGGTATATTATGTTTGGTCATTGACGAATACTAATAAATTGTCTTGAGATTGGAATGTAATACAGGTATGAGAACATCAGGTTCAAAAAGTATTGAAGCCGAACCCGGAACAAGAGATATGAAATGGATCAAGTTTATATTATCGAATGTTATACGGATTTTTAGTTATATGATAATAATGTCATAAGATGTTGACGATGACTAATGGATATGTTGTGAATGATGTCCGCAGGAACTAAGTAGATTTTCCTTTTTATTAATTAAGATATACGGCGCATATCGAGTCAAGGAGCAAGAATTGTACGGGGAGAACGGTCACCTAGCTTGGACTATGTAACACTTGTAGAATTATTTTAGCATGAATGTTGTTAATTCAATTAGTAAATGTTGAACATTTTGTGACTGAGTCTTTACGTAAGCAATGTATTTTGTAAAGCAAGATTAATTTTTAAGGCTCGTTTTTCCGCTGCGTCATTTTCAAGCTATTACGTGTTAGGGTGTTTCAATATGTATTAGGCCTGAATAAGTACGTTTATTTTAAACTAAACTGGTTTTTCATTGAAGAAGCCAAAATAAATATTGTTTAGCAAAAAAGGTCAAGTTTTAAAATCCATTTCGCCTTGATTTCCAACTATTATAACAAAACAACCATCGACCTTTTTTTTGAACGGTAAATTTCTTTTATTTCTATTGTCTGTGTGACTTTAACCCGAGACCTTCCCCTCCCAAGGTGTTTAGACGCTTTGCCTTTGCCAATGGACCACCACCCCATTGGTAACAACCATCGACCTAATCATCGATATTTAGCGGTTAAAAACCCCTAAATACAGTTGCAATCATCGTTCCCACTTCATATCCTTTCAATTTCTAGGCTATCGGCTATCACTATACGAAAAAAGTAAAGGTAATCACCCATGGAGTCGGGATTGGAGGAGAGTTTATCGGCGAAAGTAGGGCCCTCACTTCATAGTTAGTTCAGGGTCTCCAAAAACGTAGGAACGACCCTGGGGTGTGGAGGAGGGTAGTCCTTGGAGGATGGCCCTTCATGTCACCTGCCACGTCAACATCCAAAGAGAATGCCCCTCCAAAGATGAACCAAGGGGATGGAGGATGCCCCCCCCCCCTCTTTTTTTTAATTTAATTCATATTTTTAAACATTAAATAACTTATAAAATAAAATCGTTACATATTAAAAAAACATTACATAACTTAAAAAAAGAACCCTTAACTTAAAAAATACTATATTTCTAAAAATTAAAAATTCTAAGAATTCCATTTTTGACGATCTTTTCTTTCATTTTACGAAAAATTTGACGGTCTTCTTCCGATTACGTGTTGATATCGGTTGTCATTATCTTCCATTCCTGTAATTCTACCTCCTCTTGCTTCAACTGAACCCGTTCGTCTACTTCACGTTGCTTCGCTTGTACCTTTTGGACTGTGACCTCGGTGTATGCTTTGAACTGGGCCATCAAGTCATCCATTCTCGAACTGCCCCCCGATGAGGCTTGTTTTTTTTTGCAGCCGCTGCCTTTTTGGCTTTGTCCCTTCCAGGGGGACGTACCTCTTCTCGAACTACGTTCTCTTCGTCTTCAAATTCCGGCCCGTCGTTTATATTTATTTGACATCGTGCGTCCGAGCCCCTCGCACTATAACTTCCAGTCTCTCTCTGAAGTTTTCATCCGTTTAGCGCTTTCAACCTCGTTTGGAACCGGCACCCACTTCTTATTGGTTCGCATAATCTCCCATGCCTGGACGTGTGGGAAAACCTACCGATGCTCATCTTCGTATCTACGCATCACCTCTTTAAAACGCTTTCGTCACTCCACCCACTTGGACGATTGACATATAAATTATTATAATACCCGCAAAATCGGTTGACGACCGGATGCATCTTTCACCACTTTGAATCGACGGAATCAAGATCGCGATACGTACCTTGTTCCATAATCGAACTGAATTTTGCTAGTATTTCTTTCCAAAACCATTGCCAGTTTGGTTGTTTCCTATATTTTTAAAATGTAAGAAAATTTATATATTAACAAGTTTAAAGTTTATATATTAAAAAGTTTAAAATTTATATATTTTTACATACCAATAATTGGGCATTTTGACGTGCTAATCCACGCCTTAGCTAACGCCACCTCCTCGATCTTTGACCATGGTTGCGCCTTCGGTCTCGAAGGTTGATCACCGGCTAGACACGCTAGTTGCTTCCCTTTTTTTCGTTTGGAGGTTTGGGGTTGCGTCTCCGACACATATTCTTCAACTTCATCTTATACGGGTTGAGACTATTCTACCGGTGGCGGTGAAGGTTGTGGTTGTGATTGAAATTGCGAGTTGAACGGGTTTCGCATCAACATTTTTTGCATCGATTGCATTTGGTTCATTTGAACGAAAGCGTTGGGACTTTGTTGGAAACTCGAGAAAGAGAATTGCGATGCCGACCAACTTGAATCCATCGTTGGATAGTAGCCGGGTACCGAGAAAACGTTTGGGTTCGGGTTGTTTAGATTGTACGGATCCATGGCTAAATTTATATAAAAAGATGAAGAAATTTATAAAGTTGAGAGAGAGATTGGGTTGGAATGATTTAAAAATGGGGTGAGTGTTGTTTACTTATAGATAAAATAATTAATTTTCTAAATAGCCATTGAACGACATTTATTTGAATTTTTTTTAAATCTAACCGTTAAACCATTTAGTTCAAACCACAAAGACCCGTCTTGGGCGTCGAGGTGAAACTGGAGAGGACGGGGCCGGCCCTAGAGGAGCGGTGTGCTGGCCTGGCGTCGGAGCCCGCCAGTCTTAGGTCAGTCCACATACCGTTTAGTCTAACATAGATGGTTCAATTAAAATTTAGAACATATTTTCAGATTTGATTGATTTTAGTTGGAATCATATTCGTTTTTGAATGCCCGTGTGATCCATAAAATATATATTTAAATATAAACAATATTCTTTTGGAACGGGAAATTTTATTAAAAAAAAGGCCTAGCAAGAAGCTAAAGGCAAGAGACAAACAACATTCATGAAATGATTTAGTTAGTAAGAGAAATTACACTAATCTTTTCATAATAATAACAATGATTTAATCAGCGATTTATTTTTATCCAAAGATACCCGAGCCACTTGATCTCTTCCATAATTCTTGCATTACAAACCTCTTTGTTGGAGAAGATTTTATCGTTTCTAGCCTTTCAAATGCACCCTGTAAAAATGATTCCTTGAAAAGCTTTGTTTGTCCGACTACCCAAATTTAATGGTTTATGCAACACAAGAAGGTCCCAAACTGAGAAAGCGAAGATGGGAAAGACGCCACACCAACTCGAAACCAACTGCCAAACCACCATAGCAACATAGCAAGAAGTTATTAAGTGTTCGCTTGTTTCCTGATAGTTACTGCAAAGCCTCCATAACATCGCACCCACATTTATGGTTCTTATACTAAGTGCCACCAACGAGGGAATACGATCCATTTTGCTTTCCACACAAAAACAATAAATTTCTTCGAAACCTAGCTATTCCATTCCAAAACGAATTGAGGAGTACCCAACGCCAATTTAGATGTGGATCTGACATCATAGATGCCATCGACAATGAGCCATTGGGTTCTTTGGGGCATACATACCTAATACCTATCCGGGTGTTGAGACAAAGTAACATTCTATAGTAAACTCAAATAATTTTCCAGCTCTGTCCTTTCCGATTGATTCAAACTAGTTCTTTTCCACCTCCACTTCCACATTATATTTTGGCTGATTATGTTGTAACACTCGATACCAACCAACATTTGTCCTTGTCCTTTTCTGATAAAAAATAATAAATTTTGGAAAACGTTTTTTAGGGGTTCGTTTATCACCCACGAATCTATCCAAAAACGAATACCATTCCCCAACCCAACCACACCTTTACTAAGGGTAGCCAAATTAATATTAGACTTTGCCAATTGATTTTCAGTTTAGCAATGTTATTAGACCAAGATACTTACAAGGAAGGAAGTTGGGTGTGTACTTATCATATCAGCAAAGAATATACCTCATTATGTTCCAGACCCGACACTATATGAAAACATCTAAGAAGCCGAACCATGTTAAGAACCGATTGCTTCGAGACCATTCCCTGCAAATCATCACATCATCCACAAATAAAAGGTGTGCAAGTAGAGGGTTCGTTGTTTGGAGATTGAAAACAATCAAACAAACCCACCTCCATAGCCTTTATGAACATACACGCTTCCATCCCTGAAATAAATAAAAATGGAGAAATTTGGTCGCCTTGTCTCATTCCTCGTTGGAATTGAAATTCGAAAGGAAGGAGAATCATTAATAAGCACCAAAGATCTAGCCGGAGACAAAATAGCCTTTATCCACCTACGCCATTTAACCAGGAAGTTCAACTGTTCCATAAATGAGTCGAGAAAATCCCAATTTATACGACCATACGCCTTTTCAAAATCTATTATGTAGCTATCTACCCTACATACACTTACGTAGTCCAAATTAGCTATAGTGTAAGTAGTGTTGTTCACAAATCGGTTTGATCCAATCCAATAAGATAATTTTTTAATTTCCTTAAATATGTATCCTAAGCTCATAATCTTTTTATTATACTTTTGTTCCTCAAATAACTGTCAAAAAATATTTATCCAAACCGTCAAAGATCGGTCAAAACCAACAAACAAAACTACAATTCAGTTGGATTCAGTTTTACAATTTGGTTTTGTATGTTACCTTGATATATTATTGAAGAGTCAAGATTATAAACATTGTCATACAAACTTTGTTGTCAACATAAATATTTGTTACTCTCCTTCACAAATTTGGATAGGAAATAATCAAGTGTCTATAAGATAAACGGGTCAAGCAGGTGGATATAACATGTCAAAATGGATATTAATACAACCAACACCTGAAATTAAATCAGATATAACCTATTACACATAAGTTATGATCCTCCTCGCACAAAGATTTCAGTTAATTTACCAAAACTTTCTTCCATCGTAAGGTGGGAGTATAGGACAATCAAAGCCGAAAGCTAACTAATCAAATCAACGGATCGAAGACCAGTTCATGAAACATACTTGCAATCCATATATAATGGTTAAAAACTTGCTATAAAATTCTGTCATCGTTAGTTGACGTCACGCAATCAGGTCACAGAAATGGTTTGTCGACTAGTTCTTGCGGCAATTCTCAGCTACACGAGGATGATTCTAGTCATTCTAACATTTGAAACGTTTAACTGTGTTCGCTGCATAATATGAATAAGATGTATTAGTGATTATATGACTTTTGCGGATATAGTATTTGGATGTGATTCTACTTATTTAAGGAACTAATGTACCAAAAACAAAAAGGGTAAAGAGGTAACTATATCTCACTCTTTGATAACTAATTGTGGTTGCATCATTCTCTTTTGTCCTCTTCAATGACCTCGAACACATGATCTGTTATAATTGCGGGTTTTCTCTCCATCAATTCTCCCGACACTTTGACTCCACTGGCTGTCAAAGGTATACCTTCTTCTTCTATGTCCTCAACCTCCTCTGAGTATGAATATCTGCACACGGTAAAAGTATTATATACCAATATCAAAATTTTGAATTTGACTATCAATATGTTTTACAATGAGTCAACTGAGACTTAAAATTTGTAACTGAAGGATCCGTGGCATCAAATCTTTGAGTAAAATGCCATTTTCGTCCCTCTCAGGTTTGGCCAGTTTTGCGACTTGTGTTCAAAGGTTTGTTTTTCCGCACCTGGATCCAAAAGGTTTGAAATCTTGCCATTTTTATCCGGCTCGTTAACTCCATCCAAATTTTTTCTCGGTTAAGTCAGGGGTATTTTTGTCTGTCTTGTAAACTTAAAGGGCAATTCAGTCTTTTTCACTTTATTTACAAGCATTTAAAATACCCCAGACCGAATTGCCCTTTAAGTTAACAGAAAAGACAGGAATACCCTTGACTTAACGGAGAAAAATGGATGGAGTTAACGAGCCGAATGAAAATAGCAAGATTTCAAACCTTTTGGATCCAGATGCGGAAAAACAAACCATTGGACTAAAGTCGCAAAGCTGACCAAACCTCAGGGATGAAAATGGCATTTTACTCCAAATCTTTATTCAAACCCTTGTATGTGACTGTATATTAAGTCGTATAAATGGCGAAACATAACAACATTAGTTTACCTGGTAGGATTGTGGGAAGGAGACCAGAGAAGGCATGTCACTAGTAAAAGTATATATGCCAAAACAGCCCAGAAAGCTTGAATAACCCAAGCTCGTTTCCATAGTTCACTCAAGGGATCACTTGCATTGAAGTATAACTGAATAAAAAGCATCATTATTTAATAGTTAAATACTTAGTAGATAGTGAAGAAGCAAAAGAAAGAATATGAATTGCCATATTTACAATTACTTGAATGTGGATGAAGGCGAATTGTTAACAACTAAATATGTTAGCAAGTAGCACCTCATCTTAAGGGTAGATGCACAGTACCCCCGACCGCGGAAGTGAACTCACTTCCCAAGCTAGCGACCCGACAACGCTGCCTGGCGGAGAAACCCCTACCAACTCGAGGGGAACTGAAGAGCCTGGGGTTATCAGGTTTTGAACCTGTGACCTCACAGGGTCCTCGAGCCGGATTAAAGAGGGGGTCGGTGGCCACTGGGCTGACACCCAATGGTTAAGTAGCACCTCATATTAGCATAGCAATATTAATGAGGATGATTAAAAGTAATTTAGAAAACTTTAGCTTGATTTATTTACTTATTAATGGGTAGATTTGGGTCTCGTTTTATCTCAAACGGGTCATAATAAAAACTTAACTAAAAGCAGAGTGGATTGAAAATCGCACAAACTCTATTAATAATACATACATCATTTAGATATTATTGTAATGATATTGTTTATGTAACTAAACCTAATCATCATCATACTCGGTATATCCCACCAATAGCAAAGCTAAGGTAGGGTCTGAGGAGGGTGAGATGTAGACAGCCTTACCTCTACCTCGTAGGAATAGAGAGGCTGCTTCCAATGAGACCCCCGGCTCGATAGTAGTTTTGTATCAAGCCTTGGACATAAGGCACATAACACTCAGCAATTGAGACAAACGCCGATTAGTGCATGTACCCCCTTGTCTTTCGGCTATCAACGCCACCACATGATGCATGATTAACCATCCCCCTCTTTTAACGTTATTTTCACGAAATTAGTAAAATAACGTTAAAATTAGTGCACTTTCACTTTAGCCCCCCAAGCGCCCACACATATAATTTATTAAAGATTTTGAAAATGGTAAACAAGTAGAGTACCTCGTAACCAATCCAAGCAACAGAAACCAACACTGATAAAGCTAAAGCATTAGTAAACTTTCTGTATAGTTCAAGTTTGCCCATGCTTCTCCGTATCTGAGTCAAAATTGGCAATAATAATTTCAGCAAAATTAAGTAGATTAATTACATGTTGTTGTGACACATCAGTAATTCAGTAAGAAGCTAAGCCACCATCATAATACATTAAACATCAGCACTGGCAGCTAAATGCCAACAGTCGCAATCATAAGCAAACTTTGATAATGTGACCCGGTTATGGGTAAGCATGATGATGTGGCAGATGGTGCGTTGATATCTTTGACCGTGTTGACTTTTGTGGTGCTGGCGTGGCACATGTAAATGAGTTAGCTCAGAAACTTGATCCAAATTTTCTTTAAAAGTGTGTTGCCCCAAATAGTAATTAAAGCAAAGTATGTGACTACGTACCATCATTACGCAATATTATATATCCTGATAAAAATATAACGGGACCAACTAACATTGCAATGAAGCAAAAAGAACTAAGAACAAATTTACCTGAAGCTTTTCCAAAGTTTTCGACAACGACGAAAAAATCCAAAGAATAAAGCAAGAATCCAGTAGAGCAACAGGCAACACAAGAAAAACTCTCGCCTTCCCAGAAAAATCATTAATATTTCCAACATTTTCAACAAGTTCAAGCGCTTCCGAAGCAAGAAAATACGTAAAACCAAGAAGCAACACCTTCAACGTCACACCTCCTAAAGTAGGCCGCACAACACCAAATCCCATCGATACAACCAAAAGAAGAAGTCGAGAAAACGTCTTTTTACACGCACTAAAAGTAACCGCCCAGAGCGTAATTCCAATCGGTCTGCTTCCCGTGACGTTAAAATTCACATACTCAAAATACCAAAGAGCCATTTCACACATACCCAAACCGATAACAACCGTTATATGGTAATGCAGCGGTATTATATCCTTCCAGTGCTGCACAAATCTAAGAAACCATAGAAGACCGAGGATAAGATACGCTAACGACATAAACCCGTAAAATGGCATAAGTGGTGTCATCTTTCCCGGTAGGAAACCATCTGGATTTCGCCAAACAGTTCTTCCGCTCATTATCGTCGTGCCAATAAGTTGCGGATCGCAAAACATGAAGTAAAGATAATACATTCCGGTTCTGTTGATCTCAACGGTATGTAGCACCATTTTTGCCTCTTCGCTTTTTCCGCCAAAAGGGGTTTGAATCCGTTTGGGCCAGCCCGGGTTATCGGGGTCTTGGCGGATGATGACTTCTCCTACTTTGCAAGAACCGTCACTGGCGAGTTTGGGTGTGCAGCATATTGCATCTGAGTTTAAATATGCACCGCCGATTTTATCGCGGTTTTTTACTTCGACTAATATAGCCTCGACTAAACCAGTACTTTGTTGCATCTCGTTTTGTTTAGCTGCAACCTCCTTTGGTCTTCTAAAGATGATAGATTCAAACCTGCAATCATATGGTTAGTATGAATAAATATTTAAACTTTAAAGTGTAGTTTGTGATGTGATTTCAACCAAAGTATAGAAGTAAATAGATTTTTTATTCATAAGCTCCAACCAAGTAGCCAGTGACGAAGCTTGAGATTTTTGAGCGGGGGGTCGAAAACGTATATACCCAAAAATTTCTATACAAAAACTACATACTCTCCCCTAATGAGCGAAAAGTTCGGGGGGTCGGCCGCCCCCTCCCGCCCCCACTAAGCTACGCCAATGCAAGTAGCTCTTTCGTTTAATTCGAAAAGGGTTTGGTAACTTCATACAGTAGTGATCAATCAAGTTTCTCAAGTGCTCACCAAAGTCAAATAAAGTTTTTTTTCCTCTAAAGTCACATAACTTTCATTAAATGTTTCAAGTTAGTGAATTTTTTTATAAAATATTAACAAAAAAGTTAATATCAAACCGGTTCAACACTTAATGGTTCAGACCTCTTCCTCGTTCAGCACTTAACCATTCACATCTTGCCAAACAATAAACCTGACTAAAAAGACAGTTATATCCCTGACCCATTCGGTTAAGTCCAACAGCCGGTTAACATTTTAAAAATCATCATGTATCAAGTATGTTAAAACTTTCAGACAGTCAGATAATACTTTCAAATTTCAATACAACAACAGAACAGAACAAAGCATATCATAACACACAATACATTACAATCAAGTCAAAGATCAAACCCTAAATGAAGAAAACAAAAGAAAATGTGTACTTACCGTATAAAGGATTTGCCAAGAATAGAATTATCTTGATTAGAGGCATTAAGGTGGACCTTAGAAGCATACATTCCCTCGCTTCCGCCATGAAAGAAGAAGGAATTGGATCGAGGTATGAATCCCTCGTTCTTGTATTCGTGGATTGAAGCTTTTACATGATTGATCGCTGATAAACTCAAAAGAAGAATTAGAATTAGAATTGGTGTTGGGTTGTGGTGATTACTGCATCTGTTGAATCTCATGTTCTTCGGTCATGTGAAAATGCGATTTGCGTAAAAGATGTACGAAGAAGATGAAGTTTGATGATGAGCACAAGGGAATAATAGTTTGGTTAAAGATATACTTTAATTTCCCCCAAAAAAGTAGTTTGGTTAAAGATATACTTTAATAACATTCATAAATATAATATTAGACTTTTACAATCAAGTCGTGAAGAAGTTGTAGCTATAACTTTTAGGTGTTAGTTTGTTTTTCAGACATAAAACTATCTATAAGTTGATTTCATCGGTTTTTATATCTGTAATTAAAGATGTGGTCTGAAGCACTACAAGCTGAAAATATAAGACTGTTTATTTTTACAGACATTCAAGAACCTTATGTTCAACAAATCCAACATTAATGTAATTATCTTCTACGAAATATAAACACCAATGAAACATAAATATTCAAGAAGCAAAAAAGAAGCTAAATCAAGAAGCAAAAATTAGGTCTAAGAAGTTAAATCAAGAAGCAAAAAAGAAGTACCTGGTCGGAGGAGAAGAGGGAGGTCGTCGGACGGCGAGGAGAAGAGGGAGGTCGCCGTAAAACTGGTCGGAGGAGCAGCGTCTGGGAGGGGCTGATGTTTTAAACGTATATGAGGGAGGAGTATATTAGGGTTTTTGTGAAGATGTTTTAAGAAGGGGGTCCATAACTTATTTTTTAAGATGAAAAAAGGTGAGTTCAGGTCTGTTTAAAAAAACAAACACTCATCAAGGGTAACGTCTGCGCGCCTCCAGACGTCAGCCCCTTGAAGATGTTTGAAGAAAAAAAAAAGGAAAATGGACTGTATCACCCTCAACTATGCAAAATTGGCTGATATCACGCTCAACTTTCAAGTTGGCTCCCACCACCCCCTACTCGACAACTTGGTGTCACTGTCACCCCTTCGTTAAATAATCACTAACTCAGTTAGGTTTCTAATCCTACGTGGCAAGAAACTTGTGAGGTGGACAACCTACATGGCAAGAGACTTGTGAGGTGGACAACCTTTATCATCTTTGTAAATCACCCAAACCCATCTTCCCAAATCTTCACCAATGTCACTCTCCTAACTGATCTTCCCAATTCCCAAATCTCAAATAACTCCCCTAACAACAACAACATCTATCCAAACCTTCCTCAAATGGCTCTAGCTTGTCTCGGATCAAACAAAACCAACCCCACCTCACCGAATCGAATACTCTGATCACCGGCGACACCTTCTCCACCACATCCTCCGTCACAGTAATCGCCTCAGTTACCGTTTCTTCCGCAACAAGCAACGGTTCCGTCACTTCCGTAACGGTTCTCGCGATTGCTTCAACGTCTAGGGTTTTCAGATCTGTCCGCAACAAGCAACGGTTCCGTCACTTCATAAACCCTAGAAAGAAAGGTCACTTCTGTAACGGTTCTCGCGATTGATTCAGGTTTTTGTTGTTAATCAAAGTTTTTGTTGTTAATCAAAGTTTGTTTCAAGATAAAGATTGAATGCAATCTGAGATGGGTTGTTGGTATTGTGTGTAACCCACTAATGATTTGAGCATTTGTTGTTGTTTCTTGATCTGGGTGTTCATAATTCTCAACTTTTATGTTTAAAGTTTGGTTCTTGATGAAGATTTGAGGTTATGATCTTGTTTCTTGATATGGGTGTTCTGTTTCTTGAAGAAATTGATCATCATACTCTGTTTTTGGATTGATTTAGCTTTTGTTTTGATCTGATCTGGATTTTGACCTTCAAACATTATTCCAACCGGAATAAAATGAGAATCCACATAGAGCAGTGCCGGTTACATCCAGCGGCAGTTAACGATACGTAAATGAAGGTTCTCAGGTGGCTGAGAGGTTGAATCGGAAAATATTGAATCGGACCACCACTGATTTAGGGTTTTTATTTAGTTACAGGGATGATGATAAAGGGTGAGTCCACATAACCATGCCATGTCAGTAAAAATTGGCCAGGTCAGCAAAAATTGGCCAGGTCAGCAAAAAAAACTAACCTCGTTAGTGTCTGGTTAACGACGGGGCGACACAGCAACCTAAGTGTCGAGTAGGGGGTGGTGGGAGCCAACTTGAAAGTTGAGCGTGATATCGGCCAATTTTGCATAGTTGAGGGTGATACAGTCCATTTCCCCCAAAAAAAAACACATCCTTAGTGAAACAAACACCTCCTTAGTGAAACAAACACTTATTAGATATCAACTTATCAAGAGAGATATAAAGTGTATTTGCTACCATCTATCCAAACCACCGTAAATTTTATGTTTATTGTACTCATATTTGTTTTTTAAACCATGTGTTATCATGGCGTTGGGGGCATAGGAAGGAGGCCACATCAGCCAACACCAGCCAACACCACCACACCTCGGCAAAGGCACGAGCGTGGGGCTTCGCCCGAAGGGCTAGTCATGGCATGGCGGAGCAAGAAAGTTATTTTTTGTTTTTCTAGCATTGGATATATACTCACCAATCATATTTTGGCACATCAATCACTAACCAAGTCCCTCTATTTGTAGGTGAAAAAAGTATGCCACATGACATCATTTTTTCTTTTCCAGAACCAAAACCATAGCACATAACCTTATAAACTTATTTACAAATATTTTAAACCTTAAACATCTCATAAGAAATGTGTTATAAACAAACAATAAGTAATTAAAGTGGAAACTAAATTTGAATACAACATATTCATCCACCCATCTAAGTTCTCATAATAACTATGATGATAAAGAAAGGAGCGAGGATTAAAAATAGCACAACGAATTTAACACTAATATTATTATGTATTAGGAGTGACATTTCTAGACATGATGTTACGACTCCTCTTCGGGTTTACCACAGGAGACACAAAAAGGCCCAAGTCCAAGCCCAATTATTTATATTGGACCAGCTGAAGACCATCGCATGCCTGTCCCTTGATCCACTATTCGCCTATTCCCTGTTAGTGGCTGAGAGGGAAATGGGGAGCAGTTATTTAGTTTTACGGTAACTATTAATTAGGGTATTATGTGTTAGTGGGATTATTCAGTTTTTGAAAGTTGTTTTTGTGTTTGGAGATTTCCCCTTCTCGAATTGGGGCAGACTTTCTCTTTGATTTCGTTTGTTAATCATTCAGCTACCGTTAATTAATTACTTGATTGCATCAACTGGTTCCATTGCCGGGAAACGAAAACATGGTGCAGACCCGGGGAAATTCAGGCATCGAAGGTGATGGTACAACCCTGGAAGCGTTAACTGCCCAAATAGCAACGATGGCGGCTTCAATGGAGTCCCTGAAACAGGAAATGAGTGCGCTAAAAAAGGAAAAATCAAGTGGCAGATCAGGGGGGTATGATGACACCGAGAGTTCTGGGCAATCTTCCCGCAATTATCGACCCTACAACAAAATTGACTTTCCAAAGTACGGTGGTGAAGATCCACGAGGATGGATTCTGAAAGCAGAACAGTACTTTAGGTATTATAACATACCAGATGAAGAAAAGGTGACTATTGCTTCGATGCATTTAGAAGGGGATGCTCTGGATTTATATTCATGGCTTTCAGCAGAACAACCTCTTCAATTCTGGGAGGAATTAACTCTGGCTTTTCAGAAGAACTTTGGGCCTGCAGAATTTCAGAATCCAGACGAATACCTTTGTAGTATTAAGCAAACAGGGACGGTGCAGGAATATAGACAAGAATTTGCCAAGCGATCCGCCCGGGTGTCGAATTGGTCAGATAATAGTCTATTGGGAGTGTTTTTGAATGGGTTAAAAGATGAACTCAAGGCTGATGTTCGTATTCAGAAACCTAAGACGGTGTACAACGCTATGAGTTTAGCCATGGAATATGAGGCAAAGATAGGGCATAGTCGATTAGCACGGGTGGCAGCTTGGACTCCTACTTCCAAGTCTACAACGGATTCAAAGTTGACGGTGAACAACCCTACACCAACTCCGACATACCCGAAATCAACCCCGCGGCTCACATAAACCGAAAACAGGCGCGTTATATACGAGGGGAGTGCTATCGCTGCGGGGATAAATTTGGACCCTGTCACCGTTGTAAAACCGGCTCACTAAAATTGCTGGAAAGTGAAGAAATTGAGGGGAAACATGGGGAAGAAAAAACTGATCGCGCTCTCAATTTGGACGAGATGGCAGAGATCAGCCTTAATGCTATTTTTGGCAAATCCAACACTACCACCATGAAATTATCCGGTACTCTAAACTCCACCGAAATTCTCATTTTAATTGATAGTGGGTCTACCCACAATTTTATTTCAGATAATCTGGTGAGGGAATTGGGGTTAACTACTCATTTGGTTACCCCTTTTGGAGTTCAAATCGGGAACGGGGACATAATTCGTTGTAATAAGGTGCGTCGAGATGTGCCGATCCAGCTCACCGAACTTAAAATATCCCAAGACTTCTATCCATTTTCAATTAGTAGCGCTGATGTCGTCTTAGGAATACAGTGGCTGGCCTCTTTGAATACCGTTCAAGCCAATTAGAATGAAATGTTTCTCATCTTTACCATTGATGGTCAAAAGTATAAGTTATAGGGGGTGGCTTCCGGGCTACAAAAATCAGCTGCGTTCCAACACCTGTGCATCGAACCCACGACTGAGATTGATGTACCCAAATTTCTACAACCTGTAATCACCACCTACAAAACCATATTCCAAGAGCCCACTACTCTTCCCCCTTTTCGAACCCACACTCACTCAATTCCTCTCCTTCCGAACACCTGACCACCCAACATCAGACCATACCGATACCCGCACTCTCAAAAAAATGAAATTGAAAGGCAGGTAGCTACACTATTAGAGTCTGGCTTCATACAGGCCAGCACTAGCCCGTTTTCCAGTCCGGTTCTTTTAGTTAAAAAAAGGATCAAACTTGGCGCATGTGTGTTGACTATCGCGCCTTGAACTGAGCCACTATAGCAGACAAATACCCCATACCCACTATTGATGAGCTGTTAGATGAATTGCATGGTGCTCAGGTGTTTACCAAATTGGATCTGCGATCTGGGTATTATCAAATTCGAATGAATCCTGCCAACGTCGAGAAAACCGCTTTCAGAACTCATTTTGGGCACTATGAGTTCAAAGTCATGCCCTTTGGACTAACGAATGCGCCATCGACCTTTCAAGCCGCTATGAACGATCTATTAAGGCCACACCTATGTCGTTTTATTCTGGTGTTCTTTGATGACATTTTAATCTACAGTCGTGACCGAGACTTACATGTGCATCACTTACAAACTGCCTTGGGGTTACTACAAGCACAACAATTTTTTGCAAAATTAACCAAGTGTTATTTTGGTCAATCCAAGGTTCCGTTCTTGGGTCATATTGTTACAGCAGCCGGAGTCCAGGTAGACCAAGAGAAAATTTCAGCAGTGGTTGCTTGGCCTTTACCTGTTAATGTCAAGGCTATTCGGGGATTTTTGGGTCTCACTGGGTATTATCGGCGCTTCGTTCGTAATTATGGAATCATTGCTCGACCCCTTACTGCATTTACAAAGAAGGAGGGTTTTAAATGGTCTCAAGAGGCAGCAGCTGCATTTGAGAAGTTAAAGCAAGCTCTTATTTCTGCCCCTGTTCTCCGACTCCCGGATTTTCACGCACCGTTTATGGTGGAATGTGACGCATCATCGGATGGAGTAGGGGCCATACTAATACAACATGAACATCCAGTATGTAACACCCCGTGTTTTCGAATGTCAAAGTCAAAGTCCAAGTCAACTTTGACTTCTTTGACTGTTAATATTTCTCTTTGCTTTTTGTATTATGTGGAGTAAGTGTTGTCTAATGAAATGATCGAATGTTTAATCAATACGACCGAGTATGACTGTGAATAGTAGGAAGTAACAATGCGATAAAGTTAATCAATCAATAACCAAGCTAATCGATTCATCAATCGAACTCGAGACTCGAATTATGCGAACTCTGGTGTTATTATACGTGTGTGTGTGCCTTATGTGTTACTTGTGCGTGTTTACTTATATGTTTGGTGTGGTATTCAAGTGAATCAATCGAAAATCAAATCGAAACTCGAAAAGCAATCGAACTCAATCGAAACTGACATCGAAACGTGACTATTAGAAGATTGTATGTTAGATATAGTAGTTGGGACTAAAAGTAATTTGACTAGGAACTCTATCGTATTCGTATCATCGTCCATCGAAATCGAAACATCAAAAATCGTCGCGAAACACTCAAAGTGGGTCGCGGATCGAACAGGAGGCATCCTGATCGAACAGGCCAGTCGATCGGCTAGCATCTTCCTAGCCGATCGAGCAGCCCATTCGATCGGAGCTCCTGGCTGATCGGCTGCCACTTTCCTCTTTTGGAGCCTATAAATAGGGCTGTCATTGTCACACTTTCCATTTTTGGAAAGCTCTGGCCGAACCAGCCTTCTTCTTCACCTTTTCTCAGATTTCTCTCAACTCCGGTAAGCTTTCACTCTAATTCTTGTACGATTTTGATCATTGCATGATTCTACACCTTTCTATCTTTCAAAACTTGATTTTTAACCGTGAAATCACCAAGATCTAAGTGTTCTTGGGTGATGTCATCATGGTGTTCTTGAAGAACACCAAACTTTGGCCTCATTCAACCATGAATAGCTTAGATCTGACCGATTTCCACATAAACAAACTAAGATTCTTACAAATCTTAACATTTTATGAATAATTTCCAATTATCTTCAACCTTTTACACTCAAAACCTTAAAACCGGTAGAAACGGAGCTTAAACCGGCTAACTAATCATTCTAACAGTTAAGAGGTTCAAGATTCGGATTCTATATACTAGGTTCACCGACGATGGGTTAAACTCTAAACTGACGTTCCGAACCGTTCACCGGCCGGACTTGGGTGATTCCTGTTCGAGTCGAAGAAACGAGTAGGAACGGAGGATATCATAGTTCAACTCGTTATCAAAACTACCTCGATATGACAACAAGTAATTAAACAGCCAAGAGTTAGACGAAAGGCCGACCAGGTCAGACTTGCTGGCCGAACGGCTAGGCTGTTCGAACAGCCCAGCCGATCGGACATGCCAGCCGATCGACTGGGCCAGCCGATCGGCTAGCATATGGTCCCACACTTTTCGAATTTTATGAAGTATGCTATTGACGAAGTGATGTTCGATCGAATACGCTACTCGATTGGTAAACATTACTCTTCGGATCATGAGATACTATGCTTCAACACTTAATCGTTTTTACAACTCGTTCGTAGTATGGAATGCCAGCTGATCGAACAGTCTGTTCGATCGAGCGACATCCTATTGAGCATCACTCTAAGGTTCCCAGCCGATCGATTAAGCCGGCCGATCGAACGGACCGTTCGATCGACCTGAAAGGTAAGGACATTTTTGTGTTCTCATATACTACAACGAAAACTTCAAAAGTTCAAATCCTCAAACACAAACACACCAGAGGAAGAAACAATCCACTCGAATGGCCCAGCCGATCGAACAGGACTATCCAAACGGACATACCAGCCGACCGAACAGCCCGTTCGATCGAACCTGCCGTTCGATCGACCAGCCCATTCGATCCATTCACACTTGTCTTATTTTCCACGTTACTCATTGTTGTGCTATCAAACTATTCAGGCTAACCCTACTCTCAGCGCTCCCTTCAATCCATAATCAATCATTGTGAGTATACTCGATCCCTTTTTGCTTTTAGCACTTTTGGGTGTTACATACGTTGCTTATATCAAAACACAAATGATCACACTACTCAAACTATTTGAACGCTAACCAATATGCATGTATTACGTGACTTAATGAATGCTCGTTGATTGTGTTTACATGTGGAATGCTGTCTACCTGCCTTAACGACGTAGTACTATAGTTTGGACTCAGCACCCGTTCACACGGGGGTTGTTAAGGACAATTACTTGCATGGATTACGGTGGTAATCATGTATTGCGAACCGTCTCGGACGGTCAACCCACAGTCATTGGTATCGATAGGTCCATGTCGATAATTAACATGCTTCGTTTTCCTCTGTGTACGTGCTGGTTATGCGTAAACTATTCGAACTCTATATGCTATTACCAAACTTGTATGCTCACCTTTACATTTTATGTATTGACTTTATTTTAACGTATGTGACAGGTAATTAGGATGCTAATTTGCTAGGAAAGCAAGGCTAGAATAAGTTTCTAGAAGCCCCCAACAAATAGTTGTCTGCCAAGAACAAGCATTTGAGGCATAGTAGTCTGTAGATCTTGTCCTCTGGCATTACAGCCAGAAAGTCAACAGAATAGGGGTCTAGAAGCAGATAAACAATTGCTGTAATAATATTTGAATCTGAGTTGTCGGAACGGAATTTCTTGTTTGGATGATTATCTGTAATGACATGTTTGATTATTCGGGATACGGTATGGGACGTATCTTTAACTGGATTATATAAATAGTTGTTATGGAAACTTCTGAATAATCTGTTTCGCTCAGTGCCGCGCCTCGATGATTCCGCCATCGGTTGGGGTGTGATAGAATGGTATCAGAGCCATAACTATAGGGAATTAGGTTAGACACGACCTATTCCGGGTCGTTGTCTTAGAGACCTAGACTATAGTTAGGAACCAACAGACCCAGTTTATTTGCCTTGTTCTGCAATCCTTCACTATCACTGCACTCAAATTTTCGATGAAAGTCAGGCGATTCAGTCAGGAATAGGTGTGAAAACCGCAAACTCCCGACTAAATTGACTGGCTTACGGGGATTTTACTCCTTCATCTTGACATTTTCGCCAATAAACGAGGAGAATTATACCAAATCAGGTGTGAAACCCCCATTTTGATGAAAATCCTCCTGAAATTTTCTTAAAACCAGGAAGAAATTGCTAAGCCAAGGGGTGAAACCCTAACCTTGGCAGTTTGTTCTGGACTTTATTTATCTCACCAAGGCCTCGACGGACTCCAACGACCTGAACTCACAAGTATGACCTAGGGAACGCGTGTGGAATGCCCAGGAATCGAGGCAGAAACACGACCTCTAGAGTCGGAAATGATGACAAGTCTACTGTGAATAGTCGAGTTGCCTAGGGTAGTCGATGTCTAGTAGCCGCAGACAATCTATCTCTCGATTTTATGTGTTTCGATTCTGAGAACCGCAGTCGCGTACTCGGATGACTCGTTGATTTTATGTGATTTTGTGTGCTTTATCTGCTTACGTGTTTATATTTTGGATATTATTCGATTTTACTGCCATTTCAATCAACACACACGACTTGTACTGTTATTCTATCCCCATTCGATCTCCAGTTGCTGCAATCCAGACAATATTATGCTATGTTATGCTGCACGATCAAGTTAGGCTAAAACGATGCTATTCGATATGCGACACGAACGACACACGAGCTTTGAATGATAGGATCTTGAGGCAGTCAGAATGCTATATGTGCTTATAGGGGAATTACGTGACATTACCTGCCTCTGTGATTTAGGGCGTATGTGCTTTCCGTGACTATGTGCTTCTGTGCTCTACTTGCTTATGTGCTTTTGTGGTTATGTGGATTCTGTGCTTTTATGTTTGGATTTTGTGATACGTGTTTCGACGTGTTCCTAAGCTTTAGTAATCTAGACGTGTGAGGTGAGAATCGATTACGTTGTGTTGAGTCCTGTGACGATGTCTATTGCAGACCATGTCGTCGTCTGGATCCCGACACCGACTGACTCGCCAGGAAAAGAGAGACCAACGCCTCGCTGCTATCATCTCCAAACAAGTGGCGAAAGCCGTGAGTGAGGTGTATGAAAATGCCAGCAAAACGTCTGAAGAATCCCGAGCTGAGAACCCTAAGGATTCAAGCAAGACTGCTTTTAGCTTCAAGCAGTTTAAAGCATGCGGACCGAAGGAGTTCACCAGTGAGGATGGCTCTACTGCCATGTTTCATTGGTTCGACTCGGTCGAAGTCACCCTGTGATAAAGCGGATGCCCCGAAAATCTCCGCACTCTCAATGCTACTGGCGTCTTCCAGTCCCGTGCTCTAGACTGGTGGATTGCTGAACGAAACAAGCGTGGGAATGATGCAGCTTACGAGCTGACATGGGAGGAACTGAATGCAATTATGATCGACGAATTTTGCCCTCCCCATGAACGCCAAAAGTTGGAGGATGAATTTTGGGTCATCAAGCAGAAAGACGGAGACAACGCTGCTCTCACTGCTCGCTTCAAGCAGCTCAGTATCATCTGTCCCGATCAAGTCAAGACTCCAGAAATGACCATCAAGAAGTATATCCGAGCTCTGCCAGACTATGTAGCAGATTTTGTTCACGCCTCCAAGCCAGCAACGATCGAGGAAACCTACCTGCTAGCCGCTGAGATTAACGACAAGCGGGTAAAGGCTGGTTTCTGGGACAAGCAAACCAAGTCTCTGCACCAAGCTACAACAGCATCCACCGACAACACCACTGCTCAACCCTCCAAGACATCAAGAAGGAAGAAGAAGCACAGCAACAACAGCTCCAGCAATAAGAGCTGTGCTGCCGCAACCACTGCTGCTCCTTTACAAGCTGTACCAGCTCGACAGCAGCAACAGCACCGCTCAGCTCTAGTGATCAATGCACCGCCAGCAAAGCGTGCATACACAGGCCCTCACCCACTCTGCCCAACGTGTTCGTATCATCACCCGGTGGGTCTAGCCTGTCGTTTTTGTGCTCACTGTAACCTTTACGGTCATTTCACTGCAAACTGTCGCTATGGTCCCCGTCAAGCCCCAGTTCAAGCTACTGTCAACCAAGCTCTACTTCCCGCCCCTCAAGGCCAACAAGCAGCTCAAGCCCCTGCAGCCAACGCTCGAGTCTGCTTTGCATGTGGTGACCCTAACCACTTTGCAAACAGGTGCCCGAACAGGGTGGTTAAGCAAGAGCCCCAGCAGCAACAACCACAACAGCAGCCTCAGCAACAGCAGCAAGCAGCCCATGCCCGAACCTTTAACATCAATGCCCGTCAGGCTCAGGCGGATAACAACGTGGTTAATGGTACGTTCCTTGTGAATGGTATTTATGCATCATGTTTGTTTGATACTGGAGCCGATAACTGCTTTGTGTCGTTTGAATTCGAGAAGCTTCTTAGTCGTAAGCGCTCTTCTCTGTCCTCGTCATTCGAAGTCGAAGTCGCTATGGGAAGAATGCCGTTAATTCAGTACTCCGTGATTGTACTCTCGAACTCAATAATCACATTTTCCCAATTGACCTTATTCCAATGCAACTCGGAAGCTTTGACGTCATAATAGGCATGGACTTTCTTCGCGAAAACCATGCTGAAGTTGTGTGCTTCGAAAAGATGATTCGATTCTCGCTCGCGAATGGTGATCTATTGTGTGTGTACGGTGAAACGGCGTCGAAAGGTCTCAAGCTCATGTCTTGTATTCAAGCCAGCAAGTATCTCCGTAAGGAATACCGAGCCTTCTTGGCCAACATTATAGTAGCGGAGAAGGAAAAGAAAAAGAAAGTTGAAGCCAAAGGCGTTCCAGTGGTTCGTGAATTTCCTCAGGTGTTCCCTGACGATCTTCTCGGACTACCACCAAGTCGAGATATCGACTTCCGCATCGACCTCATTCCTGGAGCTAACCTCGTTGCCAAAGCCCCTTACCGACTCGCACCATCCGAAATGAGGGAACTCTCGAACCAACTCCAGGAATTACTCGAAAAAGGCTTTATTCGCCCAAGCACCTCTCCTTGGGGCGCGCCAGTCCTTTTCGTCAAAAAGAAGGATGGATCGTTCCGGATGTGCATCGATTACCGGGAATTGAATAAGCTAACCATCAAGAACCGATACCCCTTGCCCCGAATCGACGATTTGTTTGATCAGCTACAAGGTGCATCATGTTTCTCTAAGATCGATCTGCGCTCAGGATATCATTAGCTACGGATTCAAGAGGAAGACATTCCTAAAACCGCTTTTCGAACCCGTTATGGCATTACGAATTTGTTGTTATGCCCTTTGGTCTAACCAACGCACCCGCGGTTTTTATGGATCTGATGAATCGCGTGTGTAAGCCTTACCTTGACCGTTTCGTGATCGTGTTCATCGACGATGTCTTGATTTATTCCAAAACGAAAACCGAACACGCGCAACATCTACGTTTGGTTCTCGAGTTACTCCAGGGGAATCAACTCTACGCCAAATTCTCCAAGTGCGAATTCTGGTTGGAGGAGGTTCAGTTTCTGGGTCACATTGTGAATAGCCAGGGTATCCATGTCGATCCCGCGAAGATTGAAGCCGTCAAAAGCTGGATTACGCCTAAGAACCCGTCTGAAGTTCGTTCTTTTCTCGGACTCGCGGGCTATTGTCGACGATTCATTGAAGGATTCTCCAAGATCGCTGTGCCACTTACCGCTCTTACTCATAAGGACAAGCCTTTTGTGTGGGGAAACGCACAAGAGACTGCCTTTCAAACCCTCAAGCATATGCTGTGCAACGCTCCGATTCTTACGCTGCCCGACAGAAGCGACAACTTCATTGTCTACTGTGATGCTTCTAACCTTGGTCTCGGCTGTGTCCTCATGCAGCGAGACAAGGTTATAGCCTACGCATCTCGTCAGCTCAAGATCCACGAGAAGAACTATACAACCCATGACCTCGAGCTAGGCGCGGTTGTCTTTGCATTGAAGATTTGGCGGCACTACCTGTATGGCACTACGTGTACAATCTACACTGATCACAGGAGTTTACAGCACATCTTTAATCAGAGAGAGCTTAATATGCATCAACGCCGATGGGTAGAACTTCTCAACGATTACGACTGTGAGATTCGTTATCACCCAGGCAAGGCGAATGTGGTTGCCGACGCGCTCAGCAGAAAGAGTTACGTGCTCAGTTCCCGAAACATCCAAGCCCAGCACAACCTCGAAACCCTTATCCGCGAAGCTCAACATGCTTGCTTTAATGAGCGTACACTGAAGAAAGAAAGGATCTATCACGATGGAGCTCAGTTGGTAAGCAAATCAGATGGGATATTCTATTTTCTGGACCGAATTTGGATCCCAAGGCGTACCGATTTGCGAAAGATTATCATGAATGAAGCCCACAAATCTCGGTATTCTATTCATCCCAGCGCAGATAAGATGTACCAGAACCTACGCTACAAGTACTGGTGGCCGGGCATGAAACGAGATATCGCCCTATACGTTGGAAGTTGTTTAACTTGCGCAAGAGTCAAGGCTGAACATCAAAGACCTTCTGGCTTACTCGAACAACCGCGGATACCTATATGGAAGTGGGAGAGTATAGCTATGGATTTCATAACGAAACTCCCGCTCACGCCATCAGGTCACGACAGTATTTGGGTCATAGTCGATCGTCTAACGAAATCAGCCCACTTTTTGCCGATACGAGAAGACTACAAGGTGGAGCGACTAGCCAAAATCTACACCGACGAGATCATTTGTAATCATGGTACGCCTCGTGACATCATTTCAGATCGTGACGCTCGGTTCACTTCACGATTGTGGGAAACGTTTCAAGTGGCCCTTGGTACGTCGCTTAATCTGAGTACTGCATTCCATCCTCAAACCGACGGACAGACTGAAAGAACGATCCGTACTCTTGAAGACATGCTCCGAGCGTGTGTCATAGATTTTGGTGGTAGTTGGAACAAACACCTGCCGTTGGTGGAATTCTCGTACAATAACAGCTATCATGCCAGCATTCAAATGGCACCTTTCGAGGCTTTGTATGGTAGAAGATGTCGATCGCCTATTGTATGGCACGAGATCGGTCACTCGCAACTAACCGGTCCCGAGATTCTACAAGAAACGACTGACAAGATCCACCAGATTCGAGACAACTTGGTAAAAGCTCGGAATAGACAGAAAAGTTACGCCGATAGAAGACGCAAGCCCCTGGAATTTGAAGTTGGTGACTACGTACTCCTAAAGGTATCACCTTGGAAGGGTGTAGTCCGATTCGGCAAGAAAGGGAAACTCGCGCCTCGATATGTTGGACCTTTTAGGATTCTGGAAAGAATCGGAAAAGTCGCCTACAGACTCCAACTACCGGAGGAACTCAGTAACGTCCACCCAACTTTCCACGTCTCTAACCTCCGAAAATGCCTTGCTGATCATGATCTAATCGTACCGCTCGACGATCTTCAGGTCAACGAAACGTTACACTTCGTGGAAAAGCCTGTCGAAATCATGGATCGCCAAACCAAGCAACTCAGGCGCTCTCGCATTCCGATCATGAAGGTCCGATGGGAAGGCAAACGAGGCATGGAGTTCACTTGGGAACTCGAAAGCGACATGAAGGCCAAGTACCCGCAGTTGTTTAAATAAATAGATCTAAAGCATCAAATTGGTAAATCACGGCGTTGTGTAGCCTTCGACCTAATTTCGGGACGAAATTCCCTAAACAAGGGGAGGCTGTAACACCCCGTGTTTTCGAATGTCAAAGTCAAAGTCAAAGTCCAAGTCAACTTTGACTGTTAATATTTCTCTTTGCTTTTTGTATTATGTGGAGTAAGTGTTGTCTAATGAAATGATCGAATGTTTAATCAATGCGACCGAGTTACGACGGTGAATAGTAGGAAGTAACAATGCGATAAAGTTAATCAATCAATAACCAAGCTAATCGATTCATCAATCGAACTCGAGACTCGAATTATGCGAACTCTGGTGTTATTATACGTGTGTGTGTGCCTTATGTGTTACTTGTGCGTGTTTACTTATATGTTTGGTGTGGTATTCAAGTGAATCAATCGAAAATCAAATCGAAACTCGAAAAGCAATCGAACTCAATCGAAACCGACATCGAAACATGACTATTAGAAGATTGTATGTTAGATATAGTAGTTGGGAATGAAAGTAATTTGACTAGGAACTCTATCGTATTCGTATCATCGTCCATCGAAATCGAAACATCGAAAATCGTCGCGAAACGCTCAAAGTGGGTCACAGATCGAACAGGAGGCATCCTGATCGAACAGGCCAGCCGATCGGCTAGCATCTTCCTAGCCGATCGAGCAGCCCATTCGATCGGAGCTCCTGGCCGATCGGCTGCCACTTTCCTCTTTTGGAGCCTATAAATAGGGTTGTCATTGTCACACTTTCCATTTTTGGAAAGCTCTGGCCGAACCAGCCTTCTTCTTCACCTTTTCTCAGATTTCTCTCAACTCCGGTAAGCTTTCACTCTAATTCTTGTACGATTTTGATCATTGCATGATTCTACACCTTTCTATCTTTCAAAACTTGATTTTTAACCGTGAAATCACCAAGATCTAAGTGTTCTTGGGTGATGTCATCATGGTGTTCTTGAAGAACACCAAACTTTGGCCTCATTCAACCATGAATAACTTAGATCTGACTGATTTCCACATAAACAAACTAAGATTCTTACAAATCTTAACATTTTATGAATAGTTTCCAATTATCTTCAACCTTTTACACTCAAAACCTTAAAACCGGTAGAAACGGAGCTTAAACCGGCTAACTAATCATTCTAACAGTTAAGAGGTTCAAGATTCGGATTCTATATACTAGGTTCACCGACGATGGGTTAAACTCTAAACCGACGTTCCGAACCGTTCACCGGCCGGACTTGGGTGATTCCTGTCCGAGTCGAAGAAACGAGTAGGAACGGAGGATATCATAGTTCAACTCGTTATCAAAACTACCTCGATATGACAACAAGTAATTAAACAGCCAAGAGTTAGACGAAAGGCTGACCAGGTCAGACGGGGGTTGTTAAGGACAATTACTTGCATGGATTACGGTGGTAATCATGTATTGCGAACCGTCTCGGACGGTCAACCCGCAGTCATTGGTATCGATAGGTCCATGTCGATAATTAACATGCTTCGTTTTCCTCTGTGTACGTGCTGGTTATGCGTAAACTATTCGAACTCTATATGCTATTACCAAACTTGTATGCTCACCTTTACATTTTATGTATTGACTTTATTTTAACGCATGTGACAGGTAATTAGGATGCTAATTTGCTAGGAAAGCAAGGCTAGAATAAGTTTCTAGAAGCCCCCAACAAATAGTTGTCTGCCAAGAACAAGCATTTGAGGCATAGTTGTCAGTAGATCTTGTCCTCTAGCATTACAGCCAGAAAGTCAACAAAATATGGGTCAAGAAGCAGATAAACAATTGCTATAATAATATTTGAGTCTGAGTTGTCGGAACGGAATTTCTTGTTTGGATGATTATCTGTAATGACATGTTTGTTTATTCGGGATACGGTATGGGACGTATCTTTAACTGGATTATATAAATAGTTGTTATGGAAACTTCTGAACAATCTATTTCGCTCAGTGCCGCGCCCCGATGATTCCGCCATCGGTTGGGGTGTGACACAGTAGCTTATTATAGCAAGGGGTTCTCTCCTTCAACACGTTCAAATCTGCATATGATCGGGAGTTGCTGGCACTGGTGTTAGCTGTTCAAAAGTGGAGCCATTATTTGATCGGTCGACACTTTTTCATACGAACGGACCACTTTACTTTAAAGTTTTTATTAGAGCAGCGCTTTACCCCATCTGAACAACAACGATTATTACTGTCACACCCCAACCAATGGCGGAAACATCGGAATGAGACGAAGTGTGAAGATTGCTCGAGACATCATAACGCTAATAATTGTGACAAGTATTTAAATAATCGTATCATTTCATTTCTAAAGAATCAAGTACAAGGTTTTGAAACAAAATACAACAACATAAATAATAAAATGATACAATACAAATACAATTCTTTCTAAGTGTGTATCTGAGCATCCTACTAGATTCCATGCATCGTCAACATCCACCTGTAACATGTTAAAATAAAGTTCAATGCAAAAGCAAAGGCGAGTATACAAGTTTGATACGTACATAGCAAAAGATAAGTTTGAACAATTCCTCATAGCAAGCATGTGATTCAAGATGAACATTTAAATATGGTATGTGTCTAACATATCAAACCAAGGAAACGCAATATGCTCATGACATAACCGAAGATAAAGAGGCGGGTCGATAATCCTATAGCGCTACATATGTCACGGTTTGGCTCGTACGAAGTTAATGATAAATTCAACACATAAGATAAATCCAAGTTTAAAGCATCAAGCCATCACGTATACAAGCATGTTATAGGAATGTTCATGTGTTTAAGCAAAATGTTCATGTGTAAGTTTGTTGATAGATAAACATGTTACACCCCAAAAGTGGTAAAAGTAAAAAGGGGAATACGAGTATACTCACAAGGTTTGCATATGTTTTCCGATTATCCAATTGTTGACGAGTAGAGATTTAGAGTCCGAATGTATAAGGGTTAAAGTTCAAGTATGTTTAGAGTCGAGATTCGGTGTTTAAAACAACATAAAAATAAGATATGAGAATAACATGGAAAATAATCATTTAGTACATATGATGCTTGTTCTTGACACTAGGAAACTCGAAGGAGTTTAGATGTTTTCATGGAACAAGGTTCCATTAGAATCGTGACAAGTTATCATAGTCTAGGATGATGTAATCTAGTACCCCGACATATGAACACTAGTTCATCATCAAGGATTCGATTATTAGAATAATATGTTTAGGGTATATAATATATGTCCAATAGTTCAAGCATGAGGTAGAAGATTAAAATCTTCATTTTGGTACCTCTAAATGTCATAGAAATCATGTAGGAGGTAGGAAGATCAAGTCTTCCATTTAGGCACCTCTATGTGTTCACCACTACACTTGATATAAAAACAACCAAGGAGGGTCATGAACATACAATAAAGAATAAGAAATATACACACTAACTAAGAGAAATCATCAAATCATGTGAGGATTGTATGTTTGGACAACCCAAGTTGTTCCATAATCACTCATGTATCAAAGACAAAGTTTGACATGACTTGTGGGTTAAAAACCCTAAACAAAACACCAAGTTTATGAGGTTTAGTCCTCTGATTTTTAAGTGTCTCAACCTTGTTTTTAAGCCTAACCAACCACTAAAGTGTTGTAAGCATTAGGACATAGGTTTGAGATGAGATAGACTCAAGTTTGGTAAGAAATAACAGGGATTTCATGAAAATAAAAACAATCAGTGGACTTTGGAGCCTTTTTTCCAGAGTTCCAGGGACTTATTTACTGTGAAAAACCCATGGAAACGTAGACAAGGTCAATACAAAGTAGTAGGAAAAAGAATCGAGTGAATCAGATAAGAATTGAGTGAGTTATGCTCATTTTTGTGAAGGGGTGTCAATCTGCTCGAACCCTTGCTTTCAGCTACGGTTTGGAGGATGTTTTGAGAGTTTTTAGTGTTGCAAAAGTGGTAGGGAGGCTGGTTATAAGTGATATTTATAGGGGGAAGGATTAGGGTTTCAATGGGTTGGGCTTTGTAAGTGTTTAGAAGGGGTTACACCTTGAAACTAGCCCACAAAACCCAACTATAAGGGGCTGAATTTTACTGAATTGGGGCTGCCATATTTCTTTATTTTTTTATTTTTTTAAAACATTATAATGACTAATTTTGTTAATTAAGTTGTGTAATAATATGCAACAATGTTTCCCCTAACTTGTAACAAGGTGAAATATGAAATAAAACATGATTTAACTAGGTAAAAAGTGTAATGTACAAGTATGTAACATGTTTGTAAGTGACAAGTATATGTCACATATTAGATGATTAACCGTTGTATAAATAAGCATATTATTAGGGGTTTTTAGGTATCAACAATTTAACGACAAGCATGGACATGCATCGTGAATAAGTATCGTATAAGTATGAATTACAAATAAGGATTCGATGTACAATGAATTCGAACGTATGAACATGTATGAATATGTAGATGGTGAATTTAAAGAAATACGAATTTTATTTATGATCCAAGTCTCGGATTTTACAACGAAAAGACGACTACAATAATACAAGATTTCCAAAAATAGCATTACAAGGCGAGCTTTCTAATTATGGAAAGTATGAAAAAGCAGGGCGTTACAGTCTCCCCTCCTTTAGGAAATTTCGTCCCGAAATTTATTTAAGAGGTAGATTTAAAGAGTTTTGGTAACAGTTCGAGCCTTTAGATTTTGAAACGTTTTGAAAAGTACGAGATTTTGGGAAGATAAAGATAAGTTTGTAAAATGATTTGTCGAGCCGAAATGGGTTTGAGGCATAAGCAGGGGTAAACAGGTATAGGTAAAACGATTTGAAATGGCTAAAAAATAGAAAGTTCTAAGGGTAATAAGATAAGTTAGGATTTGAATGCTTAAGCGAGCTTGATTGTGAACGAGGTTTGTATGAAAGGAAGGAAATAGGAGCATGGGGCGAACAATTGACACTAAATGAACGCAAGTATACGAATGATATGGGCATTAGATAGATGAAAGTGCATGTTAAGGATGAAGTCTCGTCATGGATAATCGGACATAATGTGTTTGTGAGTTGCTTAAAGCTTGTATTAGGTCCAAGAGGTCTGTAAAACACTGAATTTCCCATGGCACGTTTTACGAAATTTTGGTAACATGGTGAAAACACTTATATATAGGAAGTACCAGCGGCGTATCCACCATGTTTTGACCATGTTACGTCCGTTTCGTCTTCGGTGTCATGTTACGTTCCGTGTATTACCATACGCAGTAGCACACTCTATGGTTCTCATACGCCTATCACTATAATCCCGTGTGCAGATCGTCGCATGATCCGCATAGCTTGTACTAGTTGTGTATGAATCGGGGTATACATAAAAAAGTTTAGAATGTGTACGTACAAGAATATAGTATATAAGCAAGTCCATGTTTAAGTATGTGTGGGACCTACGCAAGCGAATCCCTCAGGTTACGCTCGCGTATAGGTACGAATGTATGAATCATGAGTAAGGATGAAAGTATGAGCATAAGTTTAAGTATGAATACGCATGTATGTATGAGCATAAACATAAAACGTGTAAGTAGTATGTGTACAAGCAGAAGCGTAAAACGTATAAGTAGTATGTGTATGAGTACAAGCATAAAACGTATGAACATAGGTGTAGGTATGAAAAATAAATATTGCGTATATGGTGTACGTTGAGGCATTGCGGATTAGAAAGGCTAAGTATGTAGATACGAACGATATAAATGGTGTTATCGCGAGATATCGACTAAAACGTGTATGACGATGTGCATGTATAGTTGTTCCAACAAAACGTTGAGTTTATCGAATCAAAATTAGATTGAGCCTGGTTTGAAAGGTAGAATATAGTTTGTATATGTAAAGGAACATAAAGTACTCGTTGGTTATGCATAACGTATTTTGTAACAAATAGAAATGCTAATTTTTGTTTAAAAGGGTTTACGTAATCCGAAAAATGGTCGGTCCCTATGAAGTCTTCTTGCCCACGTGTTTTGTAAATTGGTGTAGGAAAAATGTTTTCGTTAAAAAGTAAGTTCGTTTCATCAAAGAAGAAATTATGAATTTAGGAGGTTCTTGTGAAAACTAGGATCCTTAGAAGAGAAATTTAGCAAAAGGACTTAGTGATTAAAAAATTAACAAATGATTTGTTGATGTTGAAAAGGGTATTTGGTAAAACAATCATATAACCTCTATAAGATCTTATAAGTATTTGAGAAAGGTTGGTTGGATTTTGATTAAAAGTAGAAGGTGAGCATGTTTTAGTGATTAAGTCGAATATGAAGTTCATGGGCAAGAGTTTCATTGAGCCGATTAAATTGATAGGTAGCATTTCGTAAGGTTTTGAAGTTCGAGCAATAAAACGTTTTAAGACATGATTATGAATTTCGCGTATATGAGTTGAGTGAAAATAGATTGTAGAATAAGAAGTACGTTTGATAAAACAATGCATTTTGAAATCGGTATGAGTGGGTATTTTGAATAATGATAAACAATTTGGGTATAAAATATGATCGAGTTTGCATAATAAGATATTTTGAAGAGACGTTTTGGTAACGATCACCTAGGTAAGGGAATCACCCCCAACTCGTTGGTGATGTCGTTTTTTTTTTTAGAAAAAGGGGAGTGGAGTTAGTCGTCAAGGTAAGGAAATCACTCCAATCTTAATGATATGTCTCCACTCGTCGTTACAAGGAATATGAAATTATATTATATGAAATCATGCATATATATAAATGTATGGTAAAGGTTCAATATGTTGTGTGCATGAAAAGAGAATATCGAAAGTATACTCGAGTTTGAAAGATTGCATCGTATAAAATAAATATTAGAAACACATGTTGATCAAAATTTGGATGGTTCCAAAACGGAACTTTAACTAACCAAAGTGGTCGAAAAGTCTTTTGAATTTGAGGAGCATGCTTTGGCCTAATAGGTAAAATACTCTCGCCGACAAGTCGGTTAACGGTATTTACCCTTCCGGTTACTACATGTCCCAAATCAATCGAAATTTCGAGACTTGGCGGGATTTATGAAAAACAAAATATCAAGGAGTGGAACTAGTCGACAAGGTGCGGGTTTCACCCCTAACTTGACAATTTCGTATCCTAAGTGTGGTTGGTACTCGTCGGGTCAAAATTTAATTTCGACATGTTGACGAGGGTCCATTAGAATTTGAAATTTGAGATTTACCATTAAGATGTGGATTTCACTCCTAGCTTAATGGCGATATCTCGTGTAAAAAGAAGAATAGGTAGATTGTGAGTCGTTCACCAAATTGTGGGTTTCACGCCTATTTTGGTGAATTCGTCTCGAGTGTTTACGGATTTAGAATAGTCGAGTAAAATGCATGAGGGAAAGAGTATGTTAAAGGAATAAACAACAAATATAAACGCACAATGAAGCATATTTAGAATAGCACATAATGTGTGGGATAATAAAACATGTGTTAGCACATAATAAAGCAAGTATAGCATGTCAAGTGTTAACACATAAGCGCCATATATGCTTAAAAGATCAAAAGAGAATGAATAAGAGCAAATAAGGTAGCATGCAAGTAGTTTCAAGTAAAACATAAGAATAAGGCTCTAAAACTATAGACTAGGCTAAAGCATTCCTACTTTTCCTAATTCCCTATAGTTATGGCTCTGATACCAATCTGTCACACCCCAACCAATGGCGGAAACATCGGGATGAGACGAAGTGTGAAGATTGCTCGAGACATCATAACGCTAATAATTGTGACAAGTATTTAAATAATCGTTTCATTTCATTTCTAAAGAATCAAGTACAAGGTTTTGAAACAAAATACAACAACATAAATAATAAAATGATACAATACAAATACAATTCTTTCTAAGTGTGTATCTAAGCATCCTACTAGATTCCATGCATCGTCAACATCCACCTGTAACATGTTAAAATAAAGTTCAATGCAAAAGCAAAGGCGAGTATACAAGTTTGATACGTACATAGCAAAAGATAAGTTTGAACAATTCCTCATAGCAAGCATGTGATTCAAGATGAACATTTAAATATGGTATGTGTCTAACATATCAAACCAAGGAAACGCAATATGCTCATGACATAACCGAAGATAAAGAGGCGGGCCGTTAATCCTATAGCGCTACATATGTCACGGTTTGGCTCGTACGAAGTTAATGATAAATTCAACACATAAGATAAATCCAAGTTTAAAGCATCAAGCCATCACGTATACAAGCATGTTATAGGAATGTTCATGTGTTTAAGCAAAATGTTCATGTGTAAGTTTGTTGATAGATAAACATGTTACACCCCAAAAGTGGTAAAAGTAAAAAGGGGAATACGAGTATACTCACAAGGTTTGCATATGTTTTCCGATTATCCAATTGTTGACGAGTAGAGATTTAGAGTCCGAATGTATAAGGGTTAAAGTTCAAGTATGTTTAGAGTCGAGATTCGGTGTTTAAAACAACATAAAAATAAGATATGAGAATAACATGGAAAATAATCATTTAGTACATATGATGCTTGTTCTTGACACTAGGAAACTCGAAGGAGTTTAGATGTTTTCATGGAACAAGGTTCCATTAGAATCGTGACAAGTTATCATAGTCTAGGATGATGTAATCTAGTACCCCGACATATGAACACTAGTTCATCATCAAGGATTCGATTATTCGAATAATATGTTTAGGGTATATGTCCAATAGTTCAAGCATGAGGTAGAAGATTAAAATCTTCATTTTGGTACCTCTAAATGTCATAGAAATCATGTAGGAGGTAGGAAGATCAAGTCTTCCATTTAGGCACCTCTATGTGTTCACCACTACACTTGATATAAAAACAACCAAGGAGGGTCATGAACATACAATAAAGAATAAGAAATATACACACTAACTAAGAGAAATCATCAAATCATGTGAGGATTGTATGTTTGGACAACCCAAGTTGTTCCATAATCACTCATGTATCAAAGACAAAGTTTGACATGACTTGTGGGTTAAAAACCCTAAACAAAACACCAAGTTTATGAGGTTTAGTCCTCTGATTTTTAAGTGTCTCAACCTTGTTTTTAAGCCTAACCAACCACTAAAGTGTTGTAAGCATTAGGACATAGGTTTGAGATGAGATAGACTCAAGTTTGGTAAGAAATAACAGGGATTTCATGAAAACAAAAACAATCAGTGGACTTTGGAGCCTTTTTGTCGGAGTTCCAGAGACTTATTTACTGTGAAAAACCCATGGAAACGTAGATAAGGTCAATACAAAGTAGTAGGAAAAAGAATCGAGTGAATCGGATAAGAATTGAGTGAGTTATGCTCATTTTCGTGAAGGGGTGTCAATCTGCTCGAACCCTTGCTTTCAGCTACGGTTTGGAGGATGTTTTGAGAGTTTTTAGTGTTGCAAAAGTGGTAGGGAGGCTGGTTATAAGTGATATTTATAGGGGGGAGGATTAGGGTTTCAATGGGTTGGGCTTTGTAAGTGTTTAGAAGGGGTTACACCTTGAAACTAGCCCACAAAACCCAACTATATGGGGCTGAATTTTGCTGAATTGGGGCTGCCATATTTCTTTATTTTTTTATTTTTTTAAAACATGATAATGAGTAATTTTGCTAATTAAGTTGTGTAATAATATGCAACAATGTTTCCCCTAACTTGTAACAAGGTGAAATATGAAATAAAACATGATTTAACTAGGTAAAAAGTGTAATGTACAAGTATGTAACATGTTTGTAAGTGACAAGTATATGTCACATATTAGATGATTAACCGTTGTATAAATAAGCATATTATTAGGGGTTTTTAGGTATCAACAATTTAAGGACAAGCATGGACATGCATCGTGAATAAGTATCGTATAAGTATGAATTACAAATAAGGATTCGATGTACAATGAATTCGAACGTATGAACATGTATGAATATGTAGATGGTGAATAAAGAAATACGAATTTTATTTATGATCATGTCTCGGATTTTACAACGAAAAGACGACTACAATAATACAAGATTTCCAAAAATAGCATTACAAGGCGAGTTTTCTAATTATGGAAAGTATGAAAAAGCAGGGCGTTACAATTACTGAAATTAATGCCATATGAGTTCTCAATAATTTATCGTTCTGGTAAAGAGAATCGGGGGGCTGATGCCTTATCTAGACGACCCCATCCGGCCGAATTACTCACCTTGGCTCTTCCTTTTTGTTCGGATATTTATGATATTTATGCAGTCCTCTTGGTGGACCCGAATACTAAGGAAATTATGACTTCTTTGACCACAGACCCCACTGCAGTTCCGGGATATTCAATAGTGGGTCAGTCACTATTATACAAGGGCAGGTTGGTTGTGCCTGATTACTTGGACCTTTGTTCTCGTATTCTTCATGAAGCTCACCCGATCCCTATGTCTGGACATGGGGGCATTCTTAAAACAATGAAGCGGATCTCTACATATTTTTATTGGCCCAGACTAGCTCGGGATGTACGTGCATATGTGCAGAATTGTTTGATTTGCCAACAGAACAAGTATGAGACTTTGTCGCCGGCTGGCTTACTACAGCCACTCCCTATTCCCAATCAAATTTGGGAAGATCTATCTATGGACTTCATTGTTGGGTTACCGCCCTCCAACCGAATTGATACGACCTTGGTGGTGGTTGATCGTCTCAGCAAATACGCACACTTTCTCCCATTAACCCATCCCTTCACCGCGAAGACCGTGGCTCATGTGTTCTGCAAAGAAATTGTCCGCCTTCATGGCATCCCTCGTTCCATAGTAACTGACCGTGATGTTATTTTCTTGAGTAATTTTTGGCAGGAAATGTTTCGGCTCAGCCAGACCAAGTTAAAGATGAGTACTAGCTATCACCCCCAAACTGACAGGCAAACCGAGGTGTTGAATCGCTACCTTGAGGCGTATTTGCGTTGTTTTGCACAGGAACAGCCAACTAAGTGGAGTTCTTTTTTGCCTTGGGCTGAATATTCCTACAACACCGGTTTTCATTCCGCTACTCGCACAACTCCCTTTGCAGCGGTCTATGGCAGAGAACCACCAGCCCTTCATCCATATATACCAGACGAGACCAAAAATGCAGACCTTGAAATTCAATTAATTGCCCGGGACGATATGTTGAAATTATTAAAGGCTAATTTGGTCAAGGCACAGAATCGTATGCGGGCACAGGCTGATGCTAAACGTCAGGAATTATCTTTTCAGGTTGGTGACATGGTGTTTTTAAAGATACAACCGTACAGGCAACGCAGTTTAGCTGAGCGACGGTTTGAAAAGTTAGCTCCACGTTTTTTCGGGCCCTACAAGATCATTCGCAAAGTGGGTTCTGTTGCTTATGAGTTGGAGTTGCCATCCGACTCTCGAATACACCCCGTCTTTCATGTTTCTATGCTCAAACCGGCTAGGGGAATTGCAACTCCGCCAATGATCGCCCCTCTCCCACTCACACGAGATTGGGAATATGACGTGCAACTGCATTCGGTGGTTGACCATCGCTGGGTCATGGAAGCTGGCAAACCGGTACTCGAACTACTCATCTCATGGCAACACCGGCCACCAGAAGAAGCAACTTGGGAGACCTACGATTTACTACAGAACCAATTTCCTGCCTTTCGACTTGAGGACACGTCTGCTTTTGGGGACGGAAGCATTGTTACGACTCCTCTGCGGGTTTACCACAGGAGACACAAAAAGGCCCAAGTCCAAGCCCAATTAGATATATTGGACCAGCTGAAGACCATCGCAGGCCTGTCCCTTGATCCACTATTCGCTGTTAGTGGCTGAGAGGGAAATGGGGAGCAGTTATTTAGTTTTACGGTAGCTATTAATTAGGGTATTATGTGTTAGTGGGATTATTCAGTTTTTGAAAGTTGTTTTTGTGTTTGGAGATTTCCCCTTCTCGAATTGGGGCAGACTTTCTCTTTGATTTCGTTTGTTAATCATTCAGCTACCGTTAATTAATTACTTGATTGCATCACATGATTTCAAACTAATCAAGCTTTGTATTGTCATATATAACTTGTTTGATAAATAGACTATGTTCAAATTAACATGTTTAACCAATTAGATTAAACGAATTGTGGACTTCTATAACTTGTTTAGTTAAATAAGTTGACTCGTCAAATCATTTTTATATTGTCATATATAATTTTGTTCATGACTGTATTCTCTAATGTTTGCATAATTTTTATGTTAAAAAGTATTTGTGTTAAATGCATTTGGTATTTTAAAGTCTTTGTTATTTCAATTTATTTTAAAGTAATATATCCAATTTACTTTTTGTTAAAGTCTAATGCAATTTACCGTTAAACTCAAATGATAAGAGGCGTCTTTGAAAATTCACGTATCCTGTTCGACCTTGAAAAAAGTGTCATTCCATTTTATTAGTATTTAAAAAAAAAATCAAATTAGTATTGGACTCAATAAACCTAATGCCAAGTGGGCTAAATTCTAAACCATAAAAAATGATTTGTAAATGGTCCTATATTGGGATTAGTATGTGTTTGTTTACTATTTAAAAAAAATAACATATATATCAGATTTTTTTTAAAATCGCGTGCCCCTCGAAAATCGAAATCACGGGCCTTGTGCGGAGGTCCTCCCCGCACACCATTAGCTGCCACTGCAAATGACCAAGAATCATAATTGAGTTAGCATGTGTTCATATGACGTTTTATGTTTAAAGTCTTTATTTATGTTAAATGCAATTAGTAACTCTTGTATGTTAAATCCATCTAACTAGAGATTTACTATGAGTTAGAGGCTAGTGCCGATTAAATGATTAGTTGCTTGACTATCATTTCTAATTTCCAAGTCCAAACATACAAAGGTAATGAAACACATGATCAGTATATCATCTCACGAATTTAAATGGTTACAAAAATACAAAAAAGAATTACAATATTCATATAGTCTTGAGTGGTTCTAAACCAAAAAGAGGTCTAGTACATTAATCAGTAGGAAAAGTGTTAGCTAAACTCATTGTTACATCTATATGAATTTTCCGGTTTACTTCTGTAAATGTAGAGAAGAAGATGTTGGATCGAATACAACTGAACCACACTACAACAGACAGAATAAAACATGAATTTCCATGAGATGCATGGAAGGATGGATGTATTTTTTAGGTCTATAACCGGTTATGTGTTTCCTTCATCTTTAATTAATTTCGTATGATTAGACCACCAAGTATCAAATAAGCAAATATTAAAGATCACTCACAACTGGATTGCTTTTTTAGGTTTCGTATTCAGTGTTTAGATTTTCCACTTCCACGTCTTATTTTTCTCCCATTGATCGTCGTTCTATACATCCTCGGTTTCACTTTAGGGTTCATAGGTTTCTTTCATTATGTAGGAATGAGAGGCGGAATGGAATAGATCATTACGAGTGAATGAAGAAAAAGGTGTTTGGTTGGTCAATGAAATGGAATCACTTATTCCATAAGTAGTGGCAGACCCAGTAAATTTTTTATGGGGTGCGGAAATTTATAGAGATCATTTGTCTATCGCTATATAATAATTTTTCAGTCCGGTTCGAGTCGGATCTGATCGGATCGGGATCGGGTGATATAAAAAGGATAATTAAACCAAAATTAATATAATCAACAAAAATACGACAAACGTTAGGTTGGTCACATAATAAATATACGATACAATAATAAAAACATCACTAAAATTAACAAACAAAAAACATAATATGGCCAAAAAGGCAACGATTCAAAAATCCGTACACAACAACGGAGCCAAATCATTAACATATTTTTTCTCTGCTACGTTTACAATCATATATTAGTTACTTTTTTTACAAATCGATTACTACAATAACAACGATTATCAACTTGTAATAATAACTTAGACTAATAAAGATCAATTATAACGTTTTTTACCACATTTTATTTTAAAAATACATCATGATGATAACAAGCATCGCCTGATCATATACATTTCTTGATCATAAAATGAAACTCTAAATTAACTAAACTTATTACAAATGAGGAAATAAAGTAAAAAAAAAAATTAATATGAAGTACATTTCCCGTATAGCACATCAATCAAATAAACGAATAATAGAAAAGATATATCGTCCTATAAAAAAAAAAGATATATCGTCCTATAAAAAAAAACCTGTTTCTTTGTATTTGTTTTTTTTTAAATTTGATGGTTACTAGATTATTAGCCACCGTTAGTCCGTTATGACTTATGAATGACCATTATGATGACAGTAATAGGCTCATAGATACGGGCTTTACTTGCTCAAGTAAAAGAAACGATATTATAAGCCCATCTATAGAAAATAAATAACACCAAAAGTTCAACTTCAAGTTCAAGTCCATCTTGTTGTTTCTTCTTCACGTTCAAACCCCTAATAACCAGGCACCCTTGCAGCTGCCAGAAATCAAAGTCCGGTGATGTTATATTCACTCCGTTCTCTTTATACACGCAGGTCCTTGTCCTTCCCTGTAGGGCTTTGATAAGTTTAAGGGGTGTGATTACAAAATAACAAGGGGTGCGCTCGGGATTTTGGCGTATTTATAACACTAAATCCTCTTTTTCCAAGGAGCGGCTTTGATGGTGTGCGGGGAGGACCTCCGCACAAGGCCCGTGATTTAAAAAAAATTTGATATGTATATGTTATTTTTTTTTTAAAAGTAAACACATATCAATAACAATATAGGCCCATTTACAAATCATTTTTATGGTTTAGAATTTAGCCCACTTGGCATTAGGTTTATTGAGTCCAATACTAACTTGATTATTTTTTCAAAAAATAATAAAACATCACGGAAGGGCATATTTTTTCAAACTCGAACAGGGTATGTGAATTCTTGAAGACGCCTCTGCTAAAGCATACTACGCATATACGTGTAACTCTCTAAGTGCACTCATAAATTACTGAATTTGGTAACCATATCTGAAGATTGAATGGGATTTCAATTTTTCTACAAGTTTCCAGAGTTTTTGCTCTTGATTCCTCATACTTTCATCTGTACTTCCCTACTTAATGAATGAGTTCACATATGACTAAAGCTTTACTTACATGATTAATACTCTTACCGTTCGCCCCTTTCTCAGCCATACAAACATAAATCCTAGTTTTCAAGTCATACAAATTGAGGATACTCTTAACATAGGCTCCCGCCCTTCGACTATAATCTTAAACATAACTTAAGGAATTTCGGATGTTATAATATTACGCATCTTCATTTATTAAGAAAACATTAGTGGATTTCAAGGTAAACAGATTCATTCAGCATGCCGCAGTACATTCAGATATTTCAAACACAATGCAATATCAAATGAGACTTGAGAGCTTCATATATGCTGCTGATATGTCAGTAACATAAAATAAAGGGTTGCACCTGATTAGATGAAACCGTTGAGGGTAAAGTTCGACTGTGTATAGTATGATGGGGTATGGGGTTGTGTCTCTCTCGGGTCGCTGTAACAATTACATATTATCAGATTTTCCAAAAGAACTAAATATGCTGTTTTAATACTCAGGATAAAACAATATAGATTAGATGTAAGCCTTTGTTGAATATTTAAGGGCTCCGAAATGACAGTTTTGTGGGATGGAGTAGATACCGCACTCGAAATAGGACCCTTGGACCTTCCAGCTGAAACAACAAATATCATCCTGAACATCCTTGGACACAATTTATTACTTGTTTTTTTTTTTTTTTTTTTTTTGAACGGCAAATTTCTTTACTCCTGTCGTCTGTGGGACTCAACCCCAAGACCTCCCCCTCCAAAGGTGTTTTAAAGGCGTTGCCTTTGCCAATGGACCACCACCCCATTGTCTATTACTATTTGCAACTTTATTGTTCTATAAATGTTTAATAAATATACCTGAGTTAGTTCAATTTTTTTGAATTATTATTTAATTTCAGTTGTTAATTTAATTCAACAAGATTCCATATTAAACACATTTGTCACCATAAACTGTAAATGATCAATAGGAGCATAATTAGTAGTGTTTTTTCGGTCCGCTTTGAAATCGTCCAAACCGGTTTCACAGTTTCATCGGTTTGGTTTCACGGCCAGCTTATTCTGCTAAATTCGGCTGGTCGATTTCAAAATTTTCAAACAATAGTGAATGGTTTAGTTTGTTGTTTCAAAATTATTAACTAGCTGTTAAAATCTCTCTTACAAAATCAAAATAATGGTTTAGGTTTAAGATCACAATTAGAAACACAATAACGGTGTTCATGATCTCAACAGTTTTAGATCGAACAATAATAGGTTTACAATCACTAACATGATCAAAATTATGAACATTATGAACATGATTAACATGAACAATATCTACTGAGATAGATTTACCCAAAATCAACTCGCCAGAAGACGACTCCACGTGTTTATCACCGGCGAGTGCCATCGGCGGAGCAACCGCAGCCGCCGCTCCTCCACCGACGACGGTTGCGAGATTCAGACGTCATAGTCACCGGAACCCCCATCGGAACCCTAGCAAACGATACCAAACCATTACTACTGAAATTCAAATCCCGTACGCACATGTCACTATCATCGTCATCATCCGAACATGAAGAAGACGAACATATGCTTGAAGGATTTAGCTCTGGTGTGAATCGACGAGTTAGGGTGGCGGTGGTTCATGGCAGCCCGAGAGATACTCATAAACTTTGGAATATAGTTGGACAAAAATGCCTTTGGTTCCCAGTTCGCCATTTTTTTTCCATGTTCCTAATGAATCTTTCCCTATATATAAAAGTAGTAAAATATTTCATCTAACCCCTCATACTTTATAAACCACTCCTTTTAATATGCTCCGAGACATTTCAGATTTAAAGTTATAACTGGCACATGACATTATTGCCTAGTAGTATTTTGAAATTGAAAATGGTATAAGACTTATGGACCATTAATCCTGGGTTCGATTCTCACTAGGGAGTCGGATTTATTGGGTTTTCTTCAAAATTGGTGTATAGACATTATAGCACAGCGTAGATGGATATGTTCAGATGGTTCTGCTAATGGCACAATGATACTTTAGTGATCCAAATTTGTTAGTTAAAAAAATTTCCAACCGTTACTTCAAGTTATATTATATAACAGTGACATTGATTGCACACTAGCAATAAGTCACCAAATAAGTATAATTTTTCATCTAGCCCCTCATACTTCATATACTTTTGCATTTAGCCTTTCAATATGTTTTGGGGTACGACAGTGACACTTATTGCACACTACCAATAAGTCACTAAATAAGTATAATTTTTCATCTAGCCCCTCATACTTCATATACCTTTGCATTTAGCCGTTCACTGATATTATATGTGACACTTACTGCACACTATCAATAAGTCACTAAATAAGTATAATTTTCATCTAGCCCCTCATACTTCATATATCTTTGCATTTAGCCTTTCAATATGTTTTGGGGCATTTCGGATTCAAGGTTGTACCTATTTACTTCAAATTATATAATAGTCATACTTATTGCACACTACCAATAAGTCATTGACTTAATAGAATACTCTTGAGCAATAAGTTGGTGTGAATGTTGCGACCCGCATGGGCATACGACCCTAGGCAGTGGCGGACGCAAGATTTTTTTCTAATGGGGTCCAATTTTTTGGTGTAATTTTTTTTCACAGTCGTACATTATGATTTTTGGGTTGTTCGACGTGCAGGGCGTGGCGGGGCGGAGCGAGGAACATAATAAAATACAATATCATGATAAAAATGTATAACACTCAATAAAAATACGTCATTCAATATAAAAAATACAGATTTTTAAAGTTGTTCCTTACGGATTTAGATCTTTTAAAAAACGATCCATTGGCCCTAGAATTCTTGCATAGTTATAAAAATTCAACAAATTAGCCCTAAAATTCAATACTACTAGCATAACTAGCCCAAAAACTTTCTTTTCAGTAATCTTTGAAGATTAAGATTCAAAATTTCTTTTCATAATCCTTGCATAATTAGTCCTAAATTTCAAGTTTAAACAAAACTAAATCAAAACTTTCTTTTCAATAATCTTTGAAGATTAAGATTCAAAATTTCTTTTCATAATCCTTGCATAATTAGTCCTAAATTTCAAGTTTAAACAAAACTAAATCAAAATTCTACGTTCATATTTTATAGCTCACAAAATTCAAATATTATATTCAACTCTATTCAAGTATTCAAATAAGAAATTTATATATTCAACAAAGTTATAAATCTAAAAAAAGGTTACAAGTATTCAAATAAAAATTAGATGTGATTCTGCGAATGGAAGGAACAAAACTGTGAAGGCAGAGGTGCTTTGCTATTGTGTTTTTTGGAATAAAAAAACGCTAAAAACAATATGAAGAGAGTCGAACCCGTGACCTAGCTTGAAGAATAAATACAAAGAATTTACCATTGCACTAACTTAGCTTTGTTACCATGGGGTCCATCTTATTATTTTTATGGAGTCCTTGAAAAATTTACAATACCGTCTCTACTAACTTTTTAGAAAAGATTGGGGTCCGGGGACCCCGACCCACACCATGTGGGTCCGCCCCTGACCCTAGGTCAAGTATTAGAGCCTATAACCGACCCCAATTATTATGTTAACGGTTAACCCTAGAGATATGAAATAAACTGATCTTTGTGCTTGTAATTATTTAAGTACCTGAATAATAATAGACAACTATTTGCAAACATAGACGTAGCTCACACCAATGGAATCATATGAATCTTGTGAATAGTTTCTTTGTTTTGATTATTGTTTCGACTGTGATTGTTTGGTTGTGGATTGCTATCCATAGATACCTAACAAATATTCTAACCCCTCATACTTCATAAACGATTGCATTTAGGTTTTATACATGTTTTGAGACTTTTCGGATTCAATGTTTTACCTGGTTCATTAGAATTTTATTATATTATAGTCATACATATTGTAAATTAGTCACTAAACTTGTATATTTCATGAAGCCCCTCATACTCTAAAAACTATTGAACTTACCATTTCAATAGGTTTTGAGACATGTTTTAGATAACCACTTAAATTTTTTTTTATTCAAATTTAGATTTTTTTTTTTGAAATTCCATTATATATTTCATTCCAATCATTAGGGCAAATTACATAAGGATAACAGGTAGACGAGCAACAAATTGCGCTGCCATCCCTTTTTGAATATACAATAATAAAACTTATTGCACACTACCAATAAGTCATTGTACCTATAGATGATTTCATGCGCCCCTTATACTTTATTAAACATTGCATTTATCCTTTTAATATGTTTTGAGGTATTTTAGATTCTTGTAAATGGTTATATCAAAAGAATAGCTTTTATAATAATTTGAAGAAAATTGGTGTTAATGTTATTTGAATCTATTCGTCATGCTATCAACGAAAATTTAAACAATACTTAATGGTGTAAGTGTTTTTTTATTTAAATTTTAAGAAAAAGACAAAACATAAAAAAAGATAAATGCTTTATGATTCTAAAAAAAACAAAAAACAAAAAGTAAGTTATACATTGAACCGTCGTCTTAAATAAAGACTAACGATGTTTCTTATGACAAATCATTTTTATTTTTCAAGGTTTTCATATCTTATTTATGTAATTATGTGTATATATTCCATACGAATAAGAAAAGAGCTAACGTATAAACCGAATGATGTACCAATTTTGCCGGTTGGGTACCCGTACAATATATTGGTATCGCATAAGTAATGGTTCTATTTGTGTTCGGTCGGTATTAGCGCGCTAGAGATTATGATTACAATGTTAGTGGGTAAGATTAGTGCTTTAACTTGGTTTTTCATTCATCAATTTCAGATTTACATAATAAGAGGGTCTATCTGTACTTTATAGGAAGTAGAAGGTCAAGATAAAGATTGAGATCTTTTTCTTCTACCTGACAGTTACATAATAATGGAGTGTTTTCTGGAAAGATTGAGATCTTTTTCTTCTTCCCTGAGGTTTCTTCGTTTGGAAAACAAAAAGATCCGCAAAATAAATTCTATTTGTTAATAAACAAACCACATATATTATCATATTCTCCATATGGGCCCCCAACTACCTCCAGCCACAAATAAATTCTATTGGTTAATAAACAACCCACATATCTACAAAACGTGTATATCTGCAACACGTGTATATCTGGACACACGTTAACCGGCAACCCAAGTATCCAAAACGTTTATAAGTAGCCACATAAGCATCCATAAACTTGCATGGCTAACCGTACAAGCAGCAACTCCACAAATGATACTAACAACAACCCTCACACTCCTGCTCCTACTGCCGGAAGCCGACACCCGATGTATCATGGTATCAGATGCAGGCTTAAGACTGGAAAATGGGTTTCTGAAATTCGGGTTCCACACACGTCCACCCGCATTTGGTTGGGCACGTATCCCACACCCGAGATGGCAGCTGCGGCTCACGATGCGGCTGCATTGGCTCTCAAAGGATCTCATGCATTACTAAACTTTCCCGACTCAGTTCTGCCTGATCCTCTTCCTGAGTGTCCCACTGCTGATGACATATGTGCGGTGGCTGCACGCGCAGCAGCTGCTCGACATCCGTCAAATAAGGAGGAGACTCGAAGCAGTACACGTGGAGAATTTTTGGACCATGACGCAGTATTCGACATGCCAAATATGTTATCCGATATGGCGGAAGGAATGATGCTGAGCCCGCCGAGAATGAACTCTATCCCGCCACAGGATCAGTGCGAAGATAGCTCCGGTGGATGGTATAATCTATGGGACTACTGAAGATAAGCACAATATCAGAAGGAAGGTATGCATGAATTAAGCTCTGAATATTTGTGCAAAGTTATATTTATAAGATGTTGGATTTTCGGTTTTCCATTGGTGCATGACTGCATGCAACTCAATAGGTTGTATCCACCATGTAGTTGATGTCTATCATTATTATATTAATTTATAAATAAACAAGAGCACCGTTTGATTGATTATTGATTAATGTCGATCCGTTTAGTTTTCTCCTCTAGTCTACCAAATTCGTCCTCCACTCTTTTCTTATTTTGAGTCGGCTCATCAGGCCACATTCGAGCTCAAGTTTTCAGTTCAATCGAGGATCTCAAGCTATGACATGTTGGCTCGTTTGATATGTGGGCCAAGCTTGAGCTAGCCCCAGCAACGTTCGGTTTTAAGCAGTGAGCAACTCTTGACAATCCCAAAAGTGATTTTTTAAGAAAATATATAGGTGACGTATGATTGATTAAAAAAAATAATTTTTATAACACTTTTCAACTGAATTATTTAACCCTAAAGTGGGTACAAATGAGGTGTGGATTGCATACGTAAGTGGATGACGTGTGAAGAACCGTCCAAATGACCCATTCACATTAAATCACGAACTCAAACGTCGTTAAGTTTCCGTTATGTTACTATTCACAACAATGAGATATCTCAAACGCCGTTTAGTTTCTGTTATGTTACTATTCACAACAATGAGATATTAATAGATTGATAATGATAATGATAATGATAATGATAATGATAATGATAATGATAATGATAATTGATAATGATAATGATAATGGTAATGGTAATCATAATATTAGAAGCCTATATTGTAAAACAAGGTCTAGAAGGCCAAGTACTCACTACAAGGTAGGCTGCCGAGGCTCGAGTACTCAATGTTTAGGCCAATTACTTCCCGAGTACTCTCCACCTAAGTCGAGTACTTCTTAGGTACTCTTAAATCCGACTAGGGAGTGCCTAACGACTTTTGCGACCATGATTAGAAGACTTAAAAAAGTATAATACTAATAAAAAAGTTACATTAGAGTGAAATTGAAGAGTATATGAAGAAGATTGGTTGGAAATTTGTGTGAAAATGGTTTAGATTATTCAGGTATTTCTAGTTTTAATTTAATTAAACCATTAATTTTTTTAATTCAAATAATGTGGTTAAAATAGTCGTTGGAGGGCAATGGGTCCAGTCTCATTCGGCTGGCCCATGTCACACAAAAGGTGGGACAACGACCTCACATCAACTCCCATCCCAGGCCCTGTTTCCACTACCCAGCCCCCACACTCATGTCACATCAAATATATTTGAAATCCACATATATGGTCATCAAATCAAGTACCAACGAATAGAAGGGCAAAAAACTCGGGTTCAATAACTGAAACCGGCTATTAATCAAGACCAGTTCGTTACTGATACATGAGAAACCGATTTAGGATGAGCTTTAGAGTCAGAACCTGTTTGTAGCTATTTTTAACCACAAATAACTAGTTAACATACAGACAAAAAATTAAAATGTATTCACGATTTTTCTATGGTTCTATTCTAAAGTTAAAATAATAAATAAAAAAGAACTTTATTATGAGTTTATTATATATTTAATTGATTTTTTAATTAAAAAAATAGTTATAGGATCGGTTAACTGGTTTGGTTAATAACGTAATCCGATATATTAGATTTTTAGGCATGCTCGAAACAGTTATTGGTTTTGACCAAGTTGGCCAATAACCAATTCGATTAATAGCCGGTAAAAAAACCCAGTTAACCGGACAACCGGTTATTCTCATCACATATTGGATCACTCACTTTGGGAATTGGGCCTTAAAATCCTTTCAAAGTGGGCCCAGAATGGGGGAACATAAGTGTCGGGTAGAAATAAACAAAAAAAAGGTCGGTTACTTGTTTTCATTCTCACCACCGCTGTTGTTTATCATAGATTAGGTTTTTTTTTTACTGTTAGTTATTTTATCAGTTATTGACTTTTCTTCTTCCCCACCACTTTAGCCTGTTTTTTATTGATATTTGCTCTGGAAATCGAGTTGATTATGTTTTGAGTCAAATAAAACTGAAATAGGACCACATATTTATTATGCATTTTGATATGATAAACGTAATATCTAGAGTATCATTTGTTGTTGTTATTGATGATTATATGAATATTAATGTTGCTTGTCTTTAGTGTTTTATGTTGTTGATCATGTGTAAATCTTTTTTTGTTGTGCATGATATTAAATTTATTATATGACTTAGTTGTGCATGGTATTAAATTTATTATATGACTTAGTTGTGCATGGTATTAAATTTAACGGAACTATATCTCAGTTGGTGTGGTCTTGACTATCAACCGATATATTTGGATCGAGGTATGAATCCCTCGTTCTTGTATTCGTGGATTGAAGCTTTTACATGATTGATCGCTGATAAACTCAAAAGGAGAATTAGAATTAGAAATGGTGTTGGGTTGTGGTGATTACTGCATCTGTTGAATCTCATGTTCTTCGGTTATGTGAAAATGCGATTTGCGTAAAAGATGTACGAAGAAGATGAAGTTTGATGATGAGCAGAAGGGAATAATAGTTTGGTTAAAGATGTACTTTAATTTCCCCAAAAAAAAGTAGTTTGGTTAAAGATATACTTTGATAAAAGGGCTTGGTTATTCACACATACTCTTGGTTATTTGCACATCTCTTAAACCATATAGGAAGCATATAGGGCAATACGGTTCCTCTAGGTCCAAGCGTATTGAGCAATACACTTCCTATATGTGTACTTGAAGTACAAACTTTTCAGATGATGGTCAGCTAATGATTAGGGGACCAGAGGAAACGTATAGGGCAATACGGTTCCTCTGGGTCCAAGCGTATTAAGCAATACACTTCCTATATGTGTACCAAACTTTTCAAAAGATGGTCAGCTAAAAGGAAGTGTATAGGGCCATACGCTCCCTTAATGATTTTTTTTTTCAAAAGACAAGAGGAATCATATAGGGTCATACGCCCTGAAGGATTTTTTTTTTTTTTTTTGCAAGAACAACATATTGTTATTAGTATCTTTTTTAACTTTATTTTTTTAAACATTAATTAAGTTGTTTTTTATTATAAAATGATGTTAGTTTTTTTGTTATAAATTTTATAAAAGACGTAGTGAAATTAAGCAATCCAAACAAATTAAACATATCCAAATTAAACAAATATTACAAATACTTAAAATTAAATTCAATTGTTCGTATAGTACTACATAATATGATAATAAAAACCACTATCATTATCAATACTCGTCAGACTCCTCGTCAGACTCAGCGAGCTCCTCCTCTGTAAAGTTCGGATCACGCCTAGTAGAGGGTGACGGGCTGTGCTGTGTATAGGACGTGCCTGGATCCTATAAAAAATTCAAACAAAATACTCATTACATAACATTAAAATTGTTCGTAGAAAAAGAAATAAAACAAAATAACATACCTGCATGGAAAGGTCGGACAGAGGAAAGAGCGGCATGGTCTGGCCGGACCGAGGAAAATGTGGCAAGGAAAGTGTCACACCCCAACCGATGGCGGAATCATCGGGGCGCGGCACTGAGCGAAACAAATTGTCCAGAAATTTCCATAACAATTATCATTACTATTCCATTTAAAATAATACGTCCCATACCGTATCTCAAACAGTAAACAAATTATTACAGACAAAATCCAGGCAAATATTTCCGTTCCGACAACTCAGATTTTAAATACAACAATTGTTTATCTGCTTCTAGAGACCCATAATTTGACTACTACAGACAACTATTTGTTGGGCTCTAGAGCTTTATTCTAGTCTCGCTTTCCTAGCAGATAAGCATCTTAAACACCTGTCACATACGTTAAAATAAAAGTCAATACACATAGTGTAAAGGTGAGCATACAAGTTTCGTAATAGCATATAGAGTTCGAAATAGTTTACGCATAACCAACACGTACACAGAGGAAAACGAAGCCTGTTAATTATCGACACAGATCTATCGATACCAATGACTGCGGGTTGACTGCCTGAGGCAGTTCGCAATACATGATTACCACCGTAATCCATGCAAGTAATTGTCCTTAACAATCCCCGTGTGAACGGGTGCTGAGTCCAAACTATAGTACTATTGTCGTTAAGGCAGGTAGACAACATTCCATGTGTAAACATAACAAACAAGCATTCATTAAGTCACGTAATACATGCGGTAACGATTAGCGTTTAAAATATTGCGTAGTGTGTTCGATGTGATTTCGTATAAGTAACGTATGTAACACCCAAAAGTGCTTAAAGCAAAAAGGGATCGAGTATACTCACAGCGGTTGATGGATTGAAGGGAGTGCTTGGGAGTAGGGTTAGCCTGAATAGTTTGATAGCATAACGATAAGCAACGCGTAAAACGGAAAACAACTGTTGGAGGGTCGGACAGCTGGTCGATCGGTCGGTAGTCCGATCGGACGGCTGACCGTTCGGTTGACAGTTCGTTTGGACAGTTGTCCGGTCGGACGGTAGTCTGATCGGATGGCTGCTCGAGTGGATTGTTTCTCCCTTTGAGTAGGATGTGTTTGTGTATGATGGTTTGACTTTTGAAGTTTTTGTTATAGTATTTGAAAACATTGAAGTATCTTTAACTTTCAGGTCGGTCGATCGAACGGTCGTTCGATCGGCCGGCAACCCGATCGGCTAGGTATCTCGGCAAAACTAGTTCTCAGCAGGGTGTCACCTGATCGGACAGTTGTTCGATCGGGTGGCACTCCTAGTGCGTCGAACATATTGAAAATCGATTAAGTGTTGAAGTCAAGTATCTCATGATCCGAAGAGTAATCCAATCGGACGGTTGTTCGATCGGGTGGCACTCCTAGGGACGGTTGTTCGATCGGGTGGCACTCCTAGAGGAACCATATTGCCCCATACACTTCCTATACTTTGGGTCTAGGGGAACCATATTGTCCTATACGCTTCGTATACTTTGGGTCCAAGGAAACCATATTTCCTATACGCTCCCTATTATACCAATAGGAATCGTATTGTCCAATACGCTTCCTATTGATTTAATGCATTCACCAACCCAAGCCCTATGGGAAGTGTATTGCCCTATACGCTTCCTATTAAACTTATGGGAATCGTATTGGGCAATACGCTTCCTATTGGGTCACTTGTTTTGAACTGCGTGGTACCAATAGGAACCGTATTGCCCAATACGCTTCCTATTGGTGTCGCATTTAATGCTTCAAACCCTATGGGAAGCGTGTTGGCCTATATGGTTTCTATTGAGGGATGTACAAAAATTTTAGGGGATGTGTAGATACCATCACCCTAATAAAATTCATAAATATAATATTAGACTTTTACAATCAAGTCGTGAAGAAGTTGTAGCTATAAGCAAGCTGAAAATATAAGACTGTTTATTTTTACAGACATTCAAGAACCTTATGTTCAACAAATCCAACATTAATGTAATTATCTTCTACGAAATATAAACACCAATGAAATATAAACATTCAAGAAGCAAAAAAGAAGCTAAATCAAGAAGCAAAAATCAGGTCTAAGAAGTTAAATCAAGAAGCAAAAAAGAAGTACCTGGTCGGAGGAGAAGAGGGAGGTCGTCGGACGGCGAGGAGAAGAGGGAGGTTGCCGAAAACTGGTCGGAGGAGGAGCAGCGTCTGGGAGGGGCTGATATTTTAAACGTATATGAGGGACGAGTATATTAGGGTTTTTGTGAAGATGTTTTAAGAAGGGGGTCCATAACTTATTTTTTAAGATGAAAAAAGCTGAGTTCAGATCTGTTTAAAAAAAACAAACACTCTTCAAGGGTAACGTCTGCGTGCCTACAAACATCAGCCGCTTGAAGATGTTTGAAGAAAAAACAAACACCTCCTTAGTGAAACAAACACTTATTAGATATCAACTTATCAAGAGAGATATAAAGTGTATTTGCTACCATCTATCCAAACCACCGTAAATTTTATGTTTTTTAAACCATGTGTTATCATGGCGTTGGGGGCGTAGGAAGAGGCCACATCAGCCAACACCACTACACCTCGACAAAGGCGCGGGTGTGGGGCTTCGCCCGAAGGGCTAGTCATGGCATGACGGAGCAAGAAAGTTATTTTTTGTTTTTTTAGTATTAGATGTATACTCACCAATCATATTTTGGCACGTCAATCACTAACCAAATCCCTCTACTTGTAGGTGAAAAAAGTATGCCACATGACATATTTTTTTTTCAGAACCAAAACTCACATAACCTTATAAGCTTATTTACAAATATTTTAAACCTTAACATCTCATAAGAAATGTGTTATAAACAAACAATAAGTAATTAAAGTGGAAACTAAATTTGAATACAACATATTCATCCACCCATCTAAGTTCTCATAATAACTAAATTTGAATAGCACAACGAATTTGACACTAATACTAATATGTATTAGGAGTGACATTTCTAGACATGATTTCAAACAATCAAGCTTTGTATTGTCATATATAACTTGTTTGATAAATAGACTATGTTCAAATTACCATGTTTAACCAATTAGATTAAACGGATTGTGGACTTGTATAACTTGTTTAGTTAAATAAGTTGACTCGTCAAATCATTTTTATATTGTCATATAGTATAATTTTGTTCATGACTGTATTCTCTGATGCTTGCATAATTTTTATTCTCTAATGCTTGCATAATTTTTATGTTAAAAAGTCTTGTGTTAAATGCATTTGGTATTTTACAGTCTTTGTTATTTCAATTTATTTTTAAAGTAATATATCCAATTTACTATTTGTTAAAGTCTAACGCAATTTACCATTAAACTCAAATGATCAGAGACGTCTCTGAGAATTCACGTATCCTGTTCGAGCTTGAAAAAAAGTGCTATTTCATTTTATTAGTATTTAAAAAAAAATCAAATTAGTATTGGGCTCAATAAACCTAATGCCAAGTGGGCTAAATTCTAAACCATAAAAAATGATTTGTAAATGGTCCTATATTGGGATTGGTATGTGTTTGTTTACTATTTAAAAAAAATAACATATATATCAGATTTTTTTTTTAAATTACGTGCCCCTCGAAATCACGGGCCTTGTGCGGAGGTCCTCCCCGCACACTATCATAGCTGCCACTGCAAATGACCAAGAATCATAATTGAGTTAGCATGTGTTCATATGACGTTTTATGTTTAAAGTCTTTATTTATGTTAAATGCAATTAATAACTTTTGTATGTTAAATCCATCTAACTAGAGATTTACTATGAGTTAGAGGCTAGTGCCGATTAAATGATTAGTTGCTTGACTATCATTTGCATAACAAAGTCTAATTTCCAAGTCCAAACATACAAAGGTAATGAAACATATGATCAGTATATCATCTCACGAATTTAAATGGTTACAAAAATACAAAAAAGAATTACAATATTCATATACTCTTGAGTGGTTATAAACCAAAAAGAGGTCTAGTACATTAATCAGTAGGAAAAGTGTTGGCTAAACTCATTGTTACATCTATATGAATTTTCCGGCTTACTTCTGTAAACGTAGAGAAGAAGATGTTGGATCGAATACAACGAACCACACTACAACAGACAGAAGAAAACATGAATTTCCATGTGATGCATGGAAGGATGGATGTATTTTTTAGGCCTATAACCGGTTATGTTTTTCCTTCATCCTTAATTAATTTCGTATGACTAGACCACCAAATATCAAATAAGCAAATATTAAAGATCACTCACAACTGGATTGCTTTTTTAGGTTTTGTATTCAGTGTTTAGATTTTCCACTTCCACGTCTTATTTTTCTCCCATTGATCGTCGTTCTATACATCCTCGGTTTCACTTTAGGGTTCATAGGTTTCTTTCATTATGCAGGAAATGGAGGCGGAATGGAATAGATCATTACGAGTGGATGAAGAAAAAGGTGTTTGGTTGGTCAATGGAATGGAATCACCCATTCCATAAGCAGTGGCAGACCCAATAAAATTTTTTATGGGGGGCGTATGGAGAGAGGAGGCCCTACCAGAGCATTTCGAGCCCGTTCATCCTCCTGCAGATCCTGCTGATGTAGTGCCCGTGGAGGACCCTCCGGAGGATCTAGACGGTGCAGCTCCGCCACAGCCACCGCCACCTGCCGGGGCACCTCAGTTTCCACGTCACGTTATTCGAGGTCATGCCCCAGGAGCTGCGCTACATCCGGATGTACGAGCCGAGCTTGACAGGCTCAACGATTTAGTAGGTTGGCTGGTACGGGCGGAGCAGGATAGACGAGAGAGAGAGGGATGGCCCCCGATACCGCTTCCACCGGTTCGAGCACCACATCAGCAGCATCAGGATTCAGATTCGGAATTGGATGCATAGACCTGTTGTTGTTTTTATTGTTATTATGGATGTACAAACTTATCTTATATATTTTTGTTATGGATGTAAAAAGTTATCTTATATATGTCATATTTATGTTTGTTTTCAGTTATTCGGTTACTTAATGATTGTTGTCTTAAATTTAGATAATACGGAAACAATATAACCCCCTGAATATAATACGGAAACAATATTTGAAAGAAATAAAATTTTAATCGAAAGAATAATATTTAAAAAAGTAAAATGTTAAAAACAATATAATATTTAATCGATATAATATATTTAAAGAGCCGATTTTTAAAATAGTTGATTTAATCGTTATAAAACAAAAACTTTTTATAGTGTAAAAAACAAAAAAAAAAAAACAAAACTTTTTTAAAAACCAAAAAAGAACGATTTTTAAAATTTTTGGATAGATTTTTAAAAAACAAAAACTTTTTATAGTGTAAAAAAGAAAAAAAACTTTTTTTAAAACCAAAAAAAATTTCAACAAAAAAACACATCTTCAAAAACTATCCAAAAAACCATACCAAAACCCACCAAAACACCCCTCATTTCAGCCAAAAAAAAAAAAAAAAAAACCAAACATGGACGCCTCGTATAGGGCTATACCCTTCGTATAGGGTTCCTTAAACATCGTGCCTGACACCCTCTGAGACCCCATCGAATTCAGTGCATGTACGCCTCGTATAGAGCTATACGAGGCGTCTAGGTTTCAAAAAGTGTGAAAATAGGCGGACAAGGTGTCCGGATAGTCTGAGCCTTAATTTCGTATGACTAGACCACCAAATATCAAATAAGCAAATATTAAAGATCACTCACAACTGGATTGCTTTTTTAGGTTTTGTATTCAGTGTTTAGATTTTCCACTTCCACGTCTTATTTTTCTCCCATTGATCGTCGTTCTATACATCCTCGGCTTCACTTTAAGGTTCATAGGTTTCTTTCATTATGCAGGAAATGGAGGCGGAATGGAATAGATCATTACGAGTGGATGAAGAAAAAGGTGTTTGGTTGGTCAATGGAATGAAATCACCCATTCCATAAGCAGTGGCAGACCCAATAAATTTTTTTATGGGGTGCGGAAATTTATAAGGATCATTTGTCTATCTCTATATAATAATTTTTCAGTCCGATTCAAGTCGGATCTGATCGGATCGGGTGATATAAATAGGCTAATTAAACCAAATTTAATGTAATCAACAAAAGTACAACAAACGTTAGATTAGTTACATAATAAATATATGATACAATAATAAAAAAACATCACTAAAATAAAAAAAAAAACCATAATATGGCCGAAAAAGCAACGATCCAAAAAATCCGTACACAACAACGGAGCCGAATCATTAACATATTTTTTCTCTTCTACTTTTAGACCATGCGTAGTGGTTTGAAAAATAATGCCCCCACCCTGTGGCGTTTTCTGTCATGTGGCAGTCCAGTCAGCATGGGGGCATTATTGGGCGTTTTTGCAAAAGTGGCGTAGTGGAATAATGCCTAATAACACCCCATCCAACCATTACACGATTATTTATTTTTTTAAATTAAAAACTTAAAATACTTCATTAAATTAAATAAAATTACAATACTAAAAAATTACATTGCAAAATTTTAAGTTCTATAAAAGATCCAAATGAGACATTTAATAAACAAAACTTTAGGGACTGATATAACATTTTTGAAACTGGAAATATTAAAGATATTGAAGTTTAAAACCACAGGGGCCTAATGTGACAACTGAGGAAACTCTTAAAACAACCACCCGCCTCCATCCTTCTTCTTCTTCTTCGTGCGTGACACCTACAACATCTCCGGCTAAAATTAGGGCAAACCCAAAAAACCCGGCAAACTCAAACCCAAAAATTCCATCTCTTTCTCTTTAAACCACATGCTCTTATCTGATTGGCCAAAGATTAGCCATTTTAGCGTTTTTCAAATCACGCCGGTGGCTTATTTTTGCAAAAACACGCCGGAAAACGCCCCGGGGGTGGGGGCTTGGCGTTGTTAGGCGTTATTGGAGGAGAAAAACGCCAGAATCCTTACCACTACGGGTGGTCTTACAATCATATATTAGTTACCTTTTTTACAAATCGATTACTATAATGACAACAATTATCAACTTGTAATAATAACTTAGACTAATAAAGATCGATTATAACGTTTTTTTTACCACAGTATATTTTTAAAAATACATCATGATGATAAAAAGCATCGCCTGATCATATACATTTCTTGATCATAAAATGAAACTCTAAATTAACTAAACTTATTACAAATGAGGAAATAAAGTAAAAGAAAATTAATATGAAGTACATTTCCCGTATAGCACATCAATCAAATAAACTAATAATAGAAAAGATATATCGTCCTATAAAAAAAAAAACCCTGTTTCTTTGTATTTGTTTTTTTTTTTTTTAATTTGATGGTTACTAGATTATTAGCCACCGTTAGTCCGTTATGACTTATGAGTTATGAATGACCATTATGATGACAGTAATAGATACGGGCTTTACTTGCTCAAGTAAAAGAAACGCTATTATAAGCCCATCTGTAGAAAATAAATACCACCAAAAGTTCAACTTCAAGCCCATCTTGTTGTTTCTTTTTCACGTTCAAACCCCTAATAACCAGGCACCCTTGCAGCTGCCAGAAATCAAAGTCCGGTGATGTTATATTCTCTCCATTCTCTTCATACACGCAGGTCCTTCCTGCAGGGCTTTGATAAGTTTAATGGGTGCGATTACAAAATAACAAGTGGTGTGCTCGGGATTTTGGCGTATTTATAACACTAAATCCTCTTTTTCCAAGGGGTGGCTTTGATGGTGTGCGGGGAGGACCTCCGCACAAGGCCCGTGATTTCGAGGGGCACGCGATTTAAAAAAAAAATCTGATATGTATATGTTATATTTTTTTTAAAGTAAACACATATCAATTCCAATATAGGCCCATTTACAAATCATTTTTTAGGGTTTAGAAATTTAGCCCACTTGGCATTAGGTTTATTGAGCTCAATACTAACTTGATTATTTTTTTAAATAATAATAAAACATTACGGAAGGGCATATTTTTTCAAGCTCGAACAGGGTACGTGAATTCTCGGAGACGCCTCTGCTAAAGCATACTACACATATACGTGTAACTCTCTAAGTGCACTCATAAATTGCTGAATTTGGTAACCATATCTGAAGATTGAATGGGATTTCAATTTTTCTACAAGTTAGTTTTTGCTCTTGATTCCCTACTTAATGAATGAGTTCACATGACTAAAGCTTTACTTACATGATTAATACTCTTACCGTTCGCCCCTTTTTAGCCATACAAACATAAATCCTAGTTTTCAAGTCATACAAATTGAGGAAACTCTTAACATAGGCTCCCGCCATTCGACTATAATCTTAAACATAACTTAAGGAATTTCGGATATTATAACATTACGCATCTTCATTTATTAAGAAAACATTAGTGGATTTCAAGGTAAACAGATTCATTCAGCATGCCGCAGTACATTCAGATATTTCAAATACAATGCAATATCAAATGAGACTTGAGAGCTTCATATATGCTGCTGATATGTCAGTAACATAAAATAAAGGGTTGCACCTGATTAGATGAAACCGTTGAGGGTAAAGTTCGACTGTGTATAGTATGATGGGGTATGGGGTTGCGTCTCTCTTGGGTCGCTGTTACAATTACAAATTATCAGATTTTCCAAAAGAACTAAATATGTTGTTTTAATACTCAGGATAAAACAATATAGATTAGGTGTAAACCTTTGTTGAATATTTAAGGGCTCCGAAATGACATTCTTGTGGGATGAAGTAGATACCGCACTTGAAATAGGACCCTTGGACCTTCCAGCTGAAACAACAAATATCATCCTGAACATCTTTAGACACAATTTACTACTTGTCTATTACTATTTGCAACTTTATTGTTCTATAAATGTTTAATAAATATACTTGAGTTAGTTCAATTTTTTTGAATTATTATTTAATTTCACTTGTTAATTTAATTCAACAAGATTCCATATTAAACACATTTGTCACCATAAACAGTTAATGATCAAAAGGAGCATAATTAGTAGTGGTTTTACAGTCCGCTTTGAAATCGTCCAAACCGGTTTCACAGTTTCATCGGTTTGGTTTCACGGCCAGCTTATTCTTTTAAATTCGGCCGGTCGATTTCAAAATTTTCAATCAATAGTGAATGGCTTAGTTTGTTGTTTCTAAATATTTAAACTGTACAAAACCTAGCTATTAAAATCTCTCTTACAAAATCAAAATAATGATTTTTACATGTAAATATGAACATTATGAACATGATTAACATGAACAACATCTACTAGGATAGATTTACCCAATATCAAGTTGCCAGAAGACGAATCCACGTGTTTATCACCGGCGAGTGCCATCGGCGGAGCAACCGCAGCCGCTGCTCCTCCACCGACGACGGTTGCGAGATCCAGACCTCATAGTCACCGAAAACCCCCATCGGAACCCTAGCGAACGATACCAAACCATTACTACTGAAATTCAAATCTCGTACGCACATGTCACTATCATCGTCATCATCCGAACACGAAGAAGACGAACATATGCTTGAAGGATTGGCTCTGGTGTGAATCAACGAGTTAGGGTGGCGGTTGTGGTGGCGGTGGACCGGTGGTTCATGGCAGTCCGAGAGATACTCATAAACTTTGGAATGTAGTTGGACAAAAATGCCCTTAGTTCCCAAGTTCGCCAATTTTTTTTTCAGTGTTCCCCAATAAATCCTTCCCTATTTATAAAACTAGTAAAATATTTCATCTAACCCCTCATACTTTATAAACCACGCCTTTTTTCGGTGTTCTCCAATAAATCCTTCCCTATATATAAAACTCGTAAAATATTTCATCTAACCCCTCATACTTTATAAACCACGCCTTTTAATATGCTCCGAGACATTTCAGATTTAAAGTTCTAACTGACCCATGACATTATTGCCTAATAGTATCTTGGAATTGAAATAAGACTTATGGAGTATGGACCATTAATCCTTGGTTTGATTCTCACATGGGAGTCAGATTTATTGGGTTTCCTTGTGTATAGACATTATTGCCCAGTGAAGATGGATATGATCAGATGGTTCCGTTGATGGTACGGTGGTACTTCAGTCATCAAATTTGTTGTTAAAAAAATTTCCAACCGTTACTTCAAGTTATATTATATAACAGTGACATTTATTGCACACTACCAACAAGTCACTAAATAAGTATAATTTTTCATCTAGCCCCTCATACTTCATATACATTTGCATTTAGCCTCTGCCTTTCACTGATATTATATAACAGTGACACTTATTGCACACTACCAATGAGTCACTAAAATAAGTATAATTTTTCATCTAGCCCCTCATACTTCATATACATTTGCATTTAGCCTTTCACTGATGTTATATGACAGTGACACTTATTGCACACTACCAATGTGTCACTAAAATAAGTATAATTTTTCATCTAGCCCCTCATACTTCATGTACATTTGCATTTAGCCTTTCACTGATATTATATGACAGTGACACTTATTGCACACTACCAATGAGTCACTAAAATAAGTATAATTTTTCATCTAGCCCCTCATACTTCATATACATTTGCATTTAGCCTTTCAATATGTTTTGGGGCATTTCGGATTCAAGGTTGTACCTATTTACTTCAAATTACCTATTACCTACTATAAAAATTACCTTTACCTACTACAAAAAAAAAACAACGGCGGCAATAGTCCATTGATTTGATTGTGTGAGTTGGGCGGCCATATGCCACCCTATGGTTGTTTTTTTTTTTTTTTTTTTTTTTTTTTTTTTTAAATTGCGATTTTGTCCCGTTTATATTTATACTTATGCATGACGCTCCCCTATTGACACAATAAATTTACAATTTTATCCCGTTTTAAAATTATGATTTTACCATCAGTTCAAAATTATGCTTTTGCCCTCATTTAAAAATAAATTTACGCTTTTCCTCCCAGCTAAAAATTTTCAATTTTCCCTCGGTTCAACATTATGATTTTGCCTCGTTTAAATTTACAGTTTTGCCATTACGTTTTTTCCCTTATAATAACCATTTTGTCATCTGTTCAAAATTATGTTTTTACCCCCATTTAAAAATAAATTTACGCTTTTGTTCCCAGCTAAAAATTTCAATTTTGCCCTCGATTCAAAATTACGATTTTGCCCCGTTTAAATTTATAGTTTTGCCATTAGTTTTTTTTCCTCACACAGCCAAGTTACGATTTTGCCCTCAACCCCATTGGTCCATTTAATTTACGATTTTATCTCTGAAACAAAATTATGATTTCCCCCTCAGTTCAAAGTTACGTTTTCCTAATCGTTTTAATTTTTCTAGCAAAACTATAAAAGTTTTTTGTTTTAATTGGTTGACTCGATTTAATTTTTTTTTCATCTAAAGGAGCTGCCTAACACGTGTAGGTCCCTCGGAGGTTGAGGTTAAACCTTATCCTTGTTATGTTTAACACACTAGCAAGTGCGGAATCCAAGCTAGAATGCAAACCGGTAGTTTATATGAGAACACAAGCTACAAAGAGAAAGGTAGACACACGAGATATCAAAGTTTTCTCTTGTATTTCAGTGGACACGGTTACAGCCCTTGACCAAACTGAAAATACGCTCTCTACAAGACTAAGTTCACTCACACTTTCTCACACACTTAAGTGAACACATTACATGAGTATATATACCCATCACAGCTCGTCTGGTCGAAGGATCAGATAGACTGATCGAAGGATCATCTATCGATCTGAAACCTATCGAAGGATCCACATATACCTCGAAGGATGATATCCTTCGAGGTCCATCAACATCCATCGAAGGTTTATCTTTCGAGCTCATCGAAGGATCTAAACAATCCTTCGATGACCCATCCTTCGACACAAACATGTTACAACCATGTTCTAACTGTTTGGCCAAGTCAAACCAGGAGGATGGTTGACTTGGTCAAACTTACATCAAACACACATATTAACAAACCTAAGACGTAACCCAGACTAACAAAAGACATCGTTTTGTATCATGACAAAATACAGACAAAGTACAGACATAAGTGCACCAACAAACTCCCCCTTGGCTGTAGCTTTGTCTCGATCTTCGTGTCTTCAAGTCTCTGACGTTCTTTCAAGTCTTCAATGTCGGAGGATCTTCAAAGTCTTCACGTCTTGAAAGCAGAAAGTGTATCAACAAACTCCCCGTTTCATGTAGGAAGTGTGTTGACAAACTCCCCCTTAACATAAGCTCCCCCTTGAGTTATGCTCGTGAAAGACTTGATCTTTATAGCTTGAGATCCTTGTGGTGTTGATGATGGTCAGTGGCAACTCGATCATTTTCATCCTTTGAGGGCCTTCACGTCGTGTCTTCATTCCGAAGCTTGTCATCGACCATGTTCTCCTTACCTTTAGAATCTGCACATGCAAGAAATCTAAACGCGTAATGAGAACAACTGCTTGGAATATAGTTTATATAAACAAATGACACACGAATGACCATGTCACAATCAAACACCGTCCGACAGTTTGAAAGTTTAGTAAATTTGTCAGTTTTAGTTTCTAACTTTCAAAACTTGCAAATTTCGACCGTTTATGAAGATTTAGTCAATTCGGTTTTCATTCAGGTTTCAGGCAACGAAGACTCGAGTTCCAACATCGTACGATCGAAAATAAAATAGAAATAAAATCTTTTTGGCTTTTATAAAGTTTATATTAAAACACACCTAAAATCTTTTTGGTATTTTTGAATTTTTCAAATGTAAAGACTGAAAGCAGTAAATAAAAATATACAGACATTCTTTTTGCGAGTTTCGAGGGTAAGAGAATCATATCAGTGCACGGTCAAGCCAAAACACTCTCTTTGTTCAGTTAGTTAACATTAAGATAAGCATCCTATAACAATTATCGGTATTGTTGTCCACATAAGCTCAACTTATCAGATGTAATCATGGCGAGGGGATACGTTGAGGTATGATTTATACTTACCAACCGGTGTTCATCCACATCACGACACATTCCCGTATCAAGGTATGCACGAGGATTCATCTTACCGGTGAGTATACCGATTATCATCTGTTTGACCGTATATGATGTGAGATTCTCACTTATTTTGATTTGAAAACAAGCCCTATGTGATAGAATCACTTATTGATGAGGAACTTGATTTTCATATGCATGAGGGCACAGGAGCAAGTCCGTGAACAGGTCAGTACTTCCGTACAGCAGAGAGACGAACTTGACTCCCGGATAAATGTGATATTTTATCACTTATTTGTTTGGACATGTGATTGTTTATCACTTATTGAGGTCGAATGCAGTATGTACACGTATGTATAGTATCATGGAAGATCTAGACTTGCGTCCCCGTTATTTTTCGGTAAAAGATACAACCATGATACCCAGATGATAAGCAGCATAAAGACCGAATATCTCAGAACCTCGGCAATCTCTCAAGCGAAATTTCGGTACTAAGACCATATGCCAATGAATGGTTCCCACCTGGTCTTCAGTCGATTTAAGATTTATATCACCCTACACACTTTAAAATGATTGTGAGCCTACCGATACATCTTATATAGAGCTGCTTATCGTTTTTCATTTAAGGTTTAAAGAGGTTTGGATAGACCACTGATGTACTATCATTTTCTCTTTTGCTCGCCAGGAAACTCATTTTTGTTTTTCTATTGTTTTTGTGTTTTTGAAATTTTTCAATGTTTTTGGATTTTCAGTTTTTTTTTTTTTTTTTTTTGGATTTACTCCCCCTAAAATCAATAAACTAAGACAAATTTAAAACACAAAGGTATTTACAAAAATGATTTTCCGATGTTGGTTTACTCTTGCTTGACCTTAATGCCGTTTACCAATAATAAAAAGTCAAATCTTGATTTGTCAAACGCTTTGGTAAATAGGTCGGCACGTTGGTCATCGGTGTGGACCTTAACAACATCGATTAGCCTTTTATCAAAGCAATCACGTATGAAGTGATATTTGATATCGATGTGTTTGGTCTTTGAGTGCTGCACAGGATTTCTAGTGATCTGTAATGCAGCAGAATTATCAACGTAAATAGGAGTAGTTAGGAATTCAAAACCGTAGTCGCGTAATTGTTGTTGGATCCAAAGGACTTGGGAGCAACAACTTGAGGCAGCAATGTATTCAGCTTCGCATGTTGAAGTAGCGACACACGTTTGCTTCTTGCACTGCCATGTGACTAGGCGATTTCCTAAAAACTGACATCCAGCCGTTGTGGATTTGCCGTCGATTTTGTATCCGCCAAAATCAGAATCACTGAAAGCGATCAAGTCAAAGTTATTATCCCTAGGGTAACATAGACCGGTGTCAGGACAACCCTTCAAATAACGAAAAATCCTTTTTACAGCTGCAAGATGTGAGGCCTTCGGGTTAACTTGATATCTGGCAAGCAGGCACGTTGGGTACATTATATCTGGACTTGATGTTGTGAGGTACATAAGAGATCCAATCATTGCGCGGTAATATGAGGGGTTAACAGCTTCACCCTTCAAGTCTGGAGTAATTCCGTGATTTTGTGGCAATGGGGTACCAATGGGCGTTGCATCAGACATCTGGAACCGGCTCAAGATGTCGCCAACATATTTAGTCTGATGAATGAATATCCCAGACTCCGTTTGTTGCACTTGTAGGCCCAAAAAGAAGGTCATTTCCCCCATAGCACTTATCTCGAATTTATCCTGCATAATGCACTCGAAATTCCTACACAAGACATCATTAGTAGAACCAAAAATAATATCATCGACGTATACCTGTACCAGAAGAAGATCTCCATCTTGTTCTTTGATGAAAAGAGTACAGTCGATAAGACCCCTTCGAAAACCGTTCTCCAGCAAGTAATTAGATAAGGTTGCATACCAAGCTCGCGGTGCTTGATGAAGACCATAGAGAGCTTTGTTGAGCAACCAAACCCGATCGGGATGAATAGGATCTTCAAAACCTGGAGGCTGTTCGACGTACACTTCTTCTTCAACCACACCATGTAAGAATGCACTTTTGACATCCATCTGGTAAACCTTGAATCCTTTGTATGAGGCATAAGCCAGAAAGATCCGAATTGCTTCCAGACGTGCAACAGGTGCATACACTTCGTTGTAGTCGATCCCTTCATTCTGACGAAAACCTTGAACGACTAAACGTGCTTTGTTCCGGATAACAACTCCGCGGTCATCCTTTTTGCATTTAAACACCCAACGGGTTCCGATCTTCTTGTAACAAGCAGGTTTCTCTACGAGTTTCCAGACACCTAGCTTCTGGAATTGTTGCAGTTCTTCCTGCATTGCTTCCACCCAGGAATTATCTTTCAATGCCTCCTTCCAAGATCTAGGCTCTTCTTGGCTAACATAGCAGGCGAAAGACCAATCATTTTGTTGTCCCGATTCTCGTATCTCAGCATACAAGCCAGCATTTTCGTTATTTCTGATTTGATTCCTTGTCCTTACACCACTGAGAACATCACCTATAATATTCTGCTGAGGATGAATGTTATGAATTCGGGTTTCAAGAACTGGAGGAATTTCAACATTGGTCCTCAAGTTATTGATATTTAAATTCCCGATATCATTCTGAAGCTGTTGAGTTGTAGAAGATGATGCATTTTCTTCTTGGACAATTGGCGCAGACACTGGATCCGTTGCTTCTGAAGTACCTTGAACCGGACGCGGTGCTTCACCATCATTTGCATCAACATACTCCTCATCTTCCGATGACAAATTGTAGTCGACAGCATCATTAAACACCTCATTTGAAACGAGATTGTTGACAGAAGAAGATGCTTGTGAGTCAACAATGATTGGGCGAACTAACTGAGAGCCAGTCGCATTCTCGCTTTCAGACAACATTTGAGCAATTGCATTGTCATCATCAAATGTCGGCAGATTGAATGAGTCGAAAAGACCATCATAATCGAACATCCATGGATCTCCAGAAGGCTTCGGTGGATTAGAATATCTTTGAACTTTTACTTCACCCCACTCTTCAATCTTCTTGGTAATCAGGTTCCATACTCGCAGATTAGGAGTAGCATACCCAAGGAAGTAACCTTCGATAGCTTTGGCACCAAACTTCCCGTCAGGCTCAATCATGGTACATGGTGCACCAAAAGGTTCTAGATATTCCAAGTCAGGAGTCTTCTTGTGTAGGAGTTCGAAGCACGTTTTGCCATGTCTTTTCACTGTGAGAACCCTGTTTAAGTGTAGCAAGCCGAGGCAACAGCTTCAGTCCAGAATCGAACTGGAAGCTGAGACTCAACCAACATGGTTCTTGCAGTCTCAATTAAGGTTCTGTTCTTTCTTTCAGCGACTCCGTTTTGTTGTGGCGTGTACCGAGTGCTGTATTCATGAAGGATTCCTTTTGCAGTGCAAAATTCATCCATAACCCTGTTTTTGAACTCGGTTCCGTTGTCGCTTCGAATTCGCCTCACCTTTAGATTATAAAGATTTTCCAACAAGGTGATCAAATTCTTTAGAATTTCTGGAGTCTCGCTCTTGTGGACCATGAAAGCAACCCATGAAAATCTTGAATAGTCATCAGTGACTACCAAGCAGAAAACTTCCCCATGCACACTCTTGTGTTTGATTGGGCCGAAAAGGTCCATATGCAGACGTTCGAGTGGCATGTTTACAGTGTTAACCTTCTTCAATGGATGTGATTTCTTGATCTGCTTCCCTTTCTGACACGGCACACAGACATCTTGAAGTTAAAAATTCTTCACATTGACACCTCTCACCAGATTGTTTTTGACAAGGTGATTCATTTTTCTGAGGTGAATATGACCCATCCGTCTGTGCCAAGAGATCGTCTCCTTTTCAGTGGCTTTTGAAATAAAGCAAGTAACTTGTTTGGACTTAGTTATTGCTTGGCTCATATCGAGGACGTACAAATCATTAACTCTTGGTGTTGATAAGAGAATCCATTCTGCGGGAATCTTGAATCCTGGCTTCAGCACATAACAACCGGCATCATCAAAATGCACGGTGAACTTCTTGTCGCAGATCTGAGAAACACTCAGGAGATTGTGATCCAACTGTTGCACATAACTGATTTTGTCGAAACTCACAACTCCATTTGGGATCATTCCCTCGCCGGTGATATACCCTCCTTTGTCTCCAGCAAACGCGACATATCCTCCTCTTATACTTCGCACATCGAAAAGAAGACGATAGTCGCCCGTCATGTGCCTGGAAGCCCCACTATCAACAATCCAATGACTATTAATAGTTCCTCCTAGAGCCGCCTGCACATGCAACTAACTTATCAGTTTGAGAGGGGGACCCAAGCCTTTGTGGACTTGGGTCGTCCCTGATCATCAAGGAAAGTGATTTCAATCACTTGATGATTAGGAAAAAGAACCTGTGGTGCTCCCCTTATTGAATTACCTGCTTTTGCTTCCAAGCTGTTTGTCTTTTACCAGTATTTGAATTTATTGTTTTAGCATTTACTGGTTTTACAGTTTCAGGTTTTGCTTGTACAGGTTTTTCTTCTTTGACCTCTGATTTTAAGGCCTTTTCAATTACCTTTTGATTCTTTTGCTTTAACTTCTTTTCCCTTTCTTTCAAGACACGTGGGTCTTGTTTCGGGGAAACTGATCGTTTTTGGTAATCGATTTCTTGGGGAGCACTCGTTTTTGACTTCAACTTTTGCACGTGTGGGCAATATCTTACAATATGCCCAACTGTGCCACATTCAAAACATGTTCTCCACTCTACAAACTTCGGAGAAACATGTTGATGACCAGACGGAGAACCAGACAATGACCTTTGTGATCTAGACGTGCTTGGACCTAAATCACATCCGTTGGTGTGTTGGGTGTAATTATTCTGATCATTTCGTTTTAAAATTCTAACTTGTTTTACAAAATCAACGTTAGATTTATCCTGAAATGTTTCAAGTTTGTCTGAACCCGTGGATCCAACAAAGTTCATTTTCGGTTCTCGTTTCTTAACAGGAGCTCTTTTGTTTTGCACCTTTTGTTGTTGAACCTTAGGTTGCTCAACCTTTGATTGTTGAATTTTAGGTTGTGCACCCTTAGGTTGAGTAGCCTTAGACTGTTCAACTTTAGGTTGTTGAACCTTTGGTTGTTCAGTCTTAGGTTGCTGAACTTTAGGTGCTTGAACATTCTTGTTCTGAGCCTTCTTTCCCTGTACCTTACCCTTTCGGGAGTTGACTTGTTGTTTTCGCTCAATTGGTAGTTTTTGGTTTCCGTATTGTTTTCTAATTTGTTCACACGGAATTGGATCACATTGAGTGACGGTAACTTTGCCACTTTTGTTCCCCAAAAACTTATCAGTGCATCCTTCAAAAATTTGCTCAATTAAATCTTGATTTACATTTTTAATTGGAAAATCTTTGTTAGAGTAGATTTTGCTATCTCCTTTGAGCGTGTACAACAAATTATTCCCTTCAAGGCTAGATACAAGGGACTCCATTGCTTTTGACATTTCAGTCTTACTCGGTTTCACTGGTGGATCACACAGGATGTGATTCTCGATTGGAATATCTGTTGTAACCGAGTTAGACTGTTGTTTCACAATTTCTTCAGATTCATCGTCCGAAGAATCAGCATCCTCAATAATGGGAGGACTCTGTTCCTTAACACACGATGAATCTGTCACATTCTCAGATTCTGATTGACCCGAGGATGATGTACCAGTTGTGAACCCGAGGCCTGCTGCAAAGTCATCTAGACCGAGTGGCACAGTAGGTTCAAAACGGGGCATATCCTCGTCATCAGGCAATTTGGAGTAATTGTGATTCATTGGGGGAGGACATGATTTGAATCCAATACATTTTGCATCCCCCTTTTTCTTTTGAACGTCAATGATGTGATCCAATACATAGCGGGAATTGGAATAGCTTTCCAGTTTCTGCTTAATTGTCTCACATTCACATCGAGCTGTTGCTAACTCTACCATTTGCTTTTCAATTGTGTCAATAAGATTATTGTTAGCATGTTGTTTTCGCAAAACAGCCTTTTGTAATTCTGAAACATCATGTCTTAATGACACAATTGTTGCTTTAAATTCCTTTTCATTTCTGGTTAAAAACAAGTTAGCTTCGGTTGCTTTAGAAAGATCTACAATCAATTCTTGATTGTGTTTGTGTGTGATTTCAAACTGACTTTCCTTTTCAGCATGTTTTAAACACCTTGCACATTCAATAGGAACAGAAATAGAGTCAGAATTAGTATCACATACCTGAGAAGTCTGACCTTCTACGTGAGCCATAAAGGCTGTATGAAAAGAAAAAGATCCATCTTCAGAGAAGAACTGAGCAAGCTTCTCGGAAGTTCCAGCAGATTTCTGGCAGAGAATAGATCTCCTCTTGCATAATGCTTCAGCTTCAGCCAAAAGCTCATCAACTTCCAAATCTAAAGCATCACTTGATAAATCACCAGCATCAAGTGATTCCCCATCCATGCTCCCACTATAACCCGAACTATCTTCATCTTCTGAAGATTCACCAGCAGACACGGGTTCTGCTACTTTCTCAATCACTTTAGCATAACATGCTGTTCCACCATTTCCTCCTTCTCCAAGCTGAAGGTTCCAGTTGCAGATTTCATCTGCTTGAACAACCAATCCTCTGTGGGGATTAGTGTTTGTGGATCCAGATGCATTTCCTCCAACGGGAACTATTGATCTGACAGAATTGTTGTTCAGTTGCTGTTGTGGCTGTCCTTGATTCCTGAAGGGATTCTGATTTCCTTGCTTAGGTGGCTTCTGACACTCCCGCTTGAAGTGACCCTTTTCACCACAATTGAAGCAAGTGACAGCATTCTTATCAAAACCATACTTGGTGTTGTTGTTGCTATCCAAGTTGGTTCTCCCCGTCCTTTCCATAAACTCCTTTGCTCTTCGAATTGCACTAGCAAGAGCCCATTTGATATCCATCATTTCAAACTCTTCTCTATCCACTTGCTGATAATCTTCATTGGTTAGATTGATATTCCCAATCTGACCTGCGATCAATCCACAATAAGCACTAACCAAGGTGTTCAACATCTCCATATGCTCCTTGGCTATTTCGACACTGACTTTGGAAAAGTTGGAAGTGTCTAATCTAACTGTGTTCGGATTGGAAGTGGCTTGAAAGTTTGAAGAGCTTCCATAAAACCCTTTTTGTTGCGGTTGTTGCTGCTGAGCTCTGCTTGGGTCTAAGAAAGGCGGTGGTGTGAATTGCTGAGCTGTCGGTTGCACATACTGTTGTTGAGAAGAAGAATCTGGTCTTGAATACATCATCGTGTATGCTGAAGGATCAAACTGATTTGTTGTGGAAGGTCCGGTGTTTGAGATGAAAGCTGTTTGAAGCTTCGCGTGTTGAGAGGCTGGTTTTTCTCCACTGATACCTCCTGCAATCCCATAGTACATCTCTGGATTTTGAGGAGTTAGTGTTCTTTTTGCCTTAAGCTTTTCTTCTACATCCTTGTTCTCCAATTTTTGAATTAACTCATAAACGGTGATTGTGTCTAGAACACCATTTTGTTTGAGAATTTCAAGAAAACTGCTCCACTTTGCTGGTAAGCTATCAGCGAATCTCTGCACCATTTCTTGTGGAGTGGCAGTGACTCTAAAAGCAAACATCTCGCTCAACAAGTGATGGAACCTTGTAGATAACTCTGCCAAAGTCTCATTCTCCATACACGTGAATCCTTCAAACTCTTTCTTCAGTAATTCTTGCTTGATCTTTCTAGATTGAGCATTTCCTTCACATCGTAACGTGAGCATATCCCACAAGCTTTTAGTAGTCGTGCAGTAAACAAACTGGTGGTAAATGTCTCTGTGAAGAGCTTGTGTGAGAATCATGAATGCTCTCTTTTCTAACTCAAATTTCTTCTTATCATCATCAGACATAGTGCTGTAAGTTGTTGGATTAGATCCTGCAACTTCCAAATCATTGTCAAATGCGGTGAAGAAACACATCCATAGATCTTGACCTTGCCCCTGAACATAAGTTCTCAGCCTTTCTTTCCACCATCCCCAATCATTGATGTGATTTAGCTTTGGCGGTTTTGTGCTTGTACCAGTTTCACTGTCGTTCTGCATCATTCTTGAATGTTGCTGCTTTGATTTGTGACCAATGCCCATTGATTTGCAGTTATCATTGCAGTTTGAGGTGGGGCAATAGCTCGCATCCATGCAGTTTTGTCGAAATCTGACGCAGATTGCGTAGCTGATGATTGTGGAGTCAAAGTTGTTTGAGTCCACGCGGTTGGATCCCACTGACCGTTTGTTCCCATTTTATAAAAATTAATATATTAAGTGAAAATTGATCTAAAATTTGATAAACAAGTTTTCCCCTTTTTTTAAAAAAAAATAATTTTCACAAACTATGTTAATATCTTGAATGATAACAACCAGCCGAAGTATCCCTGATCGAAAGACCTGAAAAACACAAACTTGTTAAACTTAAACAGACTAGGATCGAAGGATCAATACTTGTTCGAAGGATCAACAGTGTTCGAAAGATCACTGTTGAATTTCGAACAATGATTTCGAAAGATTCTCCAATCGAAAGATCCTTATCTTTCGAATAAGAACTGTAGATCGAAAGATATATCCTTCGAAAAGATTCCTTGGATCGAAGGATAAGTCACAGACTTCGAAGGATGTTCGAAGGATGATTATCTATCGAACTTCCTTTGATCGAAAGATGATCTTTCGACTTTGAAGGATATCCTTCGATCTGAACTGACACAGTTGACAAAAAGTGACAGGTTGGTGAAAAGGTGATTGGTTGGTAGAAAGCTTTCGGCAGAAGGTATGTTCAAACCATGCCTTTTACCAAACCAGATTTGACCCAATAAAATATTGCTTAAAAAGGAAGGTTCTTATCCAGAAAACCGGTCACCGGAGTAAGCCGGAATTTGGCCGGAAATTACCAAACTTCTTAAAAACAAGTTTTTAAGTTACCCAACCCGTCCTTTAACACACCCGGTTAGTTTAGAACACGTTTTTACGTCTAGAAATGCGAGAAAAACACTAAAAACGGGTGCTAAACCATGTGAGTTTTTGTTCAAACACTCCAAAGTCTTGTATAAACTCGGTTTTTAACAAGGAAAAGAGCCACGGCTCTGATACCACTTGTAGGTCCCCCGGAGGTTGAGGTTAAACCTTATCCTTGTTATGTTTAACACACTAGCAAGTGCGGAATCCAAGCTAGAATGCAAACCGGTAGTTTATATGAGAACACAAGCTACAAAGAGAAAGGTAGACACACGAGATATCAAAGTTTTCTCTTGTATTTCAGTGGACACGGTTACAAAAGGCATGACAACAAATTCGTAGTGGCCGTATCGGGTTCGAAAAGCGGTTTTGGGTATATCTTCCTCTTGAATCCGCAACTGATGGTAGCCTGAACGTAGATCAATCTTAGAGAAACACTGAGCACCTTGTAATTGGTCAAACAGATCATCGATTCTTGGTAAGGGGTATCGGTTCTTGATGGTCAGCTTGTTCAATTCCCGGTAATCGATGCACATTCGGAACGACCCGTCCTTCTTTTTGACGAAAAGGACTGGTGCGCCCCATGGAGAAGTGCTCGGGCGAATGAAGCCTTTTTCAAGTAACTCTTGGAGTTGGTTCGAGAGTTCTCGCATCTCAGATGGAGCGAGTCGATACGGAGCTTTGGCTACTGGGTTGGCTCCTGGAATGAGGTCGATTCGAAAGTCGATATCACGACTTGGAGGTAATCCAGGAAGATCATCGGGGAACACCTGAGGAAATTCTCGGACAACAGGAACATCCTTGACTTCAACTTTCTTTTTCTTGTCCGTCTCAGCTACAACAATGTTGGCCAAGAAGGCTCGATATTCCTTGCGGAGATATTTGCGAGCTTGAAGACAGGACATGAGCTTGAGATCTTTTGCAGTAGTTTCACCATAAACACATAGAATATCACCACTAGCTAGCACAAAACGAATCATCTTATCGGAACACACAACTTCAGCACGGTTTTCACGAAGAAAGTCCATGCCTACTATGACATCGAAACTTCCGAGTTGCATTGGAATGAGATTAATCGGGAATATATGATTGTTAAGCTCGAGAGTACAATCACGGAGCACAGAATTGACAGCAATGGTTCTTCCGGTAGCGACCTCTACTTCGAAGGGTGTCGAAAGATAAGAGCGCTTACGTCTAAGAAGTTTCTCAAACTCAAATGACACAAAGCAGTTATCGGCTCCAGTATCAAACAAACATGATGCATATATACCATTCACAAGGAACGTACCATTGACCACGTTGTTATCAGCTTGAGCCTGGCGTGCATTGATGTTGAAAGTTCTGGCGTGAGCGGCTTGTTGTTGAGGCTGTTGTTGTTGCTGCTGGGGTTGTTGAGCTTCTTGTTTCACCACCCTGTTCGGGCACCGGTTCGCGAAGTGGTTAGGGTCACCACATGCAAAGCAGGTCCGAACATTGTTTGCCGGGGTCTGTGCAGCTTGAGGAGCTTGAGGAGCAGGGAGTAGAGCCTGGTTGACAGCGGCTTGAGCTTGAGCTTGACGAGGACCATAGCGACAACTCGCAGTGAAATGCCCGTAGACGTTACAGTGAGCGCAGAATCGGCAAGCCACACCCGCTGGGTGATGATAGGAACACGTTGGGCAGAGGGGGTGGGGTCCGGTATACGCACGCTTAGCTGGTGGCGCATTGATCACTGGAGCAGTGCGCTGTGGTTGCTGCTGTTGTGGCGGTACTGACTGAAGAGGAGTAGCATTGGTTGCAGCAGCGCAATTCTTGTTCTTCTTTCTTCTTCTCGAGGACTTGGAGGCTTGAGCAGTAGGGTTGTCGGTTGATGCTGCGGTAACTTGATGCAAAGACTTGGATGGCTTATCCCAGAAACCAGCCTTCACCCGCTTGTCGTTAATCTCAGCGGCGAGCAGGTAGGTTTCTTCGATCGTTGCGGGCTTGGAGGCGTGAACAAAATCTGCGACACAATCCGGAAGAGCACGGATGTATTTCTTGATGGTCATGTCAGAAGTCTTGACCTGGTCGGGACATATGATACTCAATTGCTTGAAACGGGCGGTGAGACCAGCATTGTCTCCCTCCTTTTGCTTGATGCTCCAGAACTCATCCTCCAACTTTTGGCGTTCGTGGGGAGGACAGAACTCGTCCATCATGATCGCTTTCAATTCCTTCCACGTCAGCTCGTATGCAGCGTCGTTCCCGCGCTTGTTCCTTTCCGCGGTCCACCAGTCCAAAGCTCGCGACTGGAAGACACCGGTAGCATTGAGAGTACGGAGGTGATCTGGGCATCCGCTTTGACGAAGGGTGACTTCTACCGAGTCAAACCAATGAAACAGAGCCGTAGGGCCATCTTCACCGGTAAACTCTTTTGGCCCACATGCCTTGAATTGTTTGAAGCTAAAAGTAGCTTTGTTGGAGTCTTTGGGCGTGAGGGTTCGGGATTCCTCAGATGACTTGCTTGCGTTCTCGAACACATCACTGACAGCTTTCGCCACGGTCTTAGAGATGATAGCAGCCAGACGTCGATCTCTTTTCTCCTGGCGGGTAAGACGCGAGTGTGATCTAGGTTGTCCAGATGACGACATGGTCTGCAATAGACATCGTCACAGGCTCAACACAACGAATTCGAGTCTCACACGTTCTTAGATCTCTAAAGCTTAGAATCACGTCGCATCTCACGTTACGTAACACATATAAACACATAAGCACATAATCACAAAGGCACATAAGCACAGAAGCAATTAGAGCACATAAGCAATTAAACAAATAGAGCACTTAATTTCCTAAACACGTACGCACTTTTATCACAGAGGCGGTCAGAAAACAGAAACCTATAACCACAAGTCGAGTGTCGTTCGTTTTGCATATCGGATAGCATCACATTGTATCGTCTAACTTAGTCGTATAGCGTAGCATAGCACACTGGTTTCGTGTAGATCACCTTAGCAGGGATTTGAATCGAGATAGGATAGCAACAAAAGTCACGCAGATTGATAACAAATGGAGCAATCAACGAATCTTAAAGCACGTAAACAGGTAAATCATATAAAATCAACAAAACAACACTCAAAATCGGAAAATGGATTGTCTGCGGCTACTAGACTTCGACTAACCATGGCAATTCAACTATTCACAGTTGACTTGTCGTCACTTTCGACTCTAGGGGACATGTTTCTGCCTCGATTCTTGGGCATTATGCATGCGCATTCTAGGCCATACTCGTGAGTTCAGGTCGTTGGAGTCCGTCCATTGCCTTGGCGAGATGAAATAAAGTTGGAATAACTGCCAAGGTTAGGGTTTCACCCCTAGCTTAGCAATTTCTTCCTTGTTTTAAGAGAATTTAGAGGAAAGTTTTCATCAAATTATGGGTTTCAGCCCTGATTTGGTATAATTCTCCCCCGTTTGTTGATAGAAATCGCACAAAATAATTGGCAAAAATTTGTAATTTAGGCAGGAATTTGCGGGTTTCACCCCTAATCCCGTCCAAATTACAAAATTTGGCTCGGAGTTCGGATGGAATGATAGAATAGAAGGAAACAACATAAAATAAGCACATAAACTTGGTCTCTTGGTTCCTAACTATAGTCTAGGTCTCTAAGACAGCGATCCGGACTAGATCGTGTCTAACCTAATTCCCTATAGTTATGGCTCTGATACCAATCTGTCACACCCCAACCGATGGCGGAATCATCGGGGCGCGGCACTGAGCGAAACAGATTGTTCAGAAGTTTCCACAACAACTATCATACAATTCAGTTATATAACACGTCCCATACCGTGTCCCAAATAATAACAAGTTATCATAGAAATCAACTAAACAATATGGGAACTGTTCCGACAACTCATGTTCTTAATTATTACAGACCGAAAGTAAATATTGTTTTAAGACCTCTAGACGGCTATCCGTAAATCTTACTGACTACAGGTGCCAGTACAAGATCTACAGATAATTATGGCCCTGGAACAGATACGTGGACACTGTCCTAAGGTCACAGGCTCCTAGAAGCTTATTATTGCCTCGCTTCCCTAGCACGCTAGTAGCTTAAACACCTGTCACATACGTTAAAATAAAAGTCAATACATATAATGTAAAGGTGAGTACACAAGTTTGATATAGCATATAGAGTTCGAATAGTTTACGCATAACCAAGCACGTACACAAGGGCAAACGATGCATGTAAATTATCAACATGGGACCATCGATACCAACGACTTCGAGTTGACTGTCCGAGACAGTTCGCAATACATGATTACCACCGTAATCCATGCAAGTAATTGTCCTTAGCAACCCCCGTGTGAACGGGTGCTGAGTCCAAACTATAGTACTACGTTGCTAAAGCAGGTAGATAGCACTCCACGTGTAAACATAATAAACAGCAATCATTTAGACAAGTAATACATGCAAGTAGGTTAGCGTTCAAATAGTTTGTGTTGTTGTGAATTTGATAGATTACGTATGTAACACCCAAAAGTGCTGAAAGCAAAAAGGGATCGAGTATACTCACAGTGGTTGATTGTGGATTGAAGGGAGCACTGAGAATAGGTTAGCCTGAATAGTTCGATAACACAACGATGAGTAACGCGGAAAAGTAAACAATGTACTTGGATCGAGTAGGCCATTCGATCGGACAGCAGTTCGATCGAGTGGGCTGTTCGATGGATTTGGAAGTCCTGTTCGAACATCCGTTCGATCGGCCGGCTGGCTCGATCGGCTGGTTCCTTCAAGTGGATTGTTTCTTCCTTTGATGAGAAGGATGTGTTTGTGTATGATGGTTTGTACTACCTTTCAAGTTGGTCGATCGAACAGCTGTTCGATCGGTTAGCCCAACCGATCGGTTAGCATTGCATTGTTTTCAAATATGTCACTCGATCGGTTGGCATGCTCGATCGGGTGACATTCCAATGTTTCGAAAAGTCTAAGTGTTGAAGTATAGTATCTCATGATTCGAGCAGTAGTGATTACAATCGAGTAGCGTAGTCGATCGAACAGTACCTCGTCAATACTACACCTTGTGAGTTTGAGGACCTAAGTGCTAGTCGATCGGTTAGCCTAGCCGATCGGCTGGCATAGTCGTTCGGTTGGGCTGTTCGATCGAACAGCCTAGCCGTTCGGCCAGCTTCTCGATTCGGTTAACCTTTCACTTAACACTTGGTTATTCCCGTTAATTGTTGATGTTTTAGAGTTATTTTGACTACGGGTTGAACCACAAAACTGAAGTCCCCATTTAGCCTACTGACTCGAGCAGGAATCACCCAAACTCGGTCAGAGACGGTTCGGAACCCAAGTTTAACGTTTAACCCGGAATCGGTATATCTCTCGGTAGAACCCGAATCTTGAACCATGTGTTTGTTTAGATTGATTTATAAATCGGTTCAAGCTCGTTTTCACCGGTTTGAGTGTAAAAGAGTTGAAAGATAGATGAAAACCCATCTTCCAATCCTTTCCCACCGTGAAATGTTAAGATCTTTGGAAGATTTTAGGTTATTTATGTGGAAATCGGTTAGATCTAGCTTATTCATGGTTGAATGAAGTCAAGAACATGAAGTTCTTGATGAACACCAAGAACACCATGATGACATCACTCAAGAACACCTAGATCTTGGTGATTTCATGGATGAAATTCAGATTTTGAAAGATAGAAAGATGGAGAATCGATTAATGAACAAAAACGTACAAGGATTTGAGTGAAATACTTACCGGTTTGAGAGAAATCTGAGATTTAGTGAGAAGAAGAGGCTGGTCGGTCAGAGCTTTTCCAAAAGTGGAAAGGTTGACAAAGACAGCCCTATTTATAGGCTTCCAAAAGAGGAAAGGGGTCAGCTGATCGAACAGCATCCCTGATCGAGCAGCTGTCCGATCGAACAGCCTGTTCGATCGGCTAGCTTGTTCGATCAGGTTGCCCTGTTCGATCGGCTAGCCTGTTCGATCAGGTTGCCCTGTTCGATTGGCTTGCCCGGTTTTGAGTATTTCGCGACGATTTTTGATATTTCGAGTTCGATGGACGATGATTTGAGAATGATAGAATTCCTAATCAAATTACTTTTAGTTCCAACTACTATATCTAACATACAAGCATCCTTACACCACGATTTAGATTTGATTTCGATTGAGTTTGATTCACCTTTGAGTCTTGATTGATTTGATTGATTCACCACACACTTTAACATAAAAGTAAACATGCACAAGTAACACATAAGGCACACACACACGTATAAAAAGTACTAAAATCCCCACACTTGAGTTCGATGATTGACTTGATTAGCTTGATTATTGATTGACTAGCTTTATTGCGTTGTTACTTCCTATCATTCACAGTCGGTCGTTGATTCACAGTTCGATTATCGGTCGATTAGTTTGATTATACAACACTTACTCCAAATAATACGAAAATCAAAATGAAACTAAAATGAAATTAATCTTTATTAATCTTTAATTCCAATAACAGTCAACACTTGACTTTGACTTTGACTTTTGGAAAACACGGGGTGTTACAGTCTCCCCTCCTTTAGGGAATTTCGTCCCGAAATTAGGCCGAGAACCGTACGTCGCCGTGTGATTTTACCAATTTGATGCTTCAGATCTATCTGAACAACTGCGGGTACTTGGCCTTCATGTCACTTTCGAGTTCCCAAGTGAACTCCGCGCCTCGTTTGCCTTCCCATCGTACCTTTACAATAGGGATGCGAGAGCGTCTGAGTTGCTTGGTCTGTCGGTCCATGATTTCGACAGGCTTTTCCACGAAGTGTAGTGTCTCATTGACCTGAAGATCGTCAAGTGGTACTATAGCGTCGTGATCGGCTACGCATTTTCGAAGGTTTGAAATATGGAAAGTCGGGTGGACATTGCTGAGTTCCTCCGGTAATTCGAGTCTGTAGGCAACTTTACCGATCCTTTCCAGAATCTTAAAAGGTCCAACAAATCGAGGCGCAAGTTTCCCTCTTTTGCCGAATCGGACTACTCCCTTCCAAGGTGATACCTTTAGGAGCACGTAGTCGCCAACTGCAAATTCGCGGGGCCTGCGTCGTTTATCGGCGTACATCTTTTGTCTGTCCCGGGCCTTTACCAAATTTTCCCTTATCTGGTGGATCTTGTCAGTCGTTTCTTGCAGAATCTCGGGCCCAGTCAATTGTGAATGACCGACCTCGTGCCATACAATAGGCGAGCGACATCTCCTACCATACAAGGCTTCGAAAGGTGCCATTTCGATGCTGGAGTGATAGCTATTATTATACGAAAATTCGACCAATGGTAGGTGTTTGCTCCAACTACCACCAAAATCGATAACACACGCACGGAGCATGTCTTCAATAGTACGAATCGTTCTTTCAGTCTGCCCGTCGGTTTGCGGGTGGAATGCGGTACTCAAATTCAGCGTCGTACCAAGAGCTGCTTGAAAAGTTTCCCACAATCTCGATGTAAACCGAGCATCGCGATCCGAAATGATGTCTCGAGGCGTACCATGATTCTTAATGATCTCGTCGGTGTAGATTTGGGCTAGTTTGGCCACCTTATAGTCCTCTCGTATTGGCAAAAAGTGGGCCGATTTGGTTAGATGGTCGACTATAACCCAAATACTGTCGTGACCTGATGGCGTGGTCGGAAGCTTAGTTATGAAATCCATAGCTATGCTTTCCCACTTCCATACGGGTATCGGCGGTTGTTCGAGTAAGCCTGAAGGTCTTTGGTGTTCAGCCTTGACTCTTGCACAAGTTAGACAGCTACCAACATATAGAGCAATATCCCTCTTCATCCCAGGCCACCAGTACTTGTAGCGAAGGTCTTGGTACATTTTGTCCGCACCGGGATGAATGGAATATCGGGATTTGTGGGCTTCGTTCATGATAATCTTTCGCAAATCTGTCCTCCTCGGAACCCAGATTCGGTCCAGATAATAGAATATCCCGTTGGCTTTGCTCACAAGTTGAGTTCCATCGTGATAGATTCGTTCTTTCTTCAACGTACGCTCGTTAAAGCAAGCGTGTTGTGCTTCGCGGATGAGAGCTTCGAGGTTATACTGAGCCTGGATGTTTCGAACACCTATCACGTAATTCTTTCTGCTGAGAGCGTCTGCAACTACATTCGCCTTGCCTGGGTGATAACGGATCTCACAGTCGTAATCGTTGAGAAGTTCTACCCATCGGCGTTGACGCATATTGAGTTCTCTCTGGTTAAAGATATGTTGTAGGCTCTTGTGATCGGTGAAGATCGTACACTTTGTACCATACAGGTAGTGTCGCCAAATCTTTAAGGCAAAGACAACTGCGCCTAGCTCGAGGTCATGGGTTGTATAGTTCTACTCGTGAATTTTGAGCTGTCGAGATGCGTAAGCTATAACCTTGTCTCGTTGCATGAGAACACAGCCAAGTCCAAGGTTTGAAGCATCACAATAGACAACGAAGTCATCGCTCCCGTCCGGCAGTGTAAGAACTGGTGCATGGCACAGCATGTGTTTGAGGGTTTGGAAAGCAGTCTCCTGCGCGGTTCCCCACACAAAAGGCTTGTCTTTATGAGTAAGGGAGGTAAGCGGTACAGCAATCTTCGAGAATCCTTCGATGAATCGCCGGTAGTAACCAGCTAATCCGAGAAAAGAGCGAACTTCTGACGGATTCTTTGGCGTAACCCATCCCTTGACTGCCTCAATCTTTGCAGGATCAACGTGTATACCCCGACTATTCACAATATGACCCAGAAATTGAACCTCCTCCAACCAGAACTCACACTTGGAGAACTTGGCGTAGAGTTGGTTTCCCTGAAGCAACTCGAGAACCAATCGCAAATGCTGCGCATGTTCGGCCCTCGATCTAGAATAGATCAGGACATCGTCGATGAATACAATGACGAAACGGTCTAAGAACGGTTTACACACGCGATTCATCAGATCCATAAAGACCGCGGGTGCGTTGGTCAAACCAAAAGGCATGACAACAAATTCGTAGTGGCCGTATCGGGTTCGAAAAGCGGTTTTGGGTATATCTTCCTCTTGAATCCGCAACTGATGGTAGCCTGAACGTAGATCAATCTTAGAGAAACACTGAGCACCTTGTAATTGGTCAAACAGATCATCGATTCTTGGTAAGGGGTATCGGTTCTTGATGGTCAGCTTGTTCAATTCCCGGTAATCGATGCACATTCGGAACGACCCGTCCTTCTTTTTGACGAAAAGGACTGGTGCGCCCCATGGAGAAGTGCTCGGGCGAATGAAGCCTTTTTCAAGTAACTCTTGGAGTTGGTTCGAGAGTTCTCGCATCTCAGATGGAGCGAGTCGATACGGAGCTTTGGCTACTGGGTTGGCTCCTGGAATGAGGTCGATTCGAAAGTCGATATCACGACTTGGAGGTAATCCAGGAAGATCATCGGGGAACACCTGAGGAAATTCTCGGACAACAGGAACATCCTTGACTTCAACTTTCTTTTTCTTGTCCGTCTCAGCTACAACAATGTTGGCCAAGAAGGCTCGATATTCCTTGCGGAGATATTTGCGAGCTTGAAGACAGGACATGAGCTTGAGATCTTTTGCAGTAGTTTCACCATAAACACATAGAATATCACCACTAGCTAGCACAAAACGAATCATCTTATCGGAACACACAACTTCAGCACGGTTTTCACGAAGAAAGTCCATGCCTACTATGACATCGAAACTTCCGAGTTGCATTGGAATGAGATTAATCGGGAATATATGATTGTTAAGCTCGAGAGTACAATCACGGAGCACAGAATTGACAGCAATGGTTCTTCCGGTAGCGACCTCTACTTCGAAGGGTGTCGAAAGATAAGAGCGCTTACGTCTAAGAAGTTTCTCAAACTCAAATGACACAAAGCAGTTATCGGCTCCAGTATCAAACAAACATGATGCATATATACCATTCACAAGGAACGTACCATTGACCACGTTGTTATCAGCTTGAGCCTGGCGTGCATTGATGTTGAAAGTTCTGGCGTGAGCGGCTTGTTGTTGAGGCTGTTGTTGTTGCTGCTGGGGTTGTTGAGCTTCTTGTTTCACCACCCTGTTCGGGCACCGGTTCGCGAAGTGGTTAGGGTCACCACATGCAAAGCAGGTCCGAACATTGTTTGCCGGGGTCTGTGCAGCTTGAGGAGCTTGAGGAGCAGGGAGTAGAGCCTGGTTGACAGCGGCTTGAGCTTGAGCTTGACGAGGACCATAGCGACAACTCGCAGTGAAATGCCCGTAGACGTTACAGTGAGCGCAGAATCGGCAAGCCACACCCGCTGGGTGATGATAGGAACACGTTGGGCAGAGGGGGTGGGGTCCGGTATACGCACGCTTAGCTGGTGGCGCATTGATCACTGGAGCAGTGCGCTGTGGTTGCTGCTGTTGTGGCGGTACTGACTGAAGAGGAGTAGCATTGGTTGCAGCAGCGCAATTCTTGTTCTTCTTTCTTCTTCTCGAGGACTTGGAGGCTTGAGCAGTAGGGTTGTCGGTTGATGCTGCGGTAACTTGATGCAAAGACTTGGATGGCTTATCCCAGAAACCAGCCTTCACCCGCTTGTCGTTAATCTCAGCGGCGAGCAGGTAGGTTTCTTCGATCGTTGCGGGCTTGGAGGCGTGAACAAAATCTGCGACACAATCCGGAAGAGCACGGATGTATTTCTTGATGGTCATGTCAGAAGTCTTGACCTGGTCGGGACATATGATACTCAATTGCTTGAAACGGGCGGTGAGACCAGCATTGTCTCCCTCCTTTTGCTTGATGCTCCAGAACTCATCCTCCAACTTTTGGCGTTCGTGGGGAGGACAGAACTCGTCCATCATGATCGCTTTCAATTCCTTCCACGTCAGCTCGTATGCAGCGTCGTTCCCGCGCTTGTTCCTTTCCGCGGTCCACCAGTCCAAAGCTCGCGACTGGAAGACACCGGTAGCATTGAGAGTACGGAGGTGATCTGGGCATCCGCTTTGACGAAGGGTGACTTCTACCGAGTCAAACCAATGAAACAGAGCCGTAGGGCCATCTTCACCGGTAAACTCTTTTGGCCCACATGCCTTGAATTGTTTGAAGCTAAAAGTAGCTTTGTTGGAGTCTTTGGGCGTGAGGGTTCGGGATTCCTCAGATGACTTGCTTGCGTTCTCGAACACATCACTGACAGCTTTCGCCACGGTCTTAGAGATGATAGCAGCCAGACGTCGATCTCTTTTCTCCTGGCGGGTAAGACGCGAGTGTGATCTAGGTTGTCCAGATGACGACATGGTCTGCAATAGACATCGTCACAGGCTCAACACAACGAATTCGAGTCTCACACGTTCTTAGATCTCTAAAGCTTAGAATCACGTCGCATCTCACGTTACGTAACACATATAAACACATAAGCACATAATCACAAAGGCACATAAGCACAGAAGCAATTAGAGCACATAAGCAATTAAACAAATAGAGCACTTAATTTCCTAAACACGTACGCACTTTTATCACAGAGGCGGTCAGAAAACAGAAACCTATAACCACAAGTCGAGTGTCGTTCGTTTTGCATATCGGATAGCATCACATTGTATCGTCTAACTTAGTCGTATAGCGTAGCATAGCACACTGGTTTCGTGTAGATCACCTTAGCAGGGATTTGAATCGAGATAGGATAGCAACAAAAGTCACGCAGATTGATAACAAATGGAGCAATCAACGAATCTTAAAGCACGTAAACAGGTAAATCATATAAAATCAACAAAACAACACTCAAAATCGGAAAATGGATTGTCTGCGGCTACTAGACTTCGACTAACCATGGCAATTCAACTATTCACAGTTGACTTGTCGTCACTTTCGACTCTAGGGGACATGTTTCTGCCTCGATTCTTGGGCATTATGCATGCGCATTCTAGGCCATACTCGTGAGTTCAGGTCGTTGGAGTCCGTCCATTGCCTTGGCGAGATGAAATAAAGTTGGAATAACTGCCAAGGTTAGGGTTTCACCCCTAGCTTAGCAATTTCTTCCTTGTTTTAAGAGAATTTAGAGGAAAGTTTTCATCAAATTATGGGTTTCAGCCCTGATTTGGTATAATTCTCCCCCGTTTGTTGATAGAAATCGCACAAAATAATTGGCAAAAATTTGTAATTTAGGCAGGAATTTGCGGGTTTCACCCCTAATCCCGTCCAAATTACAAAATTTGGCTCGGAGTTCGGATGGAATGATAGAATAGAAGGAAACAACATAAAATAAGCACATAAACTTGGTCTCTTGGTTCCTAACTATAGTCTAGGTCTCTAAGACAGCGATCCGGACTAGATCGTGTCTAACCTAATTCCCTATAGTTATGGCTCTGATACCAATCTGTCACACCCCAACCGATGGCGGAATCATCGGGGCGCGGCACTGAGCGAAACAGATTGTTCAGAAGTTTCCACAACAACTATCATACAATTCAGTTATATAACACGTCCCATACCGTGTCCCAAATAATAACAAGTTATCATAGAAATCAACTAAACAATATGGGAACTGTTCCGACAACTCATGTTCTTAATTATTACAGACCGAAAGTAAATATTGTTTTAAGACCTCTAGACGGCTATCCGTAAATCTTACTGACTACAGGTGCCAGTACAAGATCTACAGATAATTATGGCCCTGGAACAGATACGTGGACACTGTCCTAAGGTCACAGGCTCCTAGAAGCTTATTATTGCCTCGCTTCCCTAGCACGCTAGTAGCTTAAACACCTGTCACATACGTTAAAATAAAAGTCAATACATATAATGTAAAGGTGAGTACACAAGTTTGATATAGCATATAGAGTTCGAATAGTTTACGCATAACCAAGCACGTACACAAGGGCAAACGATGCATGTAAATTATCAACATGGGACCATCGATACCAACGACTTCGAGTTGACTGTCCGAGACAGTTCGCAATACATGATTACCACCGTAATCCATGCAAGTAATTGTCCTTAGCAACCCCCGTGTGAACGGGTGCTGAGTCCAAACTATAGTACTACGTTGCTAAAGCAGGTAGATAGCACTCCACGTGTAAACATAATAAACAGCAATCATTTAGACAAGTAATACATGCAAGTAGGTTAGCGTTCAAATAGTTTGTGTTGTTGTGAATTTGATAGATTACGTATGTAACACCCAAAAGTGCTGAAAGCAAAAAGGGATCGAGTATACTCACAGTGGTTGATTGTGGATTGAAGGGAGCACTGAGAATAGGTTAGCCTGAATAGTTCGATAACACAACGATGAGTAACGCGGAAAAGTAAACAATGTACTTGGATCGAGTAGGCCATTCGATCGGACAGCAGTTCGATCGAGTGGGCTGTTCGATGGATTTGGAAGTCCTGTTCGAACATCCGTTCGATCGGCCGGCTGGCTCGATCGGCTGGTTCCTTCAAGTGGATTGTTTCTTCTTTTGATGAGAAGTATGTGTTTGTGTATGATGGTTTGTACTACCTTTCAAGTTGGTCGATCGAACAGCTGTTCGATCGGTTAGCCCAACCGATCGGTTAGCATTGCATTGTTTTCAAATATGTCACTCGATCGGTTGGCATGCTCGATCGGGTGACATTCCAATGTTTCGAAAAGTCTAAGTGTTGAAGTATAGTATCTCATGATTCGAGCAGTAGTGATTACAATCGAGTAGCGTAGTCGATCGAACAGTACCTCGTCAATACTACACCTTGTGAGTTTGAGGACCTAAGTGCTAGTCGATCGGTTAGCCTAGCCGATCGGCTGGCATAGTCGTTCGGTTGGGCTGTTCGATCGAACAGCCTAGCCGTTCGGCCAGCTTCTCGATTCGGTTAACCTTTCACTTAACACTTGGTTATTCCCGTTAATTGTTGATGTTTTAGAGTTATTTTGACTACGGGTTGAACCACAAAACTGAAGTCCCCATTTAGCCTACTGACTCGAGCAGGAATCACCCAAACTCGGTCAGAGACGGTTCGGAACCCAAGTTTAACGTTTAACCCGGAATCGGTATATCTCTCGGTAGAACCCGAATCTTGAACCATGTGTTTGTTTAGATTGATTTATAAATCGGTTCAAGCTCGTTTTCACCGGTTTGAGTGTAAAAGAGTTGAAAGATAGATGAAAACCCATCTTCCAATCCTTTCCCACCGTGAAATGTTAAGATCTTTGGAAGATTTTAGGTTATTTATGTGGAAATCGGTTAAATCTAGCTTATTCATGGTTGAATGAAGTCAAGAACATGAAGTTCTTGATGAACACCAAGAACACCATGATGACATCACTCAAGAACACCTAGATCTTGGTGATTTCATGGATGAAATTCAGATTTTGAAAGATAGAAAGATGGAGAATCGATTAATGAACAAAAACGTACAAGGATTTGAGTGAAATACTTACCGGTTTGAGAGAAATCTGAGATTTAGTGAGAAGAAGAGGCTGGTCGGTCAGAGCTTTTCCAAAAGTGGAAAGGTTGACAAAGACAGCCCTATTTATAGGCTTCCAAAAGAGGAAAGGGGTCAGCTGATCGAACAGCATCCCTGATCGAGCAGCTGTCCGATCGAACAGCCTGTTCGATCGGCTAGCTTGTTCGATCAGGTTGCCCTGTTCGATCGGCTAGCCTGTTCGATCAGGTTGCCCTGTTCGATTGGCTTGCCCGGTTTTGAGTATTTCGCGACGATTTTTGATATTTCGAGTTCGATGGACGATGATTTGAGAATGATAGAATTCCTAATCAAATTACTTTTAGTTCCAACTACTATATCTAACATACAAGCATCCTTACACCACGATTTAGATTTGATTTCGATTGAGTTTGATTCACCTTTGAGTCTTGATTGATTTGATTGATTCACCACACACTTTAACATAAAAGTAAACATGCACAAGTAACACATAAGGCACACACACACGTATAAAAAGTACTAAAATCCCCACACTTGAGTTCGATGATTGACTTGATTAGCTTGATTATTGATTGACTAGCTTTATTGCGTTGTTACTTCCTATCATTCACAGTCGGTCGTTGATTCACAGTTCGATTATCGGTCGATTAGTTTGATTATACAACACTTACTCCAAATAATACGAAAATCAAAATGAAACTAAAATGAAATTAATCTTTATTAATCTTTAATTCCAATAACAGTCAACACTTGACTTTGACTTTGACTTTTGGAAAACACGGGGTGTTACAGTTCGAAGGATGATTATCTATCGAACTTCCTTTGATCGAAAGATGATCTTTCGACTTTGAAGGATATCCTTCGATCTGAACTGACACAGTTGACAAAAAGTGACAGGTTGGTGAAAAGGTGATTGGTTGGTAGAAAGCTTTCGGCAAAAGGTATGTTCAAACCATGCCTTTTACCAAACCAGATTTGACCCAATAAAATATTGCTTAAAAAGGAAGGTTCTTATCCAGAAAACCGGTCACCGGAGTAAGCCGGAATTTGGCCGGAAATTACCAAACTTCTTAAAAACAAGTTTTTAAGTTACCCAACCCGTCCTTTAACACACCCGGTTAGTTTAGAACACGTTTTTACGTCTAGAAATGCGAGAAAAACACTAAAAACGGGTGCTAAACCATGTGAGTTTTTGTTCAAACACTCCAAAGTCTTGTATAAACTCGGTTTTTAACAAGGAAAAGAGCCACGGCTCTGATACCACTTGTAGGTCCCCCGGAGGTTGAGGTTAAACCTTATCCTTGTTATGTTTAACACACTAGCAAGTGCGGAATCCAAGCTAGAATGCAAACCGGTAGTTTATATGAGAACACAAGCTACAAAGAGAAAGGTAGACACACGAGATATCAAAGTTTTCTCTTGTATTTCAGTGGACACGGTTACAGCCCTTGACCAAACTGAAAATACGCTCTCTACAAGACTAAGTTCACTCATACTTTCTCACACACTTAAGTGAACACATTACATGAGTATATATATACCCATCACAGCTCGTCTGGTCGAAGGATCAGATAGACTGATCGAAGGATCATCTATCGATCTGAAACCTATCGAAGGATCCACATATACCTCGAAGGATGATATCCTTCGAGGTCCATCAACATCCATCGAAGGTTTATCTTTCGAGCTCATCGAAGGATCTAAACAATCCTTCGATGACCCATCCTTCGACACAAACATGTTACAACCATGTTCTAACTGTTTGGCCAAGTCAAACCAGGAGGATGGTTGACTTGGTCAAACTTACATCAAACACACATATTAACAAACCTAAGACGTAACCCAGACTAACAAAAGACATCGTTTTGTATCATGACAAAATACAGACAAAGTACAGACACAAGTGCACCAACAACACGCACGCATTAGTCCTGAAAAATTACAGTTTTGCCCTGAGCCCAAAATTACAGTGTTATCATCGTTTTTTTTTTCCTAGAAAAATTATAGCAGTGTTTTTTTTAATTGACTGAGAACTACTCGGTCATCGCCCCACAACGCGGGCGGGGCATCAACTAGTTATATTATATAATAGTCTTACTTATTGCACACTACCAATAAGTCATTGAATTAATAGAATACTGTTGAGCAATAAGTTGGTGTGGAGGCTGCGACCCGCATGGGCAAACGACCCTAGGTCAAGTTTTAGAGCCTATAACCGACCCCAATTATTATGTTAACCCTAGAGATATTAAGACTGAAGGGTATGGGGGCCGGCTGAGGCCCGGCTAGGACCGGCGCCGGTCCCCCACACCGCCCCCCATAGGGTCGGCTCGGCAACATCGGCTCCCCACAGCCGGATGTGCCGTGCCTCTCTCCTATCTCCTTCTTTCACATATACCTATACATACATATATATATATATATATATATATATATGATCAGGTTCAAGAGTGAACACTAGTGTAGCTTGCGAACTGAGGGAACTAATCCTGGCCATACACGTGTGTAGATCAATGGCCAGGATTTGATGTTGAAATACACTAGTGTATTTTACGATTTGATGATGAGATCCTGGCCATATATGTGTGTAGATCAATAGCCAGGATTTGTTCACTCAGTTCGCAAATACACTAGTGTTCACTCTAGAACCCCACCCTATATATATATATATATATATATATATATATATATATATATATATATATATATATATATATATATATATATATATATATATATATATATAAAGGGGCTCATCCCCCACCCCCTAGGTCCATCCCCTCCAAGCCGAGCCCACGTGGCGCCTACGTGGCAGCCCATCCCCTTGGGGATGAGGCTCTCCATACCCTTTAGTCTAAATAAACTGATCTTTGTGCTTGTAATTATTCGAGTACCTGAATAATAATAGACAACTATTTGCAAACATAGACTAGGTCACACCGATGGAATCATATAAATCTTATGAATAGTTTCTTTGTTTTGATTGTTGTTTCGACTATGATTAGTTGTGGATTGCTATCCATAGATACCTAACAAATATTCTATCTAACCCCTCATACTTCATAAACGATTGCATTTAGGTTTTATACATGTTTTGAGGCTTTTCGGATTCAATGTTTTACCTGGTTCATTAGAATTTTATTATATTAGACCATGTGTAGTGGTTTAGCTCAATAATGCTCTCACCATAGGGCGTTTTGCGACACGTGGCAGTCCAGTCAGCATAGTGCATTATTGGGCGTTTTTACAAAAAGGGTGTAATGGGATAATGCCCAATAATACCCCGTCAATCATTACACAATTATTAAATGTTTTAATTAAAACTAATTAAATTTCATTTAAATAAAAAACATTACATTCTTATTTTTTTTTCAAAAGTTAAATAGAAAATATTACATATCTAAAATACAAGGACCAAAATTCAAATATTCAAAAGTTAAATTTAAAACCATATCTAAACCACAAGGACCAAAGTTGTAAAAACTAAACTTTTTAAAACCTTTTCAGCTTTTCTGCATTCCATCATCTTCTTCTTCTTGACCTGCAAACTCCGGCTGAAATTCCGGCTACCCAAAGATCGGGCTAACCCAAAAATCCGGCTGAAATTCCATCTCTCTCTCTCTAAATCCACATGCTCTCAATTGATTGGCCAAAGATTTTCCATTTCAGCGTTTTTCAAACAACGCGCATCCATTTTTTTTTTCAAAAAAAAGCCCGAAAACGTCATGGTGTAATGGGTATGGGGCGTGTTTCGGCGTTTGTTTTGAAATTAAAAAAAAAACGCCCTACTACGGAGGGTCTTATAGTCATACATATTACAAATTACCAAGAAGTCACTAAACTTGTATATTTCATGAAGCCCTCATACTCTAAAAACTATTGAACCTAGCATTTCAATATGTTTTGAGACAGGTTTTAGATAACCACTTTAAATTATATTATACAATAATAAAACTTATTGCACACTACCAATAAGTCATTGCACCTATAGAGGATTTCATGTGCCCCCTTAAACTTTATTAAACATTGCATTTAGCCTTTTAATATGTTTTGAGTTATTTTAGATTCAAGGTTGTAAATGGTTATTTCAAAAGAATAGCTTTCATAACATTTTGATGAAAATTGGTGTTAATGTTATTTGAATCTATTCATCATGCTATCAACGAAAATTTAAACAATACTTAATGGTGTAAGTGTTTTTTTTTTTTTTTTAAATCTCAAGAAAAAGACAAAACATAAAAAAAGATAAATGCTTTATGATTCTACAAGAAAAAACAAAAAGTAAGTTACACATCGAACCATCGTCTTAAATAAAGACTAACGATGTTTTTTATGACATATTATTTTTATTTTTCAAGGTTTTCATGCTTATTTATGTAATTATGTGTATGTATTCCATACGAATAAGAAATGAGCTAAAGTATAAGCCTGATGTACCAATTTTGCCGGTTGGGTACCCGTACAATATATTGGTATCGCATAAAGTAATGGTTCTATTTGTGTTTGGTCGGTATTAGCGCGCTAGAGATTATGATTACAATGTTACTGGGTAAGATTAGTTCTTTTAACTTGGTTTTTCATTCATCAATTTCAGATTTACATAATAAGAGGGTCTATCTGTACTTTGTAGGAAATAGAAGGTCAAGATAAAGATTGAGATCTTTTTCTTCTACCTGACAGTTCCATGATAATGGAGTGTTTTTTGGAAAGATTGAGATCTTTTTCTTCTTCCCTGAGGTTTCTTCTTTTGGAAAACAAAAAGATCCGCAAAATAAATTCTATTGGTTAATAAACAAACCACATATATTATCATATTCTCCATATGGGCCCCCAACTACCTCCCAGCCACAAACAAATTCTATTGGTTAATAAACAACCCACATATCTACAAAACGTAAAACGTGTATCCGGACACACGTTAACAACCCACGTATGCATCCAAAAAGTTTATAAGTAGCCACATAAGCATCCATAAACTTGCATGGCTAAACGTACACATAGCAACTCCACAAAAGATATGAACAAGAAAAACCATCACAGCCCTGCAGCTCCTACTACCGGAAGCCGACACCCGCTCTATCATGGTATCAGATGCAGGCTTAAGACTGGAAAATGGGTTTCTGAAATTCGGGTTCCACACTCGTCCACCCGCATTTGGTTGGGCACGTATCCCACACCCGAGATGGCGGCTGCGGCTCACGATGCGGCTGCATTGGCTCTCAAAGGATCTAATGCATTACTAAACTTTCCCGACTCAGTTCTGCCTGATCCTCTTCCTGAGTGTCCCACTGCTGATGACATATGTGCGGTGGCTGCACGCGCAGCAGCTGCTCGACATCCGTCAAATAAGGAGGAGACTGGAAGCAGTACACGTGGAGAATTTTTGGACCATGACGCAATATTCGACATGCCAAATATGTTATCCGATATGGCGGAAGGAATGATGCTGAGCCCGCCGAGAATGAACTCTATCCCGCCACAGGAGTATGAAGATAGCTCCGGTGGATGGAATAATCTATGGGACTACTGAAGATAAGCACAATATCAGAAGGAAGGTATGCATGAATTAAGCTCTGAGTATTTGTGCAAAGTTATATTTATTAGATGTTCGATTTTCTGTTTTTCATTGTTGCATGACTGCATGCAACTCAATAGATTGTATCCATCCATGTAGTTGATGTCTATCATTATTATATTAATAATTTATAAATAAACAAGAGCACCCTTTGATTGATTATTGATTAATGTCGATCCGTTTAATTTTCTCCTCCAGTCTACCAAATTTGTCCTCCACTCTTCTCTTATTTTGCCTCATCGGGCCATATTCGAGCTCAAGTTTTCAGTTCAATCGAGTATCTCAAGCTATGACATGTTGGCTCGTTTAAGATATGAGTCAAGCTTGAGCTAGCCCTAGCAACGTTCGGTTTGAGCTCTTGACAATCGCAAAAGTAATTTTTTAAGAATATATATAGGTGACGTATGATTGATTAAAAAAATAATTTTTATAACACTTTTCAACTGAATTATTTAACCTTAAAGTGGGTACAAATGAGGTGTGGACTGCATAGGTAAGTGGGTGACGTGTGCAGAACCGTCCAAATGACCCATTCACATCAAATCACGAAGTCAAACGTCGTTAAGTTTCCGTTATGTTACTATCACAATAATGAGATATTAATAGATTGATAATGATAATGATAATGATAATATTAGAAGCATAGTTGTAAAACAAGGTCTTGAAGGCCGAGTACTCCCTACAAAGTAGGCTGCCGAGGCTAGAGTACTCATTGTTTAGGCCAGTTACTTCCCGAGTACTCTCCACCTAAGTCGAGTACTTCTCAAGTACTCTTAAATCCGACTAGGAGGTGTCTAGCGACTTTTGCAACCATGATTAGAAGACTTAAAATAGTATCATACTAGTAAAAAAGTTACATTAGAGTGAAACTGAAGAGTATATGAAGAAGATTGGTTGGAAATTTGTGTGAAAATTGTTTATAGATTATTCAGGTATTTATAGTTTTAATTTAATTAAACCATTAAGTTTTTAATTCAAATAATGTGGTTAAAATAGTCGTTGGAGGGTAATGGGTCCAGTCTCATTCGGCTGGCCCATATCTCACAAAAGGTGGGACAACGACAACGACCTCACATCAGCTCCCAGGCCCCGTTTTCACTACCCAGCCCCCACACTCATGTCACATCAAATGTATTTGAAATCCACATATATGGTCATCAATTACCTTTCCTATACAAAAATCATCTCATGGCGCACTGCTCAAAGTGAAGATTTTTTATTTTATTATTATTGGTTAATATGATCATGTTTGTTTTTTTGACTAGTTTAAATTAATATAAGTGTTAGTATATACATTTATTCATCGCTATCCCTCCCTAGCAAATCAAGTACCAACGAATAGAAGGGTAAAAAACTCAGGTTCAATAACTGAAACCGGCTATTAATCAAGACCAGTTCTTTACCGGTACATGAGAAACCGGTTTAGGATAAGCTTCAGAGTCAGAACCGGTTTGTAGCTATTTTTTAACCACAAATAACTAGTTAACATACACACAAAAAATTAAAATGTATTCACGATTTTTCTATGTTTCTATTCTAAAGTTTTAATAATAAATAGAAAAGAACTTTATTATGAGTTATTATATATTTAATTGATTTTTTAATTTAACAAATAGTTATAGAATCGGTTAACTGGTTTGGTTAATAACGTAATCCGGTATATTAGATTTTTAGGCATGCTCGAAACAGTTATTGGTTTTGACCAAGTTGACCAATAACCAATTCGATTAATCGCCGGTAAAAAAACCCAGTTAACCGGACAACCGGTTATTCTCATCACATATTGGATCACTCACTTTGGGAATTGGGCCTTAAAATCCTTTCAAGGTGGGCCCAGAATGGGGGAACATAAGTGTCGGGTAGAAATAAACAAAGAAAGGGTCGGTTACTTGTTTTCATTCTCACCACCGCTGTTGTTTATCACAGATTAGGTTTTTTTTACTGTTAGTTATTTTATCATTTATTGACTTTTCTTCTTCCCCACCACTTTAGCCTTTTTTTTATTGATATTTGCTCTGGAAATCGAGTTGATTATGTTTTGAGTCAAATAAAACTGAAATAGGACCACATATTTTTTTTATGCATGTTGATATGATAAATGTAATATCTAGAGTATCATTTGTTGTTGTTATTGATGATTATATGAATATTAATGTTGCTTGTCTTTAGTGTTTTATGTTGTTGAATGATGTGTAAATCTTTTTTTGTTGTGCATGATATTAAATTTATTATATGACTTAGTTGTGCATGGTATTAAATTTAACGGAACTATATCTCAGTTGGTGTGGTCTTGACTATCAACGGATATTCAATAATTTGTAGCCTTATAAGCTTAACCTTGTATTGTGTAACGATCTCTAGAAAAACACTTCTACATCTTTTATCAACTTCTCCATCACTTAAGAGCTTTAGTCTGGTAAGTAATTTCTTACTTTTTCTTGGGCTTTCTAAACTTATCTGAATATAGTAAGTTGTAGTTTATGCTTGAAGAACATATTGTGGGGCATGAAAAATCCACCATGATTGAGCTATTCGAGTGTTTACCTTTGATTGAACATCTGACTATTTGGAGCGGGATCATTTGTGTAGGATCGTATTCTGACCCGAACGAGTCTATCAGAGGAGTCTTGATCAGTTACAGGTGCGGAAAACAAGTAACCAACGTAGAAACAGCTAGATCTTCACTTAAATCACACTTTTGATTGATATAACAACGTTTACATCCAAAACTCACACCGGCAGCACCTCGGTATGGAAAACAAGAACATCCTTAACTGATTTCGCTCATGTAACATATATATAGTGCAGGGATTTCGCTCATATGGACATGATGTCCATAAAAGCGAAACCCTATGGTTCATATAAGCGAAGCCTCCTGCAAGAGACCCTATGAGCGAAATCTTCTCACTAAACACAATAGACTTCCTATTTTCTCGTAAAACGTGCCCTAATCTAACATTCTAAGACTAAGACTCGATACAAGATGAAGTCGACAGATGTAGTGCACCAACAGACTCCCCCTCAGATGTTGACGAGTCTTAAGTGTCGAATCTTCGCATCTTCAGTCTTGATCTGTCCCTGGGCTTCACTCTCTCAATCTTTTCTCGCAGGTCTTCAGACTCCCTCTTGCGATATGCTGGCATTTCATAGTTCATCAGCATCATCAGCTTTAGGATCGTTGTCTGGCTTTCCATCTCACAGCTTTTCAGAATCAATCAGCCTGGCTCTTCATGTTCCAAGATCGTTGTCTGGCTACTGATGTGTGTAAAATGCAACATATAAAACACATCAATTAAGGCATAAAACTAACCCTTTTTAAGTACTAATGTTGGAAAAAGAGTGTTTTTGTCTTCCTTTTGTATTTTCAGGATGAAATGAGCTCAAAATCACAAAAGAAGCAAAAAGACCACTAATTCTACCATAAATACAAGAAAAGGAACAAAAGTAGACTGCCCGGACCCTCAACGGCACCTCCCAAAGCAAAAAGGAAGAAACAGAGCCTGAACACGCCCCGTGTCCAGCGAACACGGGGGCGTGCCCAGGAAGCAGCAGAAAAGACAAACCAGTAGAAGCTTCCATTGCCCACCACGGGGCCGTGTCCAGCGAGCACGGGGGCGTGGTGAAAGTACAGCAGGCGCATTAATTGTAATTCGCAATTACAATTAATGAAGAGAGAGAGTGTCAGGCGGGCACGGGGCCGTGTCCAGCGGACACGGGGCCGTGTCCAGCCTTCTGTTCAGCCTATAAATAGAGGAGCTTGGCTTCATTCTCTAATCCCTTGGCACACCACCTCTCTCACACTTCATCCACCACTCACCACCACCATAACACCATCATCCACCACCATCATCCATTGTCCATCGTAGAGTGTGTGAGTCGTCTCGGGATCCAAGATTGATCGTAAGAGTTCTTGACAATCAAGGCCATGTTTGCCTAAGTCTCTTACATCACTTGGTGAAGACAAGTGTTTAGTATAATACTTTTTATTTTTAATCTTTTGCACTTTTTATTTGGTTTTGTATTAATGACTTTAATAACTAGTTACTTATGTTGAAGGTGATCTTTCCTTATCGTTTGTCCGTGGTGTCTTTGCATTATTTTACTGTCTATATAAAATAAAAGATTTTCACCATTCATATCTCCACGGTCTATATGGAGGTATGTTGGCTACCTGGTCGGGGGTTAAGGGAACGGTTTGGTAAGGGTCTTGCCCTTGTTCAGCGTTTAGAGGTCCTGCTTGGGACCTGGGTCAAATTTAGTAGGATCTCCTTCAATGCCCATAGGTATTGGATGGCGGGGATCCAAACTCTTTGACCCCCTCATAAGTTAACTACTATTAATACTATAACCCGGCTATTTAGGACTGTATCCCTGCTGACTCAGACTACTTAGCCGAGGGTAACGTCACCGCCAGAAGCGGGGCCTACCATAATTTGCATTAATAACTTAATTCATTATCTTTCAATAATCCGACCCTTTAGGATTGTATCCTTGCTGACTCGAACTACTGGGTTGAGGGTAACGTCGCCTTCAAAAGAGGGGCCTACTACAATAACTAAGATAATCTCTTAAACAAGTGCAAAAGTGCGAAAATAATCAAAGGTTATACTAATACACGTGTCGGAACCAAGTGATTCATCTTGTCTATCTGTTTTTTTTTTATTTTATTTTCAGCATTTTAATTAGTTTTTATTTTTCTTAGTTTAAAACATTTTTCTAACTTTTTGATTCGATTAGACGTTGAGGATAAACCGGTATTAAAAGCTCTTGTGTCCTTGGACGACCTCGGTATCTTACCAACACTATACTACGTCCACGATGGGTGCACTTGCCCATATGTGTGTTTAGTGTTAGTAAATATCGTGTTTTATAAATTTAAAACTTGGCTAAAAGTGTAAAAAGGGCTTAAATATATATCTAAAAACATATATACACTAACACGCATCAAGTTTTTGGCGCCGTTGCCGGGGACACAAGGATTTTAAGAAAGTTAGGAATCAACGGCCTAATCATATTTTTATTTTTCTTTAGTTTTTTAGGATTTTTTCTTAGATTTTTAGCTTCTACAGAGCTCAACACGGGGCCGTGCTTGCTGAACACGCCCCGTGCTCAATCATTGGAACTGGCAATCCTGTTTTAAGTCAGACAGTAGGCTGAACACGGGGCCGTGTCCAGCAGGCTGTCATTTTCTATAAATGCAGCCAAAAATCCTGCACATTTGGACCAACTTGGGGACAGAGATTTGAAGGAATCTTCTCTCAAACAATCCTAGGTAAGTCTAAAAGAAGTTTCCAACAACTCATCTTGTCCTTTCCTCTTCTAGACATTTCCTTCTTCTTCATCTTTCTTCAAGAACTACCATGAAAAGTTTGAATTTTCAATCTTTGTGGTAGGGAACAATGAGTTTTGATCATAGAATCTTGGTAAAAACATGTTATGTAACATTGTTTAAAGTTATTTACCGACAAAAAGCTTGCATAAACTCAGAAAATAACTTAAAAACCCAAGATTCCTTGCTCCAAAATTCTGCAGAAAGATGAACACGGGGCCGTGCTCAATGAGCACGGGGCCGTGTCCAGAAACTGTTTCGTCATATAAACTGCTTTTGGTTTATTTTTCGTAGAATGGCGAGTGAAAACAGCGAAACATCATCCGTTCATTCCTCAAACAGCCGAAGGGGAAGGAGGCCTTCCGTTGAAGCTACACTTGTGCACTACGTGATAGCGCTAAGGGAAGCTCTCGACGAAATGACGTCAGTGGAGGAGGTCCTCATTGACCGTATTAACGATCTTACAATGGGACTTGAAAGCAGCTTCCAAGAAATTAACCTTTTGCACCAAAGGTTAAACATTTTGGTAGCACCCCCTATGGAACCGGTCCTTCCACAACAAGACTGGAACTTGGCACTCGGTGTTAACAACCCTACCGGGTGGGGAGACTTTCCCGCAGAACCTCCTATGGAAAACCCACAAGAAGTTCCAGCGGAAGTTGAAACTCCTCAAACCAATGCAAACGAGCCTTCTTTTCTCCTCCCAAGGGAGGTAGAGGAGTGGCTTGCCGACATATGAGGAGAACCGTACCCGAAAGAAGGAGCTCTACAAAGCCTTATCTAACCAAGACTAATATCTTCTTGGAAATTTTGCTAAATTAAAATAAAAACATAGGGCTAGAACTCCATAAGTCTAATATCTATGTAGTTTTTAACTTAGTGTAATGTCTCTCTATGATTTGCAATGTTATGATGGTTTTTATGATTGATGGTTGTAAAACACACTCATGGTGGTAATGGATGAAAAAGGGAACGAGAAAAAATGGAACCATGCATGAAGAACAGAGCAACCCGACAAAAATCTCCATCACAGAAGGCTCAACACGGGCCGTGCCCAACCAACACGGCCCCGTGCTGAACCCCTGCAGAAAAATCACCCAGTTCAGGTAACTGGACACGTGCCGTGTTCAGCAGACACGCCTCCGTGTCCAGGCTTCTGTTTCAATTCTGAAATTTTTGTTACTGGCACTTGACCACGGGGCCGTGCCCGGTGAACACGGGGCCGTGTCCAGAGTGCCAGTAACATAAATATTTGCTTTCTAACACACTTTTATACATTTTAATCAACCAAAAATATTGTTTTTGGACACATTGAGGACAATGTGTAATTTAAGTGTGGGGGGGATGCTAAAACCTTGAAATTTTGCAAAATCCTAAACACAAGCCTTACACAAAACTCTATTGGAACCGCTAAACACCCCAAATTTTTTTTCAAAAACTTTTTCATTTTTTTTTATTTACTTGTCTTAGTTTAAGTTGGGAAGAACAAGTCTAAAAAGGTTATATTTTTACAAGTTTACAACCGATAGCTGTCACACCCCAACCGATGGCGGAAACATCGGGATGAGACGTACAAATTGCTCAAAACAACATAACACTATTGTGACAATATGAATTAATTGATTTCATTAAATCTCAAAATGGGATACATAGTTCCAAATAAATAAACATAACATTTAACAATAATCAAAATGCTAAGTGGGTTTCTAATGTCCATCCTAGCTTGATTCTTGTTTTCTTGATCATTCAACCTGCAATATGTATTAAAATAAAATCAACAAAAGCATGTTGGCGAGTATACAAGTTTTCATACATAGCATAGTACGTGTTTAAAATGTTGCTCATATCCAAATGTGAAATACAATATCATGTAAACAGTATATACTCGAAACGATGTTACTCTATGTGCCCAAACCAAAGTTTAACGCAATTAAAGTGTACCCAAACGAGTTTGAGTATGTTTGACATAGTTAAACCTAACAATACCTGCTCATAGAACAGGAGGGGCGTTTCTCAACCTATAGCGCTACCATTGTTAGGGGAGGCTTGTACGAAGTTAATGAACACATAGTCATGAGTGTTTACAATAGCATAACATGTCTAACATGATTAAAATGTATCACATAGAGTAAGGATAGAGTGTGCATAAAATGTTTGATGTGATTGTGATGTTTGATATAGAATACATATTGCACCCAAAAGTGTAAAATGAAAATGAGTCATGTATACTCACCTTGGAGTGCGTTGCGTATTTCTTGAAATGAGAGAATAATGAAGATTGTTCCAAGTGTCGTTGCACAAAAAAATTAGCCTATTGTGTTTGGGAATTCGTTAATTAATGTTAGTGATTTGCAAAAATAACTAGTGGAAAATTAAGGGACAATACGTGGGATATTAATATGGAAATTTTATAATAAAATGTGACGATATTAATATCAAAATGATAATTAAAATATGTGGTGATAGAAATGATAAGATGTTATAACTTCTAATATTTATCTTGTATTTAAAGTAACTACAATTTTTAAAATAACAAATAATTCTGTTTAAAATAGATTTATGTTTTATTTAAAAGAATATAAAATTCTGTTTATATAAATTATATAATTCTGTATTAAATAACTAATAATTCTGTTTAAAATTTCTGAAAATATCAATAAGTATTTCTTATAAAAAGATTCTGATTTTAATAATAATATAAATTCTGAAATAAATGATACAAATTCTGATTTAAAATAATTAATATAAATTCTGGAATTTATAAATAAATCTGATTTAAATAATATTTCCGATTTAAAATATAAAGGTAATTCTGATTTAATTAATATTTCTGAAATATAATATTTTAGTTTTAATAATGATTAAAAGTTCTGATTATTTTACTAAAGTATAAATTCTGATTTTTTAATAGTAATAATAGTGTTTACATTAATAATTAATATTTCAGGAAATATATATAATAATTATACAAATAATCTGTTTAATAGTAATATAAATCTGTTTTAATAATGATAATTAACAAATATAATAAATAAATCTGATATAATAACAAATATAATAATATTAATAATAATAATAATAAATATAATAAAATAACAACAATATTACAAATAATAACCATAACAGTGACTAACGGTGTGTTCCCGAGTTAAAAATCCCTCCCCTTCCCTCCCCTCCCCTCCTCTCCCCTCCATGTCTTTCCAAATTGGAAAGACTATTTTCAGGCAAAAAAAACCTCATTTTCCCTCTCCTTCCCCTGTTAAATGGATCTCTGGAACACCATTTTCCCTCCCCTCCCCTCCCCTCCCCCTGTTAAGTAGATCTCTGGAACACAACGTAAAAGAAAAGGAAGCAGGAAAGAACGAAAGGAATAAGGAAAGAAAGAAGATCAGAGGGGAGGTTACCGGTTCTGTTTGCCTTCTCCGGCGATGACGAAGACTCCGGCGGCGGTGGCGGTTCTTCTCCGGTGATATGCAGTGAAGGAGGTGGGTGTGTGAGTGGTCTTTCCGGCGGAGGTTGATGGGAAGTAAGGTGGTGGTTTTCGGTGGTGAGGGAGGAGAAAGGTGTCGGGTATTTATAAGCTTGATACGGTGGTCGAAGTTTTGGAAACGTTCGGCTAAAAAAAGTAACCGGGTGGAGATTGGCAATCAATCTAACGATTGATTGCCGGAAGTTACGCTCGGAGACAGGAAAGAGGGATCTTTGACCGGAAAAACGCGTGATGTTTGGCGGTTTTATTTGAATTCAGGTTTAAATCGAAAGCGCGTATAAGATAAATTAACTCATAGATCAAGCCGGGTTAGTCACGTAGCCCAGTTGGTTGGGCTACGTGCATACAAGCGAAAGGTCAGCGGTTCGATCCGGGTTATATGCATAAAGATCCCATTTTTTTTTTAATTGAACTAACTGCAGTTAACTGAGTTTTCCAACTCAGTTAATGATTCTTTTATAAAACTTAACCAAATTAACTTTAACTTGGTTAAATTCAATGCTATAAGGTTTTAAACTAACTAAGTTAGTTAAACTAACCAAACTTAACCAAAATCACTTTTTATTTTATAACTTTTATTTAATATATTTATTTAATTATTTTAAATTACTAATTTATTTATTTAGTATATTAATAAAATATTATAAAAATCTATTTAACCAAAAATTTCAATATTTTACCGAAATAACGTACGAATTCCCGATTTTTGTACGGTTTTGGGCAATCTCTTGGCAACGATGGATTTGAGAGCTGAGATTAATATGTCTTTTCACTGTTTTTACGTGTTTAACATAGTTTAACGTGTTCTAACGTGTAATCACATAACATGAATATATAACAAGAATATGATTAAAAACCAATGCATTTTTTCATTATGATTCAAGTCTCGAAATTTGATTAAGTTGACTGAGAGTACAATTGTTTAAAATAGGAAAGTACAAGTCAACAAGCTATAAATAGAAAGTTCAAAAACGCGAGGCGTTACAGTCTCCCCTACTTTAGGAGATTTCGTCCTCGAAATCAAGATGAAACTTTTGAAACGATTATATCTAAAGGTTTATAAAATGAGACTTTGATCATAAGGTTTTTATTTAGGAAAATTGGTTTCATGAATGCATCACATAGCACATTGTCTTCCACATTGTTGTTCACATAAAATGAATGAAATGTCATAGGTTTTCACATAGTATAACATGTATAATGAAAGCATAATAAATTTAATTTGTTCACGAGGGAGTATCATTAATTGTTTTAGGTTACGACAATAGTGCGAAATGTGTCTCCTAGCTAGAAATGAATGTAGCGCTCAATGTAAAACACATAATAATTGAGATAACATAAAAAGAGATTTAACGTAAAATATGGATTGTCACGGAACGTAACATACGACACTTCCAAAGTGAATCGAAGACCTTTTCGAATTAAGTAAACGTGCTTTGGCCTAATAGGTATTAGTACTCTCATCGATGGTCCCCAGGTAGGCAACGGGTCCTTAATGGATTTATACGAATGCCAAACCTAGACAGGACGTCCCGACTACCGGTACCTAACCCTTCCAGTTACTACACGTTCTTAATCGATTGGGAAATCGAGACTTTGGCGAGAGCGAAAATCGAGGAGTGGGACTAGTTAAACAAGATGCAAGTATCACCTCTAACTTGATAACATCGTACCCTAATGTGGTTGGTACTTATCAAAAGATAAGGGTCCACTAGAGTATGAAATGGAAAACTCCCAACAAGGTTTGGGTATCACTCCTAACTTGAGGGTAGATTTCGTGCAAAAATCGAAGTATAGCTGAGTGAAAATCATCACCAAGTGTGGGAATCACCCCTATCTTGATGAATCATTTCGATTGTGTTGTAAGAGTGTCTTCAAAGCCTCCAAGTGTGTATTGTGTTAGCCTTAGGAAAGGCATGTATATTAAAAGTCCAAGAAGGTAGAGTGAAGCAAAGAAGATAGAAGGGAAGTTGTTTTAAGCAACACATAGTGAAAAAGCTCCTAAACTATAGACTAGGCAAGGCATTCCTAATTCCCTATAGTTATGGCTCTGATACCAATCTGGTATCAGAGTACTCCTACTATAGACTAGGGAAAACTAAGGCAATCCTACCTAATTCCCTATAGTTATGGCTCTGATACCAATCTGTCACACCCCAACCGATGGCGGAAACATCGGGATGAGACGTACAAATTGCTCAAAACAACATAACACTATTGTGACAATATGAATTAATTGATTTCATTAAATCTCAAAATGGGATACATAGTTCCAAATAAATAAACATAACATTTAACAATAATCAAAATGCTAAGTGGGTTTCTAATGTCCATCCTAGCTTGATTCTTGTTTTCTTGATCATTCAACCTGCAATATGTATTAAAATAAAATCAACAAAAGCATGTTGGCGAGTATACAAGTTTTCATACATAGCATAGTACGTGTTTAAAATGTTGCTCATATCCAAATGTGAAATACAATATCATGTAAACAGTATATACTCGAAACGATGTTACTCTATGTGCCCAAACCAAAGTTTAACGCAATTAAAGTGTACCCAAACGAGTTTGAGTATGTTTGACATAGTTAAACCTAACAATACCTGCTCATAGAACAGGAGGGGCGTTTCTCAACCTATAGCGCTACCATTGTTAGGGGAGGCTTGTACGAAGTTAATGAACACATAGTCATGAGTGTTTACAATAGCATAACATGTCTAACATGATTAAAATGTATCACATAGAGTAAGGATAGAGTGTGCATAAAATGTTTGATGTGATTGTGATGTTTGATATAGAATACATATTGCACCCAAAAGTGTAAAACGAAAATGAGTCATGTATACTCACCTTGGAGTGCGTTGCGTATTTCTTGAAATGAGAGAATAATGAAGATTGTTCCAAGTGTCGTTGCACAAAAAAAATTAGCCTATTGTGTTTGGGAATTCGTTAATTAATGTTAGTGATTTGCAAAAATAACTAGTGGAAAATTAAGGGACAATACGTGGGATATTAATATGGAAATTTTATAATAAAATGTGACGATATTAATATCAAAATGATAATTAAAATATGTGGTGATAGAAATGATAAGATGTTATAACTTCTAATATTTATCTTGTATTTAAAGTAACTACAATTTTTAAAATAACAAATAATTCTGTTTAAAATAGATTTCTGTTTTATTTAAAAGAATATAAAATTCTGTTTATATAAATTATATAATTCTGTATTAAATAACTAATAATTCTGTTTAAAATTTCTGAAAATATCAATAAGTATTTCTTATAAAAAGATTCTGATTTTAATAATAATATAAATTCTGAAATAAATGATACAAATTCTGATTTAAAATAATTAATATAAATTCTGGAATTTATAAATAAATCTGATTTAAATAATATTTCCGATTTAAAATATAAAGGTAATTCTGATTTAATTAATATTTCTGAAATATAATATTTTAGTTTTAATAATGATTAAAAGTTCTGATTATTTTACTAAAGTATAAATTCTGATTTTTTAATAGTAATAATAGTGTTTACATTAATAATTAATATTTCAGGAAATATATATAATAATTATACAAATAATCTGTTTAATAGTAATATAAATCTGTTTTAATAATGATAATTAACAAATATAATAAATAAATCTGATATAATAACAAATATAATAATATTAATAATAATAATAATAAATATAATAAAATAACAACAATATTACAAATAATAACCATAACAGTGACTAAAAGAAAAGGAAGCAGGAAAGAACGAAAGGAATAAGGAAAGAAAGAAGATCAGAGGGGAGGTTACCGGTTCTGTTTGCCTTCTCCGGCGATGACGAAGACTCCGGCGGCGGTGGCGGTTCTTCTCCGGTGATATGCAGTGAAGGAGGTGGGTGTGTGAGTGGTCTTTCCGGCGGAGGTTGATGGGAAGTAAGGTGGTGGTTTTCGGTGGTGAGGGAGGAGAAAGGTGTCGGGTATTTATAAGCTTGATACGGTGGTCGAAGTTTTGGAAACGTTCGGCTAAAAAAAGTAACCGGGTGGAGATTGGCAATCAATCTAACGATTGATTGCCGGAAGTTACGCTCGGAGACAGGAAAGAGGGATCTTTGACCGGAAAAACGCGTGATGTTTGGCGGTTTTATTTGAATTCAGGTTTAAATCGAAAGCGCGTATAAGATAAATTAACTCATAGATCAAGCCGGGTTAGTCACGTAGCCCAGTTGGTCGGGCTACGTGCATACAAGCGAAAGGTCAGCGGTTCGATCCGGGTTATATGCATAAAGATCCCATTTTTTTTTTAATTGAACTAACTGCAGTTAACTGAGTTTTCCAACTCAGTTAATGATTCTTTTATAAAACTTAACCAAATTAACTTTAACTTGGTTAAATTCAATGCTATAAGGTTTTAAACTAACTAAGTTAGTTAAACTAACCAAACTTAACCAAAATCACTTTTTATTTTATAACTTTTATTTAATATATTTATTTAATTATTTTAAATTACTAATTTATTTATTTAGTATATTAATAAAATATTATAAAAATCTATTTAACCAAAAATTTCAATATTTTACCGAAATAACGTACGAATTCCCGATTTTTGTACGGTTTTGGGCAATCTCTTGGCAACGATGGATTTGAGAGCTGAGATTAATATGTCTTTTCACTGTTTTTACGTGTTTAACATAGTTTAACGTGTTCTAACGTGTAATCACATAACATGAATATATAACAAGAATATGATTAAAAACCAATGCATTTTTTCATTATGATTCAAGTCTCGAAATTTGATTAAGTTGACTGAGAGTACAATTGTTTAAAATAGGAAAGTACAAGTCAACAAGCTATAAATAGAAAGTTCAAAAACGCGAGGCGTTACAATAGCGTCGTGATAAAAAAGGAACCAACATAAGAAAATTATGAAACGGCATAACAAGTCTAGTTTAAAATTCGATTATATATGCTTGGTCACATTAAAAACTCATTCCCACAAAAGTGAGTTTTGAGCCTTTATTGAGCATAAAAATACACATATTTAGATTAAATGCTCATTTTTCGTTTCTTGTGTGAATAGCCGCTCGGTCCTTACAAATCTAGAACTTGCCACGACGATACATTCCCGGTCCTTACCAACTTAAACCCAAGTAAGTAAATGATGGAGGCATTAGGACTAACTATTTTTCTTTCAAAACCATTATTTTTTATTTTTTTACCTACCCAAAATCCCCCTAGATAGCCCCTTTGAGCCTAAACCTTTCATTTCATTACCCCAAAAAACCATTTTTACCCACCAAAAACCTTCTTCATTTTTTTTCACCCTTTATTTTAGTAACAAGCTCGGTTTTTCGTCAACTTGCCCTTTCATGTGACATCAAAAAAAAAAAAATAAATAAATAAATAAATAAATAAATAAATAAATAAATAATGATGATGAAGTCAAAAAAACAAACAAAAGCTATAAAAAGCTTGTTTGGAGAAATACTTCAAAAATAATAAGTCACTAAAAACAAGGTATTTTACGAAAACCGACGCTTGCTACGATTTTCGCCTTTTTACTAACCACTAACCAACCACCCACCTTTAAACCCAAGCCTTCACCCAAAAAGTCCTCTTGATATTTACAAAGGTAAAAAGTTAAAAAGGAGGATGATTGATTGCTTGGCAAGCCTATGGAAAGACGTAAGTTCCGTGCCGCTCTCGAGTGATTCACTAAAATATACACCTTCGGCCGAGTGTTGAGTGATCTCCCGTGAGGTATGTGAACTTGTATATAAATGGAATTTTAATAAAACATGTTATGCCCGAATAAGTAGTTTATCTTATGAAAAGTTCAAAATAAATCATGACGAATAGGATTGTAAATAAATAAAAATAAAGCCTATAAAAACCTTGGATTCCCGACACTCTAGGACAAGCTAAAAAACTTCTCTTCTACCTATTCCATTTGGGAGTGTAAGCCACATTTAAAGAGTTTTGCTTGAGGACAAGCAAAAGTTCAAGTGTGGGGGTATTTGATGTGTGTAAAATGCAACATATAAAACACATCAATTAAGGCATAAAACTAACCCTTTTTAAGTACTAATGTTGGAAAAAGAGTGTTTTTGTCTTCCTTTTGTATTTTCAGGATGAAATGAGCTCAAAATCACAAAAGAAGCAAAAAGACCACTAATTCTACCATAAATACAAGAAAAGGAACAAAAGTAGACTGCCCGGACCCTCAACGGCACCTCCCAAAGCAAAAAGGAAGAAACAGAGCCTGAACACGCCCCGTGTCCAGCGAACACGGGGGCGTGCCCAGGAAGCAGCAGAAAAGACAAACCAGTAGAAGCTTCCATTGCCCACCACGGGGCCGTGTCCAGCGAGCACGGGGGCGTGGTGAAAGTACAGCAGGCGCATTAATTGTAATTCGCAATTACAATTAATGAAGAGAGAGAGTGTCAGGCGGGCACGGGGCCGTGTCCAGCGGACACGGGGCCGTGTCCAGCCTTCTGTTCAGCCTATAAATAGAGGAGCTTGGCTTCATTCTCTCTCATCCCTTGGCACACCACCTCTTTCACACTTCATCCACCACTCACCACCACCATAACACCATCATCCACCACCATCATCCATTGTCCATCGTAGAGTGTGTGAGTCGTCTCGGGATCCAAGATTGATCGTAAGAGTTCTTGACAATCAAGGCCATGTTTGCCTAAGTCTCTTACATCACTTGGTGAAGACAAGTGTTTAGTATAATACTTTTTATTTTTAATCTTTTGCACTTTTTATTTGGTTTTGTATTAATGACTTTAATAACTAGTTACTTATGTTGAAGGTGATCTTTCCTTATCGTTTGTCCGTGGTGTCTTGGCGTTATTTTACTGTCTATATAAAATAAAAGATTTTCACCATTCATATCTCCACGGTCTATATGGAGGTATGTTGGCTACCTGGTCGGGGGTTAAGGGAACGGTTTGGTAAGGGTCTTGCCCTTGTTCAGCGTTTAGAGGTCCTGCTTGGGACCTGGGTCAAATTTAGTAGGATCTCCTTCAATGCCCATAGGTATTGGATGGCGGGGATCCAAACTCTTTGACCCCCTCATAAGTTAACTACTATTAATACTATAACCCGGCTATTTAGGACTGTATCCCTGCTGACTCAGACTACTTAGCCGAGGGTAACGTCACCGCCAGAAGCGGGGCCTACCATAATTTGCATTAATAACTTAATTCATTATCTTTCAATAATCCGACCCTTTAGGATTGTATCCTTGCTGACTCGAACTACTGGGTTGAAGGTAACGTCGCCTTCAAAAGAGGGGCCTACTACAATAACTAAGATAATCTCTTAAACAAGTGCAAAAGTGCGAAAATAATCAAAGGTTATACTAATACACGTGTCGGAACCAAGTGATTCATCTTGTCTATCTGTTTTTATTTTTATTTTATTTTCAGCATTTTAATTAGTTTTTATTTTTCTTAGTTTAAAACATTTTTCTAACTTTTTGATTCGATTAGACGTTGAGGATAAACCGGTATTAAAAGCTCTTGTGTCCTTGGACGACCTCGGTATCTTACCAACACTATACTACGTCCACGATGGGTGCACTTGCCCATATGTGTGTTTAGTGTTAGTAAATATCGTGTTTTATAAATTTAAAACTTGGCTAAAAGTGTAAAAAGGGCTTAAATATATATCTAAAAACATATATACACTAACACGCATCACTACCTCTAATCATAGTCCTCAGGTATCGGAACCTAGCTCTCATCTAGTTCAGATCTCAGGAATGAATAACCTGGCTCATCTTATCCTGCAAAAACTCTACCTCAAAGTAAATTTCTCTCATATACATATTTCAAAGTATAAACTTGCACTAACTTAGACTTACCTTCAAAACCCAAACATAAAGATTTTTCAAATCAATCTGATGAACCATTTGAAGGTTTGATAAAAAATAATCAGTTTTAAAGACAAATTCCCCCTCAAATTATACTCATCATGTTTAGCACTCAGAATTTTAAAAATCAGCTTTTCAATACCAGTTGTCAAAAATCTTTTTGGATTTTCTGAAACTTTTTGCAAAAACACACTGAAAATCTTTTTGGATTTTGTAATAAAGAAACATGAAATGCAGTAAAAAAATCTTTACAAACAAAATTTTTGTGAGTTTGTGTAAGAGGATCATATCAGGTTTTGAGACAAGTCACCAACACCATTAAGCTTCATTTCATTTTAAGTTTTAAACAATTCACTTGGATTGTCAGTATACTAGTCCATTTAAATTTTCACACAAATTTCAACTGATCAGAGATACAATGTTAATGTTTTAATCTCTTGAACTTATCCGTGTGTCCCACTACTTACTTGAATATACTCCCGTATCCAGATCCCAATATTCAGTCTTACAGGTGAGTATACCACAGATGATATCTGTTCAGGGGTTAAATGCGAGGGCCGTGAGAGCTCAGGTCGATACTTCCGTATACGCAGAGAGATGACGGCTTCGACTTTTCGGTGTGTCCCTTTTAGAGGATCTTTTTGATTTCAACAGCAGCGACTATCAATTTTATTGTTTCATCAACTTGCTGAGGGCGATGCTATGTTTCAAGCATTTGCGGAAAGCATTATCCGGGGACTAGGTCAAGACTTCCATACAGCAGAAGTCCCGGGATAATACCCCAGATATCACTGAGCATAAAGACCTAGTATCTCAGAATAAGGGACATTTCAAACAAGATTTTAGGGGTTACCTATATATCCAAGATGTTGTTCCTCACAGAATAAGCAAGTCTGAATTTTTAGGTTTATATCTCGTCACAATCTACGAAATGTGTAAAACCCTACTGGCATATCCGCAGTGAGATTGTTTATCACATTTTAACTTTCCAATTCTTTAGCATGTTGTGACAGTCCACTGATGTACTATCATTTCCTCTTTTCACAACGAAACTTATTTTTGAATTTTATCATGTTTTTGGCTTTTTCAAATTTTCTAATGTTTTTGGATTTTCTGAAATTTTCTACTCCCCCTAAAATGCAAACACATTAACGAAAAATTTGAAAAACAACTAAGCTCTTGACCCACTTGAAGAAAATTCAAAACAAACTGTACAGAAACATGACAACCGATATCAAATCGCCTCAATTCGCCATTCACTAGGCATAAACAATCTGAACTCCCCCTTTCATAAACCGTTTTCTCATTTAGATTTCAAAACATTTAAGTTTGTTTTAATTAAAATGATTTTTCCGGAAAATGAGTTTGTTAAGATAAAAACCACTTGTAGGTTTATCTCTTTGTTAAAATTGGGGATATGGTTCATCATCTTGTTCTTTGTGTTATCATGTGTAGTAAATCGAGTACAAATTAATGTCCCTGATTTACCAGTTTTGCAATTAAGCAACCTGTACCACTTGTAAAAATAACCAAACAATACCACTTGTATGTATATTCAAAATTCCGATTCCTGCTTCGCGCTTACCAACCTGGAAGCTCCGGCGTAGTCATTCAACCTGTAAAATTTTAACAATTTCAAGCATTTTCAAAACAACCTAATTAAATGAAAGATGCCGATTCCTGATCCACGATCACGAACTTGGGATCTCCGGCAAGTCAGGTTTTTCAAGCAAAGAAAATGTCCACCCAAGCCTGACCAGCCTTGGGTGATTTAATTCAGATTTTGTTGGGGAGTAAGTTGCTTTCTTTTTAGCATAAAAGTCTTTTACCCCTTTCACCTTCCCATCAACCATCTTTCTGAAAATCTTCTTAACTTTCCCATTAAATGCTTTCTCAACATCAAAATTATCCTTTTCAGAATAATCCTGATTTGAGATTTCAGACTTTCCAACTCTCCTTTTAAAATTTTCAGTCCTTAATGGTGGAAAGTTCTCATCATCCATTGAAGGAACTAAGTTTTCATCACTCTCATCAAATTGTGGCTCCTCTGATTTTGTGGAATCAGATTCATCGCCAGATTTTACCTCAGATTTCTTAACAACCCATTTTTGGTTGTCAAGTTTCACATTACGCCTGTAAAATCTCTTCGAACACTCACCAACTTCAAATGTTGAATTTTTGAAAACTTTAAATTTTTCAGTTGGTGGTTCGGTTTTATCAACAACAACTTCTTTCAGTTTTCCAGAAACTCCCTGTTTTATCTTGGTTGATTTAGGACAATTCCATGCAATGTGTCCAACTTCATTGCATCTAAAACAAGTTCTGGTTTCTTTTCTCTGAACTTCATTCTGCTTTTTCTCAGCTAGGAATTCTTGATTTGTTTGTCTCCAGAATGAGCTCTTCTTTTCCTCTTCAGCAGATGGTCCTGAAACAAATTTTGTATTTTTAGAAAATTTTTCATTTTTATAGTTTTCAGGTGGAATAAAACCTAAGCCTTTCTTTTTGTAGCTACGATTTTGGTTAGGTTTCTTTTGAAAACCAGAACCAGAATTGTAACTCTTTTTCTTGTTTAATCGTTGTTGTACTTTTGAGGTGTAAAGTCTTGGTTTTCTTGTAAGATTTTCATCTTTTATTTCAGAAATATTAATTCCGGTTAGTTTGAAAACCTTTTTGATCATTTCTGGTTTAACACCTCTTATTGGAAACTCTTTATCAAAATATAATTTGTCAGAATCATTCAAAGTATACACAACTTCAAATGTTTCATCATTCAAATTAGATTTTGACAACAAAAATTCTTTGCTATAAACCCGTTTTCCCGAAGATTTTGAACTCTTTTCGGACGAATTTGAACTCCCGACTGATTGACACGAACTTTCGGACTCGGACTTTGACTCTGACTCCTCATCCTTATCCAACACCTGATCGACCACTCGTTTTATCAATTCGGACTCATGATCTGTGTCGGACGCTGTAAATGTGACGTCAATATTGTCCAGTAAAACATCGGTTATCTCGGATTCTAACTTAATATTGACCGCCTGTTTTAGTTCTTCCTCACTAGGTTTTCTAGGCGAATACCCTTCCCAAATCGGAGGCGGACACTTATTATAACAGACACCCTATTTCTTATCAGTTTTCTTCTTCTTCTTTGACTTTGTTTCTTCACCTTTAAACGCTTCAAAACCTTTAACTGTTGGATAAATTCTATCGATTATGTAGTCACAACTTGTGTAACTTCGCAGCAATCTTCTGATTCTTTCATTCTCAGCTGCTTCACTATCCAACTCTTTCTTCCACTTTGCACATTCTTCTATGTACAAGTTGATCTCTTTCTGCTTTGTCATCATGGTAGCATTCATCATCTTCAAAGCTTTCTCTCTTTCAGAGCTAGTCTTCTCCAGACTATTCACATGTCTGTTCAATACATCATACGACTTTTTCAAATTCTTTACATCAAACAACAATTGTTCTTTCAACTTTTCTAACTCACTAAACCTCTCATCTTTTTCTATACATTGTTTACAAGACTCTAAACATGTAAGACAGGGTTTTGTGATTTCAACAATCTTCTCGACTTCAACTATCTTTTCAACTTCCACAATTTTCTCAAACACTTTAACTTCTTTCAATTCTTTTGCAGCTTTCTTCTCTTTCACTTTCTTCAATTTTTCTGCAAAATAAAATTCAAAAGTATCAGAAGATAAATGCGTTTTTCCAAGATTTATCTGTTCCATCTCTTCATCACTATCACTTGTTTCTGATGAACTGTTTTCCGATGAAACAGATCCTTCATCTTCACTTTTCTCTTCATCAGATAACACTTCCATCCATTCCTTCAGCATTTCTGGCTTTCGAATAATATGTGCAATAAACGCTTGAACATTTGAATTAGCTGGAATAAACTTGTCCCGGCTAAAAACTTCAGCCATTTTCTCATCATCTTAATCAACGATGCCATAATAAGCTTTCCTGTTTGCATCCTCGATCATTCTTCCATGTGCCGTTTGAGCTTCTTTTTGTTGATGTGGTTGATGAGTGATTTGCTGATAAATGGATTTCCTATAATAATCATCTTTCCCAGACGTCTCCTTTGCTCCTCTCGGCTCCTGATTCTTGCATTCTCTTTTAAAATGACCTTTCTCCCTGCAACGAAAACAGACAACTTTAGATTTATCAAATCCTAGATTAGAAAGGTTTGCATCCAAGAAGTCATTTCTTCCTGTAATCAATCTAAACTTTTCTGCTCTCCTCAAAACACTCGCTAAAGCCCATTTAATATCCATCAGTTCCAGCTCCTCTGCATCGATTTGGTCATAATCTTCCTTTGTGAGCATTGGATTGCCAATTTTTCCGGCAATCAACCCTTCGTAAGACTCTAATGCAGTGACCAATAATCCCATATGATTCTTTACAACCTCTTCAGAATAATTTTGTCCATTTTGAAGACTAGTGGAAATGCCCGCGCGTTGCCGCGACACATTGCATAAATGGTAGTATTAACCTGCTCTACAACAACCACCACTGAGGTTGCATATTGGTAGTGTTAAAGTTTCTAATACATTGGTTTCCAAACCACCACTTGTTGGACTCTATCAAAATTTAAAAAAAAAACATGTTTAAAAAGACAGCTGGACACTATCGACATAGACAAAGCAACCAAATCAAAAGGGAAGAACCCTAACCAACATTAAATAGACTCGTAAGCAAAGAAACGAAATGCAAACGTAGGATATTTATAAAATAGGTATTGTAAGAATATTTATAAGAATGCAACCATAGATCTTCTATATCCCCTTATATGGCATAAAACTTTTACTAAACTTCAGATCACTGTATTTATCTAAACCCCTTAAAAAATATTTCAACCGTTAATAAATTTTATTTTCTAACAAAAACAATCAATTTATAAACACTTAACTCAACAGTTGACCTTTTCATTTAGTCAAAGACCTTAACAAAACTAAACTTCAACTCACTTCTTTAAAACTTTTATAAAGATACTTGATGAACATCATCCCCCTAATACCATATTACTATTATCTCCACTAAAGCTTCCAAGTAGATTGAACAATCTGGTCATAAGACCATGTGTAGTGGTAACTTGTTATAATGCCCCCACCATGGGGCATTATCCGACACGTGGCAACCCAGTCAGCATGGGGCATTATAGCATAAAGTGGTGTAGTGGGGATAATGCCCCTTTCAATCCTTAAAAAAAAAAAACAAAAAAACAAAGTGATTTCTCATTGGTGGGTCAACTCAAGTCATACCTCTAACAAGTGCAAAATGGCGTTATAATTATAATGCCCAAGCAAATTTTTTTCCCCCATAATGCCCCATAATGCCCTATGTAATGGAAGAGTGGGCGTTTTTTTTTGTTATAATGCCCCCATAATGCCCCACTACACATGGTCTAATAGTTGAAAAAACATGTTGTCAAAGTCCAAAAGTCAACTTACCAGTCACACCTTGCTTGTTTTTTATGGAAAAAAACCCTACAGTATGTATGCAGTATGTATACTGCTAAACACCTCTCAAATCTCATTAATTAGGAAACAAGGATCTGATGGAACAAAAATGGGATTGTGCCATTTTTTTTTTTTTTTTACCATTCTAACGATTTACCCTTTGATATATTCTTGAACCAAAATAACCATATAGACCTTACGTCTCCTATAATGTCTTTTATTTCCACCTCGATACTCGAAAAAAGCATCTCATTCCTCACTTTCCATATCCGCCAACACACCAATATGACAATGCCATGAAACACTTCTAATTTTTGCTTTCACAATCCCACATGACAGTGAAACTCCAAAAGGCCTCTAACCGAAAAGGCGAAAATTTGCAGAACACCGGACCACACACTAACACGCTGCTAAATCACCGTAGACACCTAACATGACGTAAATAAATGATCTGTTGTCAGAATCTCGGAATCACAATTGGAACGTATAATCTAACTGGGCGGGAAAAATGTTTAGAAACTAAATATAATCTACCTTCTCATCCATAAGTAAATCGATGAAAGCCCTTGGTTTACATGAAAAATTAATAATAAATGAAGTAATGTGTTATGTAAAAATATACACGATGTTTTGTTATTTCTAACTTGTAAGATTTGATTTTATGAAGTTAAATTTTAAACTCTTGAGATAAATGGGAAAAATAAATAAAAAGAAAGGGGTGCAATGGTTACCTTAATCGCCAAGAGAGACGAACTTGATAAAAATGGGTCAAAACTCGTAGATGAACGAAACAGACCCTCTAGATCTAGTCTCCAAAAAAAGTACAGATGTTGACATCGTGTGCCAATTTGTAGAATATATGTTTTGGCGCCCACATCTGCTAGTTTACACAATTGGATCACCAGCCGAACTCATTTTTTTCTCAAAACCCGTTTTCACCCAAACCCAGTCTGATTCATCACTCAACCTACCTGTTTTGCAAGGCTTAGTCGACAAGACTGGCTCCTTATCCAATCACTCAACTTTCTAATAGTCTTATATATAAGATAATTACCTAGTTGTACCTGCATCAACCCAACAACACATGTTGAATTACAATTCTTACAGGAAATATACTATACTCTGATTATTGCGAAGAAAGAATTAACTTTTACAGAGCACATTTGATTACCCATTTACAAAAACATATCATATCTGGCCAATTTGATATAAAGCAAAATCGAAACATGCCCATTTCAACCAGAATGCATTCAGCTGTATAAAACACGAAATTTGATTGTTTAGTAAACCAATCATAGTGCTTAAGTCAGATACTGATACACAATACGAACATCACAGTTACGGAATTAATAAGTAAATAAAAAAAATTCCGGAGAGTCTGAAGTCAGAACTTACAATCTTCATGCAAGTAAGCCATACCACATCTGTGAACCCGAAGGTTGTTCTAGAGTTTGACCTGCATTTGACCTTCTGCGATGCTACTGGACCACCCGCTGCTGACTTTGGGGTTTAGGGGTAGAGTTGAGTTGCCGACGTGCATACGATTTCGCGATTTCGGGTCCGGTAATGTTGATGCCGTTTTTAGCTGATGATTGATTTTTCTCAGTCTCCCATGGCCGGCCTGCCATGTATCGCTCTAACCAGCTCCAACCCCATTGCGGATTCGTCGGGTCCATGAAGAGTAAGTTTGTCGTTCTCGATGATTTCTTCCATGGTTGCTGTTTTGAAAAGGATTGTATCATATTAGGAGCTAGAACCCTCTACCAAAGGTAACAAAATGGATTGAACATCTGAAGGAGCTTTATCAATGTCCTCAAAGACAACCCAAAGTCTATTAAGAATAGCCTACTGATAATAGAAGCATGTAATCAAGAACCGAGATATTAACTTCTATCAAAGCAAAAGTAAATAATATAAAAGAGAAAAACGAACCTGAGTAAGGGAACCAGCATGCCACCTAAACTCACCTGGTTGTTCAGCACATACATAACTCCCAATTAGTGTTTTTCTATCAATTTGCTTGTCCATGTGACATATTTATGTATCTTACATTCTGGAGCAGTGGGAAAAAACTGAGATCCAATAATTGCCGTGTGGACTCGCAGATGTGGCAATTCAACTCAAAGAATGATGTGTAAAAAAAATTATACCTGCAAGCTATACTCACGAAGCTCCTCATCATGCTCTGGTTCATTCATGCAATATTATAATGCCTATATCTCCAAGATGTGTACCAAATATAATGCCAGATGCATATAATAGCGATAAATGAGAGCAAAACAGTTGCACACAAATAAAAATGTGAAATATCGGAAACCAATTTCAGGCATAGAATTGACTTACCATGAAACCTTCGACCAAACCCTGGATCTCCAGTATCATCCTGTATGCTTCTTCATCGTTAATCAATGTGTTGTTCTTAACTGGGGGTGGGATGGAAATAGAGGTGACTGTCACAAATCGGACATTGTTACACAGCCCTAGCTGACATAAACCGACCCAAAAAGGCATTATGCTGACTTTTGTTTTCCAAAAATTGGCCAAAAGGGTAGAGGAGAGACTAACCTGACTACATGCTGCCTTCTTAAAAATTGACCGGATACCTTTTTGTTCAAATCTTTAAGATAGTTCTTATAAAATTTAACAAGATCCGAAACAGGTCCGCCCCAAGACCCCTATTAACACACAAAGCTCCCAGTACTTCCGTGAAGTGAATTGAATTCACAATTAGGTGTAAAAACCGATAGATGATTTGATCTAAATAATCCACAAAACTCATACTATAATCATGATTAATCAGAACCAAACTTAATTCATTATATTATCAAAAACTTAAACTCGATAAATCATACAAATCTCCGTTTATACATATAATCAATAACGTGTTACCTCTGCGCGCAAATGGAGCATGGTAGGAACATCTGATCGGGCACTTTCTCGAACGTCATGAAAGCGTTGTGGTGCCATTGAGGATGAAGTTGATCTAATCTGTAAGACAATCAACACCAACTAACATTGAAACAAAAAAAACCTAATCGAGGTCACCTATTCTGAATTTTTAGTGTCTTATTATTTTACCCAAAAATAATCAGAAAATCATAATCATTAAGGGGCGTTTCGACTGTCCTTATGGAACTAATTATTTAATTAATGTGACTTGAGGTCACAATAACATGTTCTGTGAAGGGGCAGATAAACAGATTCCTCTTATAACTATCGAGGTATCGACAAATCAAGTAATCAGTATCAAGTCATCCAACTTCAAACCAGCTACAACGTAACTAACCATCATAGATTCAAATGGTTACACAAAATTGCTAATTTACAAATTTATTTAACCTAATTTAAAACACTTCTACTCCCATTTAACAAAAGAAATCCTTTTATTCCACAAGAAATTCCCAATTTGATCATCTTATCTATTACTTTCTTAATCAATCACACAGCTTCAAACTAACATAAACCCCCAAATAAAAACCCGAACTTGGATAGAAACAAACGTCAATTAACACAAAACATCTAGGATTTTATATAATCGAATTTCAAAACTAAAAGATAACAAATCTGAAATATTATACCTCTAAGACAGTTGGATGAGGATTTGAGTTGGGGTTACGGCCGCAATGAAAACAAATTTAGATAAGCGATTGAAGTTAAACGAAAACTCGAGAATGTGAAGAGCGTCCATGCCGGAATCGTCTCCCATGACAGCGGTTATGGTGGCGTAAGGGTGGTGGATGAGAGTGACGAAGGAGAATAATAAGATTTGAGGTGGTTTTCGTAGAGATGAGGAGAGATATGTAACCGTGTGTTGGTATGGAGGCGAGACGCTTCATTTGCAGGCTAGCATCAAATCCCATTCAATTCATTGGGTAAAAAGCCTAGTTTACCCTTGAAGTGTCTTAAAATTTTGAGTAAACCCTTTTAAAATGGCTTACAAATCCTTGTACATGATGTTTTATAAGTTGTAAACATGGCAAAATTACCGTCTTGTACATCACTTCTCCTTTTTATAGTATTATAGATGTAGAGCTACATTGCACTGAATCAGATGACCATTTCCAGCAGATGTACTTTGAACACTTGGAGGATTCACACTTGAAAATCCACTAGTGTTGACTGAGCTTGGACTAGATGTTCCGGATGAGTTTCCTGCACTAAAAGCTGTTTGAATTTTTGGACTAGCTTCAACTGTTTGAACATTTCCTTTATAGTACAATTTAATATCTTGTTGATGAGTTGAACTGTTCATTCTAGCAATTTTCTGCTGCTCCAGATCCTGTGCCTCCAACTTCTCGATAAACTGTGCAATTGATAACCTGCTAAACTGTCCAGAATTCTTCAGTATCATCAGATATGTACCCCATTCCTTTTGTGGTAACGCGTCAGCAAGCTTTTCTACCCATTCTGCTGGAGTTTTTGTAATCTTCAACTGTGACATGGTGCGTACAAGATGACAATATCTTTCAATAAGAGTCTTTGTTGTTTCACCAGGCATGCACGTAAACAATTCAAACTCTTTTTTCAGCAATGCTGCTTTACTCTGTAGCATCTCAGTACTTCCTTCAAACTTCTTTTTAAGAGCTTCCCAGATAGAATAAGCATTTTCATCATGTTGAAGCAACACAAATATATCCTCTTTAACAGCTTGTTGTAACAGATTGATCATCATTTTTTCTGCTTTATAACTCTCTCTTTCTTGCTCTGTGAACTCTGAAATGATTTTACCGACTCCCACTGAATTCTGTGGCCTCTCATACTGAGTTTCAATACTTTCCCAAGCCTTTAAATGATTCGCCTGAACCCAATTCTCGAACCGTTTCTTCCATCCGTGATAATCTTCAATTCCCATAAGTTTCGGGGGTTTTTGCATTGTTCCGGTTTCATTTTCCATGGTCATGGTCTTAGTAATGTCGGATGGACTAGTCGGAGTTGTAGCAAACGCGTTATAAAACTCAGTATCCATTCTTCAATTCTCGTTGTTCAAACACAGGTACTTATGAGCGAAATCAGGGACCTGTATGGGCTTAATGAGCGAAATCAGGATTCTTGGGTTGACACAAAAGCGAAATTAGAAAGCGAAATCAAGAACTCAGGGGTGACACAAAAGCGAAATCAGGGTTCTGTATGACCCTTGGAGCGAAATCAGAAGTTAAAGAGTGTACACATGAGCGAAATTAGATGTATGTTGGGGCGAAATCAAGAGTTGTTCATATAAGCGAAATCAACTCGGGGGATATTTTGGTCCATTTTTACTGTGAATTTTAAGCTCAAACTTTTAGGGATTTGTCTATGATCAATTTCCTACAGTCTGTGAAAATTTGAACAGGTTTCGACCATAAAATCTCGTTCTGATGAAGAAATGAGGTGTAGAAGTAAGCACTTATGATGAAATCCAGCAAATCTCTGTAGAACTCCTCCTCTGAAGCTCTGATACCACTTGTTTAAGTACGATATAACAACATAACATTTATCCACTTCCTAACATTTATCCTGGATTAGCATATGACTTGTTTCTGAATATGATGAATTTGGTAATATTATCCACCTTTATATAACATAAAGATTTTTATTTATTTATTATGTTTTTTAAACATTGGTTGTTGATAACTGTTTTGGTTTATATATGGTTCAAGTGGTTTGTTCAAGACTTGGTTTCCACGGGAGCCACCAACCTCCACCAATCCACCTCAAATACTTTTGTTTCAAACAAATGTCTTTTCATGACGGTTATGGATTGACTTTTCTTACTGTTTTGATCAAAAACTCCCCAAACTTGGAGAAAATTGAGCTAGAGGTAACATGTATACGTCTGGTTGTAGCTATTCTGTTTTTTTATTCACATGCGAAAATACACTCACACAAAAAATATCGACTTTTCTTGTAGATTGATACAAATCATTATCTTTGTAATGAGATAGACTACGACTCCGATGCGTATGAAGAATATCATACAGATGTTTGGTCATGTTCATCTCATCAAGATATTGTTTTAGGTAGCATGGAAGAGGGTTTAAAAAAAAAGTAAAGTCGCCCTGAATTCTTAAAAAAATGTAAAACTTGGTCCAAGTGTTCAAGAAATGAGCCATATATCCTGCATGCTACGACGAAAGTTCATTTCTGTAGTCATCTAATTGGACCCTGTTTAAAATTCTTTTGGTAAGACATCCTGATATCCATTTAAAAGAAGACTACATGCATCTTCCCCAGTAAAGTTTTGTCCCTCGTTTTAAATTTAGTATAAAAGGTGATTCACGGGTCAAAGAAGCCATTATTTGAGTATTACCTGGATAAGCCATGGAGCAATAGGGTAAATCTTAAAAAAATCCCTTTAAAAGATAAAAAGGTGTTTCTAAAAGGCGGCTGAGAAGTGCTATGCTAAGTCATCGTTAAATTCGAAAAGGCGGCTGAGAAGTGCTATGCTAAGTCGTTAAATTCGAAAACGCAGCTGAGAAGTGTTATGCTAATATTATGGGTGCCTATTCTTGGGGTAAACTTGTAGTTGAGGATACATGATATTGGTTTTACAATTCCTAGGAAGCAAGACATGAATGATACTAACTGACGTGTATATGCAAACACAGAGGATGTTTATTGTGTACTGGACCCAACGAGCCAAGGGTTGGATATATTAATGTGGATTAAAAAAAAGTTGTTAAGGGAAGCTACAAGGACTATCAAAATTTTAGGAGAACTCACATTATCCTTCACCTACGAAGTTTAAAGGGAAGTAATATAAGGATACAAATGATCACATGAGGTAAGTAATCTAACCTTGTCTTTGATCTATAAGTTCCCTTATATATAATTAGATGTTGAGTATCTTAAGATTGTGAATTGTCTAAACTCCTATGGTTAATAAGGTTTCGAGGACGAAACCTGTTAAAGAGGGGACGATTTGTAACATTCTATTTTGGGTGAAATTTATTTAAAAAGACAATGACATGATTGGCTAAAAGTTATAAAACATAAGTGTTTCATGGATGGGGTTTTGAAAATTTTGAGGTGCATGAGGGGCTTAATATAACAACTAGTGTATAATACTCAATACCTAGCATTCAAAAAGGGAGGCCACGTATCTTACACAAATTCCATCAGCCATATCATGGCCGATCCTGAGGGTGGGCGTGGAGGACCACCGGTCAGGGCCCGATATTTTGAAGGGCACGTTATTCTAAAAAAAATCCGATATGCATATGTAAAAAAATAATAGGTTATACCCATACAAACACCAACATAGGCCCACTTACAAAAACTATTTTTATGGTTTATATTAGTTACTAGCCCATTGATATTAGGTTTAAATCTTTAGTGAGCCCAATACTCAATTTCGTGAAGGCCTGAGGGCACGTTTTTTCGAGCTCGAACAGGGTATACGAATTCTCAGGGTCGGCCTCGAGCTATATATTCTGGTCTGGAAATCACAAAATTGTGTACCATATGGAGGAGTTTCACGATGACTTGTCTTGCTCATCTACTAGTTCAGAAGCTAAGGTATGTTGTCTTTATCCCTAAATCTTGGATTGTAATGATTTTGAAATGTGGATTGTAAGTTAAATTTTATATGATGAGAAAATTTAAAACTTTAATATGGTTCTTACATGTGAAATATAGTTACAACCTATTTTGATGCACTACCAGTTAGTTAATCGATATTGGGTTTCGAATTTGAGGAAGAAACAAGGTTTAAGAATATATTTTACAAGTCTAATGATGTGATTTGCAAGATAAGTGACCCAAAATATGTATATATATAGTGTAGAGATAGTGTACATTAATTCAGAAGTGTGAGAAGTGTATTATAACACTATATATAATACTATATAACACCATATAAACACCGTATAACACTATGTAACACCATACAACACCATATAACACTATATAACAATATATAACACTATACATCTATCATAGACATGCTATCAGACAAAATATAGTTTTATATAGTGTTACATAGTGTTATATGGTGTTATATGATGTTACATCGTGTTATACGGTGTTTATATGGTGTTATATAGTGTTATATATGGTGTTATAATACACTTCTCACACTTCTGGATTAATGTACAGGATCCTCTACATATATATATATAGGGCTTATCGTACTCTCGTACGCGATTGTGAAATCGCACGTTATAAAAAAGTAGGTTGGAAATATCATGTTGGTATTTATTATGAAAAAGTGTAACGTATAATAGGGCTTATCGTACTCTCGTACACGATTGCGAAATCGCACGTTATAAAAAAGTAGGTTGGAAATATCATGTTGGGATTTATTATGAAATCGCATGTTGGTTTTTTATAGCAATTTCGCATGTTGTTTTTTCAGCACAAATCGTATGTTCAGGAGTGAATTCGCACCCGATCGTACGGCTGTGATGATTGCGTACATTTTGTACGATAAGAGCCATTGTACGATAACCTCTCTCTCTCTCTCTCTATATATATATATATATAGAGAGAGAGAGAGAGAGAATTGGGTTCAGGAGAAAACGATTTGAAGTGTGAAAACGGTGAGAACGATTTTCAGCCACAAGATCTTTGTGATTTGTGGCTAAAATGATGCGGTGGCATTTTTGTAAATAATGGGAACCTTAGAACTACCATCATGAGGGGTAAAATTGGAAGATCCAAACAAGGGTGCACATGCTAATTACATGCCATTTTCCCCCGTCATATTTAAACGCCAATAACTTTTTTATACGTGATTATTTTTCTAAAAAAATTACACCATAAAATTCAGCGTTTTTTTAATCTTTCCAACGAGTATACTATTGATATACTTTTCGAAAAAATGAACTGGGTTTTTTATGGCGTTTTCAACTTTGTGTTTTTATGGCATTTTCACCTAGTTTTATGGTGTTTTTCTGAACTATGTGTTTTTATGGCGTTTTCAACTAGGTTTTTTATGGCGTTTTTCTAAACTGTGTGTTTTTATGACGTTTTCAACTAAGTTTTTCATGGGGTTTTTCTGAACTGTGTGTTTTTATGACGTTTTCAACTGAATTTTTCATTGTGTTTTTCTAAAGTGGGTGTTTTATGTTTTTTTTTCTAAAGTGGGTGTTTTATGGCGTTTTCAACAGGGTATTTTTCATAGCATTTTTCTGAACTTGGTGTTTTATGGCGTTTTCAACTGGCTATTTTTCATGGCGTTTTTATGAACTTGGTGTTTTTATGGCATTTTTATTGAACATCCAGTTCATATCATTTTTTTTAATTTAAAAGTATAGCAATAGTATACTCGTTGGAAAGATAGTAAAACACTCAATTTTATGGTGTAATTTAAAAAAAACAGTTACGTATAGAAAAGTTACGAGAGTTTAAAAAAGATGGTGGAATATGCATGTGACTTGCATGTGCATGGTCTTTGTCATGTGAGTGGCATGTGGATGAGCCTTTTGACAATATTACCGTTAGTGTAAGTTAGCATCAACGTCACATGTCAACACCAAAATCATTCTCACCGTTTTCTCTAGCCTGCCCCTATATATATATTGTTGATTCATGGATGAGAAAATGGATTATTGAACTTATTATGTGAAATGGGGTTTTGTCATGATAATTGGGTTTAGGCGTTTAGCATGGTTGTTAATTTGAAACTTTCAGGGACACACCCTTTGAATGGAAATATATATTCCGATGAATGCTTAATTTGTATTAAAGAGGATGTGTAATTAAGTGGATGGTAACTTGATAGAATGCATTTTAGTTGGTAAAGATGATGAATATTTGATTGTTATATTTACTTGGTATTCTTTAAAAAGAAAATCTGTTAGACCCAAATATGGACTTACATTCGCTAAACCTAAAATGGAATTTTGGTGTCATAAGGGATTTTAAAAACTGGCAACCCAATTGAGTGTATTGAATTTCAAATTACTTTACATGTTGACTTTAGGAGGTCAACGGATCGATAAGAGGAAATGAGGAATCAAGATCAAATTTCTGCTACGGGCAAATGTAAGTGTTCTTTCCAAGAGGTATACACGATATTTGTTTTGACTTCATTATTTGTTCAAATTATAGAAATTATGGTGAATTTACAATTTGTCGTATAAACTTTAATGTAATAACTTTACAGTTTAGATTTTAGTGAAGTACTGAAAAGACTTTGTGAACGTGAAAAAAAATGTTAAAAAGTTAATCAAATTTAAGTAAAGTTGTTACATTATATTAGAATGTTAAGAGTTTAGTATTAGATCTTTTATCTCATTTAGGGGTTTGAAGGTACCTATTGGTTTCTGAATTTTAGTAGAAATCTTTGACACTATAATAATAGTACATGGGGAGTTGGAAAATAATAATCAAACATGAGGGCTGGTTAGAGGTTCTATGTTACTATTTGAAGCAGGTCTTAAATGATTATCTATGATTAGTTCACTAAAAGACTTATATTATAACGGTTCTTGCTCGTTTGACTCTTTTAGAAATAAGTGTGCATTTTTGTATGCATTTATGTTTCCCTCATTATTATTTAGTTTAAGCTATGGCTTAGTTCATGTGGGGAGACATCGGCGTAACTAAACGGTTCAAGACTGATCGAAAAACATTTAAAATAAAATTTAAAGGTAGCAACTCAAAGACACAAGAGACATTGGCGTCTTATACGACCTAGACCGTAGTACATGCCACCCAGGTAAGTGTTTTACTCAAAAGGGTACATAGTTATCAATATGATTTAACGCGCACCTACTTGTTCAATCATCTATATGGGCAATCTTTTTATAAAGATAGAAATTTCATAAAAAGAGGTGTTATTAAATTGAAATGTGATAAGACAATCTGTATAGGGAGTAAGATGATTAAGGTAACGGGGTTTTCATACATGATTAATAAAATGTGTTCAGACAAGTAAGACGATCTGAGGTAACAGTGTTTTCATAGATGATTAAAAAAATGTGTTGAGATGAGTAAGGCGATTGAGGTAACGGGGTTGTGATGACTGTCGTAAGGGTCAATCAAAAACCTAATTAAACTACGTATATAGTGTAAGTAGGATATCGTATCCACGGGGAATTTGTGGTTAGCGTTAAAGAAAATTAATTAAAACTAAACTATCTAAATTGGGGGTTTGTTTGTCGTTTTAAACACCACATAGACATGGCCTCGGAATTAATGAATTTAATTAGTTAATAGGGATAGTTTTTAAGATTCCCTATGCAACCTAATAACCCGTTTGATTGTATCAATTACCCACCAATTTACCAACCCGCTAACAACGCAAGAAAGTTGCCAATACGCTTAATAAATGACAAGTAATTCAAACACAAGAAACGTTTACCAATAATCCAACACAAGTGGTCAAGCTGTACCAGTTTACAAGAATCAGAAAAACAGAAAATTATATCAAACCATGTAAACGTTCATCCGGGTAGAAGTCACGAGAAGTTTAGCCGCTCATGCTTATCGTTGCCGCTTCGGTTGTCATCCCAAAGTGCTTAGAGATCATAAACCAGCCTTGAGAGATGTGAAGTATGCTGATAGGGTTAAAACCTTGGGGAAGAAGAAAACTAAGAGATAGAGAGATATTTGACTCAAATTATGCTTGATTTCCATACCATACGTAACCCAAATAAATAAATAAGAAACTTACATAAGACACCCCCAAACTAAACCCAAATAGCATACTAATCCCTTGACTTAACAATAGTAATAAAATAAAAATAAGATACGTAACAATACTCCCCCCTTAACCTACTTTTTTTTCCTCAAAAAGTACTTCAAGAAACCTTGTCTTCATCCTCTTCCGTTGCTTGCTTTTCATCATCTACCACTTCAAGTATGTAAAGTTGTTTTTTCTTACACTTGTGCCCCGGAACGAACCTTTCGGTACACCAGAAACATTCCCCCTTTGCCCTTTTTTGCTCAAGTTCATCACACGTCAAACGCCTCGATCTAAGGATTCCCGGTGTAGAACTTGATGGCTCGGTTGTTGGACTTGGCAGCAAGGGTAGTTTTGAACCATTAACGGGAGGTGTTATTTTGACATCTTCGGGTTGCAGCCCATCCTCCACAGCGTTGAAACGCTTCATCAAGCATGTGTTGTTAATAGTTTGAATTCTTGCTAACCCATACGCCTCACGTAGTGTTTGAGGCTTGAACATCTTTACCGGCCCTTTTATTTCCGGCTTTAAACCCTTCAAATATAGGCTAACGGCATAAAGTTCGCTAACGGTAACCTTGTTAAGCAAACGATCGAAACCTGAATTATATTCTTGTAGACCCTTGGCGTCATCAGTAAGTTGAACGAGAGATGCAATCTCTTCCATAGGGTCTTCAAACATTGCACCAGAAAAACAGGCAGAGATCGAACGAACATAGTCCGCCCATGGGACCTCGGCAACCGTGGCATTACGGGTCTTCAAGTAGGCACGGTGCTATTGGAGGGCATCGTCTTCCAAGTGAACCGCAGCACAACGTAATTTCGAGTCATCAGGGGTGTCATCCATCGAAAAAAAATGTTCGCAGCGATAGACCCACCCCTCAACATCATCCCCCGAAAATTTAGGGAAGTCGATCTTACCGATACGGAATGGTTTGGATGTTCGTGAGTCACCATCTGGGCCGGAGAAGGACCCGAAGGAACTACCCGACGACTGCACGGCTTTATCACGCACCGCCTTCAAAATCTCTTCCTGCTGCTTCGAAGATTGTTCTTGTTGCTTCATCAGGGCCGCTAACGCAGCTTAGATGTCGCTGATTGCCTTACCATGGGACTTGAGGGTGTTGTCGATTTAATTATTGCAGGTGTTAGTCATGGCGGAGGCAAGGAATTCCGATGAGGAATCGACTGGAGCTCTGATACCCTTGATAGGGTTAAAACCTTGGGGAAGAAGAAAACTAAGAGATAGAGAGATATTTGACTCAAATTATGCTTGATTTCGATACCATACGTAACCCAAATAAATAAATAAGAAACTTACATAAGACACCTCCAAACTAAACCAAAATAGCATACTAATCCCTTGACTTAACAATAGTAATAAAAATAAAAATAAGATACGTAACATATGCTGCCGATTCGTCCCTCTGTTCGTATTCGATATATGACGGCTGTTGTCCTGATGATTGGTGAATATATATAATATCTCCTATTGTGGCGTCCCCTTTTCTTTTTAAAACAGCCGTCCAAAACAATTCCCTTCTCAAAAGTTGCGTGATATCCAAATTGTAGCTTCTTTGCACACAAGCCTTCTAGCCCAAAGCCATCTGCCCCCCACTACTTTAATCTTCAGCCCAATTATTATATCCTCATGTTCCAATCTTTTTCTTTTGTGATCTGCAATGGATTTGGAAACAAGAAATTCAATTTTAGTATTAATTAAAATTAATTTAAATGTTAAGAATCCTTTATGACATTCAACATTCATTTATGATTTTCTTATGTAATTTACGTGAACTCCTTTTTGATCTCTAATTATTATTTGCATCACATAAATGAAACAATTAATTCTCACCATTATATGACTTTTTTTTGAAAGGTGAACTTCATTAAACCAACACCGAACCTAAAAACCGGGACGGCCGAACAAAAAAAAATTACATATTCACAAATTTACACCAATCCCCCCAGTCAAAATTGCCTATTTTAGCTCTATACTTGAACCAAAAGAAACTAACTATCATGACTTCACTAAACACCTCATCCACGCTACTTCTTATGACATTAAATCTGAGATTATTTCTAGCCTTCCACAAAACCCAACACGTAGTAATTACAATGCCGTGAAGAGCCTTCCGTTCCTCCGAGCTTCTATACCCCACTTTGTGTATCTCGACGAGATCTCTGAAAGAAAAGACGAAGAAGTTGGGTATTTTGCACAAAAAACTGATCTTTTCCAAACTCCCAAAGCTAACGGGCAAGCCGTGAAGATGTGAGATACCGAGTCCAGATTTTCGTTGTAGAAGTTACATCCGTCGTCGATCACCACCATTCCTCTTTTTTCTAGCGCCTCAACCGTAGGGATTCGGTTCAACTCCGCCCGCCAAGCAAAGATGTTGCATTTTTTTGGGACCCAATTACACCATTCCATGACAAACCTGCTGCTGAAATCACGACTCGACACCATAAGGCTTTTAACCGCCGCGACCGAGAACCCTGAAGCTCCACTCCCCAACCAATCCCACTTATCCAGACCATTAGATAGGCGAACTGAGGCCACCGCTGCCCTCAACGATAGCCATTCAGCCGTCTCCTCGGGGGAATCCGGCTCATGCCTCCAAAGCCAAAGACCATCCCCGTCTAGCCGATCTTTGATGCTACAAGGTTTTACAACTTCCAAAACAAAAAGAGCAGGATACTTATATTTTAGCGGGACGTCAAAAAGCCACGGATCTAACCAAAACATGATTTTTTCTCCCCTGCCCACCACTCCTTTAAGGAGACTTCGAATCGGGACATTCTCGAACAACGATCTCTTAAGGACCGAAACAATACTACTCCAAACCCCACCAACCGCTTTTCTAAGAGGAAGAAAATCCCATTCCGAGTAACCGAAATGGATAGCATTAACGACCTTAACCCATAGACTATCTTGCTCGTTTTTAAACCTCCACCCCCATTTAGCTAATAAGGCCGTGTTAACATCTTTGAGGTGTTGGAGACCTAGACCTCCCACGTCGACCGGCGAAGCAACCCTATCCCACGAAACCCAATGAATCTTTTTTATTTCCGAATTCCCTCCCCATAGGAATTTTCTGATGAGAGATTCCAAGACCTGAATCACCTTCACAGGAGCGCGATACAAAGAGAAATAGTAACAAGGTAGACTCTCCAGCACAGAGCGAATTAAAGTGACTCTACCTCCCACCGAGAGGATCGATGCCTTCCAAAGAGAAAGTCTTTTCTCAAACGCATCAACAACCGGTTGCCAACTCGATGTCCTGTTCATGTTAGAACCCACGCAGAGGCCGAGGAAGTTGAATGGAAACGATCCCGGACAACATCCAACTACAGCCGCCATCTCGTCAACTTCTCCAGCTTGAACCCCAACCCCTATCAAATTCGATTTACCCAAGTTAATCCTGAGGCCCGAGCACACATGGAAGCATTTCAGGATTCTAACCACGTTCCGCATATTATCCTTTGACCATTCACCCATAATAATTGCATCATCCACGTAAAAAAGGTGAGTGATGGTTGGGCCTCCATTCGGAAGGGAAACACCCTCGACAATCCCCAGACTACTCGCTTTGTTGAACATACACGTTAAGGCTTCCATAACTATGACGAAGAGAAAGGGAGAAATAGGATCACCTTGGCGTTTGAGATTTTCTTTCAAAGTACATCATATTAGCTCTTTTAATATATTTTACAACCTAACTCGTAAAATATAAAAACACATTAAAGTATTATCTTTCAGACTAGTATCGATCCATTTATATCATAATTATCTTCAATAACGTGTATCTAAAATGCATCGATCAGGTTGTGAAAATATAGTTAATTCTACGGGTCTTTGCAGAGCTCAATGTAAGCTACCTTGACTGTGGTGTAGCTTACGTTGGTAAAACTTTTAATGCAGCCTCGTTTCTGTGTTACGTTGTGCATACGCCACCTCTTTACACTGAGTGGCGTAGGCTACCCCAGGTTCAGCATAGCCTACACCAGGTCACTTTGCTTTGTGAATTATTTCATATCGTAATAGTCCTAGCTAAACTAAATGTTTCTACGGTTATACTAATGCTTACTATGTATAATCGTGGTTAGGGTAACACTCCAGTTTCACAAATTGAAGTTCTCGGATCGGATCCAATGAAACTTCTAGGCAATACATGAGAAGAACTAATGCTATGTAAGTAAAGCTTTTGTATAGTAATAACTGAGACTCAAGTCACAGATCGGATTAAAGAAAATCTTTGTACTTGATAATATGAGGCCTAATTGTGCAATACATATTGTTAAGGATTTTGCTGTAAAAAAAAAGAAGAGAAACTACTTTATGATTATTTCTTGGCCTTTTTCATATGAAAATTTATATTTGTGGTGGTTTAGCTCTATAATATTTTTACATTGAAAAAAAGGGGACCATTTTCCGCTTGCAAATCACTAAAAGTTAAAAAAGTTTTTGGTGCAACACTTATCTTGGCCAAGTCTCCCAAGCTGAAAAAGGTCAGCATAAAAAGCGTGGATTGTCAAAATAATGATATCAAACTGTAATCAACAAGAACCCAAACCAAAGAGCTTTATTACCCAACAGATTCGAAGATTACAACAGAAACAAAGAACGAATCAAAGATACAAGGGACACTAACTCTCAACCCTCAACTACAGATGATTATCAACACGATAATCATCAACTCTCATAAGATCTCACAACAAGATCACTAATACAAGGTGAATCAATGAATAAATCGACTAAAACCCTAAGCGATTTTAGAGAGAGAAACGAGAGAATACTTATGGAAAAATCTGGAAACAACTGATCTAATGTGATGACTTTTAGGGGATCTCTTATATAGAGACCCATAACCTTGAACTTGAACCCGGTTAACCTGGATGATGGTTGTAACAACTTGTCAGTTTGTTATAACCACTTCTTTATTCTATAAGCCCAGCAACCAGCAGAAGAAGCCCAATACCTTCCATAAGCCCAGCAACCAGACTGATCAATCTAGAAGCCCAATACACCTCAATATGAAAAATTTAACATGTTACAAAAAACACTAAGTTATAACATGTACCAATAAAAACTAGTATTAAACTGAACTTAATAAAGATATATTTCAACATCCCCTCCCAGTTTAATACCCAAATGGATTAAACATATTAATCAATGAACATAACTCATCATGTTGATTTATGAGAAGCCCTTTTGAAACCATGTCAACGATCACTTTTCCAAACCATTATAAATCGACTAGAACAAGTTCACTTGATGGACGCATCGAACCGTGTCCTCGCCTAGACGCGAAACCTGTATGTGCACCTCATTTCAGCAGCACCAACTTCATACTTTTGGAAGCCCATCTTAAGTGAAGCGTATTATGCAAAATTAACAAACACATGTATAAAAAACAATTACTAGAGAAACTGAATTTAAAAAAAAAAACAATTACTAGAGAAACTGAATTGAAAAAAAAAACAAATTTTCCTTGTGTTGTGTGAAAATTTTTCTCCGCCCAAAAATGATTTAGCCTCACAACCCTCGCCAAGAAACCAAAAACAGTAATGCGTTGCAACCCACCAAACACAAGAACCAAGTGTAAATCCATTGAATACCATTCAGAACACAAATCGACATGGCAACATATTTTATAAAGGGAAAGCACAAACCCAGATGATGTTTTATTAACAAATAGTTGAACAAACACATCCATATCATCTTATCTCATTTGAATACACAATCTCACTAAATCTACCCGGAAATAGACTCTATAGCATGTAGAACCAAAAACAATCCTAGATTTAGCATACGAGAAAGATATATTTGAGCAAACAAGTGAAATGGATTGAACAAACAGAAACTTTTCACCAAAAAAACTACTGGAACAAGAATTTATCAAAATCACTCATCGATCAATCACAAGATGATTTGTAACAAACAAACATCTTACTAAAGCTACCAGACGATCGGTCCTTCAAAACTCTAACACAAAGAATGATACGTGTTAGTGTATATATGTTTTAGATGTATATTTTAAGCCCTTTTTACGCTTTTAGCCAAGTTTTAAATTTATAAAACACGATATTTACTAACACTAAACACACATACGGGCAAGTGCACCCATCGTGGACGTAGTATAGTGTTGGTAAGATACCGAGGTCGTCCAAGGACACAAGAGCTTTTAGTACCGGTTTATCCTTAACGTCTAATCAAATCAAAATGTTAGAAAAAGATTTTAAACTAAGAAAATAAAACTAACTAAAATAATAAAATAAAAATAAAACAGATAGACAAGATGAATCACTTGGATCCGATTCGTGTGTAGTGTAACCTTTGATTATTTTCGCACTTTTGCACTTGTTTAAGAGATTATCTTAGTTATTGTAGTAGGCCCCTCTTTTGAAGGCGACGTTACCCTCAACCCAGTAGTTTGAGTCAGCAATGATACAATCCTAAAGGGTCGGATTATTGAAAGATAATTAATTAAGTTATTAATGCATAATGTGGTAGGCCCCTCTTTTGAAGGCGACGTTACCCTCAGCTAAGTAGTCTGAGTCAGCAGGGATACAGTCCTAAGTAGCTGGGTTAAAGTTTTAATAGTAATTTAACTTATGAGGGGATCAAAGAGTTTGAACCCCCGCCATCCAATACCTTTGGGTATTGAAGGAGGTCCTACTAAATTTGACCCAGGTCCTTTGCAGGATCTATACACTGAACAATGGCAAGACTCTTACCAAACCGTTCCCTTAACCCCCGACCAGGTAGCCAACATATCTCCATATAGATCGTGGAGATATGAATGGTGAAAATCTTTTATTTTATATAGACAGTAAAATAATGCCAAGACACCACGGACAAACGATAAGAAAGAATCACCTTCAACATAAGAAACTAGTAATTAAAGTCATTAATACAAAACCAATTAAAAAGTGCAAAAGATTAAAAATAAAAAGTATTACACTAAACACTTGTCTTCACCAAGTGATGTAAGAGACTTAGGCAAACATGGCCTTTGATTGTCAAGAACTCTTACGATCAATCTTGGATCCCGATACGACTCACACACTCTGTGATGGACAATGGATGATGGTGGTGGATGATGGTGTTATGGTGGTGGTGGGTGGTGGGTGAAGTGTGAGAGAGGTGGTGTGCCAAGGGATGAGTTGCAAGAGCTCCAAACACTCCTATTTATAGGCTGAACAGAAGCTCGGGCACGGCCCCGTGTCCATCTGACACTCTCTCTCTTCATTAATTGTAATTCGCAATTACAATAAATGCGTCTGCAGCAAGTTGACCACGCCCCCGTGTCCGCTGGGCACGGCCCCGTGGTGGGCAGTAGAAGCTTCTATAGGTTTTTCTTTTCTGCTGCTTCTTGGGCACGGCCCCGTGCTCGCTGAGCACGAGGCGTGTCCAGTCTTCTGTCTTCTCTGTTTTGCTTGGGAGGATGCTGTCGGGGAGGTCGGGCTTGTCACTTTTGTTCATTTTCTTGTATTTATGTTAGATTTTGCTGTCTTTTTGCTTCTTTCGTTATTTTGAGCTCATTTAATCCTGAAAATACAAAAGGAAGATAAAAACACACTTTTTCCAACATTAGTACTAAAAAAGGGTTAGTTTTAAGCCACAATTGATATAATTTATATGTTGCATTTTGTGCACATCAAAGAATTACGACCAAATCCTAAATCTAGCACACAAAAAAAAAATCTAAGTGAGAATTGAAAAATTCTAAATTGCCATCAGAAACATAAGGTTTTTTTTTTTTTTTTTTTTTACAATTAATAGTGCAGCTGTGTTGTCAAAGAAACATGCATGCAAATTGATCAATACCATTCAATTCATTAACCACATTAACCAACAGCCGCTGAACTTCAAAAACAACATCACATAAGGCACAACTCAAACCATCAGATCTTCAAAACTGAACAGTTTACAACATCAAATCTGATCAAAATCATCTAAAACACTCAAACAAAAAATGCACAGCTCACACTTAGATCACCAACAAGACGATCTATTCTCATACAACACTCGAACTAACAGGTTTACAAACCAATATATATGCTCAAACCCTAGAACGATATGAGAAAGAGACTGCAGAAATGTATGAGTGAAACCATAATAGAAAATGCAAAAATTTCTGCACAACTCAACTAAATCTAACAGATGATCAGTTCTACACAATGACAAACTACGATCATAGCCATAAATCTAGAACACGAGAGAATAAAAAAGAACCAGAAAAATGCACTTTTCTAATCAAACAGTGAATCACACGATTCAATACAATATGCGAATCATATACGATAAAAAACAAGAGTCTCACAACTTTAAAGATTCAGAACAATATTTTAAAATTTTGAATCACACCAATAAAAAACAAATCTAAAAAGAAGAGGATTCATGTCAAAACCTTGTAAACAGAATAATACAACATATCCAAATAACAAGGCATCATATGATTGCATAACAAAACCAGATACACATCTGATAACACATAAAAGTCACATGACTTTTAAACAGACAATGAATCACAAGATTCATAACAAATCTGATATAACAAGAATCACACGACTCTACATCAGATCACAATTATACAGGCATACAGTAAAAACCAATTTTCAGAGTAACTAAAAGTTCACATCACTTTTAATTAAAAAAAATGTTTCCCACAAGGAAAAAACAAACAAAGTTGTCTCAAACGTCAAGATAAAATCTAGAAATATACAATTAGTTAACAGTACCCTCATCATTATCAATGATTCGATAACCTAAAATACATATAGCAACTAGAACTCTAAAGATCGATGAGCTACACCAAATTAACGAAACTTTACCATCAGATAAGGTTCCAAGAAACCCATTAAGGCGCAGTTAAAGTCGAAAGACAAATTTATGATTGTTCGAGACAAAAGTGCAAAACAAAAAATTGAGAACAATAATAGACCTTGAGAGAGTTACTACTAGAACCTTAACAAAAAACCAGGTTTCAACACATAAATACATAATCTGTCTCACAAACTATATATCACGTTGAACAAAACTCAATTCTGACAAACAAACACTGATTATTAATATGATAATCAATCTTCTGACATAATGATTACCACAGATTCATAAAAATCAATAACCGAGGTCTAGAACAGTGAATACGTTCGAAAGAACAACATAGAACACATGTCAAGTTTCATGGATATCAACAAAGAACAAACATAGAACTCAAACTACCCAAACATTTTCGATTATAAAATCCTAAAACTTTCAGATGATTACACCAGATTCAACCCCTAACGACTAGAACGATTATCAACATGGTATTCTTCTATAACAACGACCAAGAACAGACAAACATATCAAGTTCAAAACGAATCTGTTCTTATAAACCCTAATCGCAGGGCCAAGAGAAAGAAAGTTTAAACCGCCAAAAATTGGAAATAGCAATATGCACTTACAAGTACTTGCTATCAAAAAAAAAAAAAAAAAAAAACAATGAAACAAATATGTTCATAATAGTTCTTAAAACTAAATAGGATTAAAAACAACTAACACAAACATACATTCATCTTAATGAGAACTGCAATAGTTCCATATTAACCAAAAAAACTATACAAAATTACCATTTATCTAGCAATTAGAGGCTAAAAAACAAATTCACCAAATTCAACTGAGCTCTACATAAAGCTTTTATTTTAGGTCAGCAAAATAAACCTCGTTAAAAGAGTTAATTTTTTGATACAAATTAAACACAACAAAACCATAAATTTTATCACATGTCTCTTTTAAATCTTTCCAAACTTCAGAGACTAACCTAGAGTAAACTTGACCTAAATACAATTCCTCGGAAACTGAATTAGATAACCAAGTAAAGACCACAGAATTACATCTTTCCCATTGAGTAGCAAGAGTTTCATTTTCTAGTTTCACAATAGACCCATCAATAAAACAAATCTTATTTTTAACTCGCAAAGCAAGAGTCATAGCGTTAGCCCAAACCGTATAATTCTCAGTCCCTTTTAGTTTTATATTAACAACAGTTAAATGCGTAGAATCACTAGCATGCAGATACAAAGGATCATCAGGTTCAAGCTTACTAATCAAGGTCTCACCAAACAAGTTCACAAAATCAGCCATTAAAACACAGTTATTCACAGATCAGCGAATGAGATGCACAGGTTTTACACGTAACAGACAACAACAGTGAAACAACAAGACAACTCAACAATCAGTGAATCTGTGCCAGGGGCCAGATGGTAGGTTCATTATTCAATAGGTGCCTACCCAAGTCTTTGCACAGACGCCAACCCTAAATCAACACCAGTGATGAATAACCAACAAGAAAACCAGTACTAAACAAATGCAACACAAAAAATAATCAAGACACAGAATCACAAGGTGAACCCTCTCTGTATCCTCAAAAAAACGACAACCGGTCCTCACTACCCTGGCATCAAACTATTAAATCAATAGCAATAAAGATTAAAAAAATGAAAAGAATAGATAGGAACAGACTCACAGGTTGCGCTCCAAGCTAGATCAATCTTGTAACCTCGATAAGTCGCCAAATGTTGTAACGGAAAGGGATCCACAGAAAACCAACAGCTGCGTCTTCAAAAAAAAATCCCAAATCTTACAGATCTAAACCGGCAGATACGACCAGGTTCTTTAACAACCGACTTAACAATAAATAGATTTGACCAAAGTAAGGTTGATTCATGAAGAGTTTATCTGAACCGATTCTTCTCCAGATCGATCCCTTGATTACACGTCTCCTAGGGTTTCAGATACATAACTCTTGAACCAAAAAAACAACCAGCAGAAGACCACAACTTGAATGAGAAATCACGAGATCCCTTGTCGGCCTTTAAGAGCAGAACATGTCTTCTTCACAGATGAACTCTTGGGGTTTCTCCTTTCAAATCTATGAGACCTTTTTTGTACGTAATCACAAAGAACCCTATCCAGTGAGATTCTTCCTTCAACCAGATGATTTTAGCGGAAACAATAACCAAGATTAGCAGACAAAGAATGGCCGATTGATTTTGACCAAAAAACCTGCGTAGTAATTATGAACCAAAACCCTAGATAATCTCAATAGAACCTTTAAAACTTAAAAAAGAGCCAACCATGGCTCTGATACCATGTCAAAATAATGATATCAAACTGTAATCAACAAGAACCCAAACCACAGAGCTTTATTACCCAACAGATTCGAAGATTACAACAAAAACAAAGAACGAATCAAAGATACAAGGGACACTAACTCTCAACCCTCAACTACAGATGATTATCAACACGATAATCATCAACTCTCACAAGATCTCACAACAAGATCACTAATACAAGGTGAATCAATGAATAAATCGACTGAAACCCTAAGCGATTTTAGAGAGAGAAACGAGAGAATACTTATGGAAAAATCTGGAAACAACTGATCTAATGTGATGACTTTTAGGGGATCTCTTATATAGAGACCCATAACCTTGAACTTGAACCCGGTTAACCTGGATGATGTTTGTAACAACTTGTCAATTTGTTATAACCACTTCTTTATTCTATAAGCCCAGGAACCAGCAGAAGAAGCCCAATACCTTCCATAAGCCCAGCAACCAGACTGATCAATCTAGAAGCCCAATACTTCCAGCACCTCAATAATTTAACATGTTACAAAAAACACTAAGTTATAACATGTACCAATAAAAACTAGTATTAAACTGAACTTAATAAAGATATATTTCAACATGGATGAGAAGGATCAAGAGTCGGGGATGTTAAAAACTCTCTTGTGTGCGTCCGTTTTGCCAGAATAGTTAAACTCTTTATTGTATGAAAAATCATTTTTGTTGTGCATGGCATTAAACTGATTATGTAATTGCTGATAAGTTAATCAAACCAAAGGTAGATCACTCATTGTAACACTATAAACTGATATAGTGTTAAGCAGATTATCACTTTGAAAGCACAAAACTATAAATCTGAATGAGCATAAGAAGTGGTTTAGTCGTCACATGGAAACACACTATTAAGAAGCATAGCCTTACCAATATATGTATTTTACTTTCTCTTTGAATCACTGGGTTATTGTGCTCTACATTTTTCAAATGTTTGTGTGAGTTTATCTTAAATTGACCTTCACACTAACTACTTTTTGCAGTATCGATCCAACAAAAACACCCTATCGATCCAACAAAAACACCCTGACGTGTGTCTAAAGCTCAACTATCGTCTTTGGATAAAATCAGTACTCTTAGTTGAAACCATCCTTTGTCTTTTACCAAATCAACCAATAACCAATTTGATTAATAACCGGCATGAAAAAACCGGTTAACCGGTGGTAATTCTCATAACCTAATACATATCGGATGACTTTGGGCCTCAAAATCTTTTCTAAATATAGCCCAGAATGGGGAAGACATGAGTGTTAGATGGAAATAAACAACTTTTTTTTTTCATCCAGGGTATTCCTACCACTGCTGTTCATCATTGATTAGGGTTTTTTTTACTGTCAGTCGGTTCACCGCTGCTGCTGTTGATTATGTTATGTGTGAAATGAAATTGAAATAGGGCCACATAACTGTTAAGCATGTGATGAATGTATTGTTTGGAGTATCATTTGTTGTTGTTATTGATTATTATTTAAATTTTGATGTTTTAGGTTGGCATTTTGAAGTTGCTCATCTGAAATTGGGCTTTAGTATAGTTAAATGATAAATCTTTATTTGATGGTCATGCAATTGCTTTAAACCTTTAGCAATGTAGTATACATAAATCTTAACTTAATGTATTAATGTTGTTGCTGTATTTGTCCTAATGGAATTGAAATTTAACAATATAGTTTTACCACACTGGAATAAAATTTGACCAAATAATGAATCTGCAAAATTAAAAAGGATGAGGCTAAACGTAAACCTTTTACGATTAACGCACCCCTTAAAATCATACTGGAGTGGGTACATTTAGCACAATCCTTTTAAAATAGTTGATGTCACAAAGTTAACAATTTTCTTTTAGTGGTTAGATCATATCTATTTATACCCAAACCTACTCTTACTCAAAACCAATACGAACATATTTCTTATAAAAACTACACGTGGTGACTTGTTCCGACCCCAGGATAGTTAAACTCTTTATCTTTTCAAAAATCATTTTTTGTTGTGTGTGGCATTAAACTGATTATATAATTGTTTATAAGTTAATCATAAGCAAAAGTAGACCAATCATGGTAACATTCTAAAGTGATATAATGTTTAGCAGATTATCACTTTCAAAGTACAAGTCCAAACACCCTCACTATAAATTTGAATGAGCATAAAAATTGGTTTAGACTAAACGGTATGGGGCTGGCCCTGCCCCAGCGAGCCCTGGCGCCGCACCCCCACACCGCCCCCTGGCCCCGTCTCGGCTTCTCCGTCTCCCCAACGACGCATGCGACGGGCCAACTTTCTCTCTCTTTCTCTCTTCTTTCTCTCTCCCCTCTCTCTCTCTCTCTCTAAAAAATCAAATCATTTATATTTTTTAATTGTTTTTATAAATAGCGTGGGCCCCATCCTCCATCCCCTTGGTCCATCCCCTTTAGGCGCATCTTCACTCTCGATGACGTGGTGGGTGACGTGACGGCCCATCCCCTTGGGGATGAGCCTCGCCATACCGATTAGTCTTAGTCCTTACATGGAAACACAATGTTAAGAAGCATAGCCACACCAATATATGTACTTTACTTTCTCATTGATAACTGGTTAACATACACACACATATCATATAATAAAACGTAGAGAAAGGTTATGTACAAATGGACTTTACATACTAACCGTGTACAAATGAGTTTAACATACTTAACGTGAGAAGTGAATGAGAGATTTTTTTTCCATCTCGTCAAACACGTGTATTAGTCCCGGATTCTAATTTTTTTGTGTATTTATATTAGTAGAGTCATTATGTAATTACTCTACTAGAGTAAATACAATTTTTTTTTGTTTTTTTTACAATTTGCAACTAAACATCATGTTTAAGTAGCACAAACAAAATCTTCCTTCACTTCTTATCCTAAGACCTATTTGTATGTTATGATCTATTTGTATTTGATCTTTACACATAAAATTTATTCATGATTTATATGTTTTTCCAATGAAATTATATTTTATTAATTCTATAACTTCAAAGAATAAAAAAGGATCTTTATGAGTTTCTTTTATATATTTGTATATTTAAATGTTTTTTTAAACGGTTAGGGGACCCGGGGCGGTCTCCAAAAGTTCCGTGATAGTATAACGCGATTGTTTATAACGCGTTGAACTCGACCGCCACCATATAACATAACGAGTGATGGCTTGTTTCAAAGTTTAACGCGTGGAAAAATTAACGCGTGATAGTTTGGGTTTGTGAGAGGAATTGTTGGTTGGGGGGAAATTGTTGGGTGTGGTGATGAGTGATGACCACCCCCACTAAAAATGGTTGTGAGTGATGGAAAAATGGTCAATGACATGGCGAAACTTGATTGGTGCTTGTGAGTGATAAATTCTATCACTAGTGAACCACCCCTAGTCCCCTTATTATGTAATTCTCTACATTTGGGCCATTATGTGGGTAAATCCTAATTATCGGATGATTCTAAGTGGGCTGATGTAGCCTAGAATGTGGGAAGACATAATACCACCGGTTATGTATTCTCATTTCTCACCACTGCTGCTGTTGATCGTTGATTAGGTTTTTTTTAACTGTTGATCGTTCTTTCGTCATCGGTCGCCGATTATTGTAGTCTCACCACCGCTGTTGCAATCCATCTAAACAAGGTTTGCCCCAACCAATTCCACTTGTGTTTTTCATTTGCTCTGAAAATCGAATTGATGAATGTAATGTCGCTTGTATCATTTGTTGTTATTCTTATTGTTATGATCTATCTACACGTGATGCACCAAACCCTTTCTTACCAAGATCAAAATGACAATGTTCTACATTTCCTAAATGTTCTGTTTGGCTTACTTTCTTACTTTCTCTGTTAGTTAGTGTCGTAAACAAAGTTTATTTTAAATTGACCTCCGTTACTGTAACTACTACTTTTTGCAGTAAACGAAAACACCCAGAGGTGAGATGAAATCTAAACGTTTGTCTAAAGCTAAACGATTGTCTTTGGATATCATCACCACACTTCCTCAACCCATAATAGAAACCATCCTATGTCTTTTACCTATCAAAGAGGCAGCAAGGACAAGTATCCTCTCAAGGGACTGGAGGTACAAATGGACCACCATTCCTAAACTTGTGTTTTCTACACCAGATGGATACCCAATAATGGAGACAAGTAAACTTATACGTGCTATACACCAAGTTATGTCATTGCGACAGGATCCAATACACGAGTTCACCCTTTCTTTACATGGTAACTGCTTTGGCAAAACTGGTTTACCTTCTTGTGAAGTTGATCAAATATTATGTCGTTTGTCAAAGAACCATCCTGTCAACAAGTTAATACTTGATTTTGGTGCATCATCTGATGATTGTTCGTATAATTTACCCTTCTCCGTCTTCTCCTCGTTGCATCACTTAACGGAACTATATCTCAGCTGGTGTGGTCTTGATCATCAACCGGCATTCAATGGATTTGGTAGCCTTGTAGTCTTATCCTTGGATTTTGTATGGATCTCTAGAAAAACACTTCTATGTCTTTTATCTAGTTGTCCATCACTTAAGAGCTTTAGGCTGGTAAGTAAGTTCTTACTCATTTTCTTGGGTTTTTGAAACTTATTTGAATATAGTAAGTTGCTGCAGATTATGCCCGAAGATCATGTTGTGGGGCATGAAAATTCCACCATGATTGAGCTATTCCAGTGTTTACCTTTGATTGAACATCTCACTATTTGGTGTGACACAATTTGGGTAACATTTATCCACCTTTAGATAATCAAAAGATCTAATTTATTCTTTTTAACTTTGTTTGTTGTTGATAATTGTTTTGGTTTATGTATGGTTCAAGTGGTTTGTTCCAGACTTGGTTCCACAAGAGCTTCCAACCTCACTAATCCATCTTAAATACTTCTGTTTGGAACAAATGTCTTTTCATCATGGCTATGCATTGACTTTTCTTGCTGTTTTGATCAAAAACTCCCCGAACTTGGAGAAAATTGAGCTAGAGGTAAGTAGTATAGGTCTGGTTGTATCGTATTCTCATGCCAAACAGTGACACAATAAACGACTCTTCTTGCAGATTGATATAGAACATTATCTCTTTAATGATACAAACTACGACTCCGATGTATTTGAAGAATATCATTCAGATGTTTGGTTGGAGCATCTGTCAAATGTTTGGTTGGAGCATCTGATTGAACTGAAGATTAGAGATTTTAGCAACTTGGAGCCTGAGTTGGAGTTTGTGAAGCTTATCTTGGCAAAGTCTCCCAAGCTGAAGAAGGTGAGCATAAAAAGCGTGGTTAAAAAGGATCAAGAGCCGGGGATGCTAAAAACTCTCTTGCGCACCCCACGCGTGTCTGCTGTAGAAATCGATGTTGTTTAGATCACTCGAGTTTCTTCAGAATTAAGGTAAAGATTTATGATTGTAATCTCGAGTTTTTGTATTGCTACCTATATTTCTATAACCTTTTCTAGAATTCTTCTGGATGTTTGACTACCATACATTTGGCAATCTTGACCCAACTATTATTTGGGTTGTTTTTGGACTTCAAATATACATTTTTGAGTAAGCGGATCAGAATGTGTATGAACTGTGATCTTGATTGTGTGGCTGACCTTTTGTTTAGTGTGGTATTTACATAACTGAAGTAGCTATTTACCAAAGTGAATGTATCTCTTGCTTCTTTATTGGTTTAATGCACGTGTATATGGTCAGGAAGTAACTGCATCAGCAAGAAACCCATGAATTCAGGCGGAGTGTTGTCAATGGTAGATGTATGAAAATGGTGGTTTGGTTAACTAGCGGTTCACCTTGGTTTATTTGGTTGTGTAAACACAAGTAACCATAACCAAGCCGAAAAGGTCAGTTATCAAAAAAAGAACTAAGCGAGCTGAAAAGGTCAGTTATCAAAAAAAAAGAAAAAAAAAAAAGAACTAAACGAACCGTCGTTTAACCATTTTCATTGGTTATGTCAGTTTGGTTAACTCATTTTTCGGTTATGGCTCTGTTAATTTGTTGTTTGCGGCATTAATTGGTGATGCCTCGGAAATTTTGAAGAAAGGATTTTAGATGATACTTGCCAAACATGTTGGTCACTGTCGGTTGGAACAATTTGGCGTCGGACAAGGCACCGTCAAAAAATTTATTGATAAGATTTCAGATGATATTTTTTGCCAGACTTTTTGATCATTATCAGTTGAAACACTTTGGTGACGGACGAGGCCCAGTGGAAATGTTTATTGAAAAGACACATGAAACCTTGCTAATTTTCACATCTTTCATTCTCATTCTCAAGCAGGATCGGTGGTTTAAATATGCCAAACGTGATGTTGTAATATGTTAATATAGTGGTAACCAGTTTGTTGAAAGTGGTGTTTGTTCTCAGGATAAAAAGTGGCCATGGTATCAAATGAGTTTGAAAATATAGGCTCGTTTTGTAAATGGTAACTCAAATCTAAATCTTCAGGAGGTCAAAAAGAGTTGAAATGGGTGGTCTAGGAATATTTGGGTGCCCCAAAATGGTTTCCACTTATATGCTTAAAACATGCGACTTGGGAAACCATATAAACAAAAATAAAAAGGTTCCGAAAGTAACAATGTTCGGTTGGAATCGACGTGGTACCCGTATTATTGAGACGGTATCTGTTTGTTTCGTCATGGTACGTGACGGACACACTACGACACTCATTATAACTTATGATACAAAAAAGATACTGTTAAAATAATATATATATATATATATATATATATATATATATATATATATTCAGTTTAATCAGTTTAATATAGATTTAAACATGTTATAACATGTGACACCTCGCGAAAATGTTCAACAACACTAGCTTCTTCAATGACCGCATGCTAAATTGTCGGGACGGAAATTCTTTCAACTTGGGGATAATTTGACATCCCGGAAAAACAAGTAACTTCCTGAGTCGATTTGTTGTATATTTTATAAAACACGAACTTTGGTTTCGCTTATATCCGTGTATATTGTAACGTGTGTGTATATATATAAATAAATGTCTTAACTTGAAATATTCATATTACGGAACTTGAACTCGTTACATCATCTAATCCAAACCCGCGTATTACGAGGCCCAAATCCGCGCACCCCTTTTTGCGGCCCAGCCGAAGCAGGCCCAAACCGCCCACCCACAACCCCTCCTTTGCGTCATGAGCAGCCCAAACACACCCCCTTGTCCTCGGTCCAACCCCCAAATCACAAAGCCCATGTTTTTCTTTTTTATCCTATACGCATACATGTGTGTGGTTTGGAAAGTGGTACGTTTTGTACATTTGTTTAAATTGTGGTTTCTAACCGTGATGAGTTTATTTTACAATTCCGCTGCAAACATGAAGTACATTTTTAGAACTTTTAAACTAAATTACCAATCGTATCATTTTGGAATAATTTACACATTTCGTAAACGGTTCAAAATAATTAGTGGCTGGATCCTAGGCAATCGCACGCCTCGTGGTAATACTCCGCATGTAGAAATTTTGAGGGTTTGACATAATATTTGTTTGCTTTTTTTCTTATGAGGTTTGGATTGGACTTGGGCTTGCATTACTGGGCTTAGAGAATGTCTTGCTGAGTTGATGGGCTGCTAGTGGGCTGCTGTTTCTGTGGGCTTAAAGTTCTATTGTTGTGCGAAGGCAGAAGGCTGTTATAAAAACTTATAAGTTGTTATATTCTATTCTACTACATATTCTACTACAAGATAGGGGAATAGTGACAGGCAGTTGGTCTGGCACTTCCCTATTGGACCAACATATTTTTAATTCTACTACATATACATTTATAAGATAGGGGAATAGTGCCAGGCAGCTGGCCTGGCACTTCCTTATTTGACGAACATATTTTTAATTTAATTTAATTTCCAGCTTAAAATTACGGTTTCGTCCTTTGTTTAAAATTATGTTTTACCCCTATTTTAAAATAAAATTATCTTTTTGCCCTGGCTCAAAATTTACGCTTTTACCCTCGGTTCAAATACCCATTTCTAATTCTACTTCCAGTTTAAATTTACGTTTTCGCCCTCCGTCTAAAATTACGCTTTTGCCCCCCCCCCCCCTCAAAATAAAAATATGTTTTTGCTCTTAGCTCAAAATTACGATTTTGCCCCCACTCAAAATTACGTCTTTGCCCAGAGTTCAAAATAAAATTATGTTTTCCCCCATAGCTCAAAATTATGATTTTGCCCTCAGTTTAAAATTATGAATTCGCCCCCAGTTCAAAATATTTTTACGATTTTGCTCTCTGTTCAAAATTATGATTTTGCTCTTATTTCAAAAATTACGATTTCTCCCCCGGTTAAAAATTATGATCTTGCCATTGTTTTACTTTTTTTTTTGCAAACCTATAGTACTGTTTTATTTTGCTTGGTTGACTCAATATAACTTTTATTGTGTCAAGCAGTTGTCTAACACTCGCTCATTGGTCCTGACAAATTAGTATTTTACCCCCAGCTCAAAATTACAGACCTGTTATTGTTTTAATTTTTTTAGCAAAACTATGGTAGTGTTTTCGTTTAATTGGTTGTCTCGATGTATTTTTTTAGATCGTTTTATAAATAGTATGTACAAGTAACCTAAAACATGCATACATGTTATGAAACTATGAAATATTTGATTTAACGCCCTGTAACGTGGGCGGACATAGGTGTAATTTTTATTCGTCCAGACATGCCTGGTACATGCTCATTTGTGTTGAAAAATTACAATTTTGCTCTCATTTTAAAATTATAGTCTTCCCATCGTTTTAGTTTTTTTAGTAAAAGTATGGTAGTGTTTTTGTTATAACTGGTTGACTCGATGTAATTTTTTTTGAGATCGTGTTATGAGTAGTATGTACAAGTAACCGAAACACAAACATACATGTTATGAGAGAGAAATATTCGGCTTATTGACCCGCAACGCGGGCGGGGCAAAAACTAGTTGTTTCAACAAAGTCAAGTACACTAGGTCCAGATTATCCGTTTGTCAAAAGTGGGTAGCGGGTCAGTATAAAAGGAGTCTCATTGCATTATTGGAGATAGCTCAAATATTTTTTTCCATCAGTGTTCTCTCGTTTCTCTTTCTAGAAAGCGCTTAGGGTTTTTTGTTGATTATCATTAAATCATCTTATTTTAGTGATTTGTGTGTGAGATCTAGTTATCGTGTTGGTAATCATCTGTAGTTGACAGTTGAGAGTTATTGATTCTTGTATCGAGTGAGTCGTTCTTCAGTTGTAATCTTCAGATCATTTGGGTAAATACTGTTTGGTGTTTGGTTTATCAATTATCATCTTGATATCATTGTATTTGACATATACTATATTGCAAATACCACTCCGTTTTCAATGAAATTTATACTGAAACCATAAAACGGAGTTGTATTGATTTGGCTCGTCATGAGAAAGAACAAAAATCAATTATATTTAAAGCATTTGAATTTTTATTGAAACGTAGATGCAAATAAACATGTCGCAACAATATATTCATAGTTTTACAAAACATTGCATTATATTATTATAATAACAAAAAGAGTAAAGGACATAGGTATATAAAAAAACTAAATGCGAGGTATCTTTGATAGAATATACGTTTATACTCCGATTACTTGTACATTACTACTCACAACTTGGTTTCGAATAAAAATTATATTGGGACATAAAAAAATACGCACATCTTAATGAAACATCAAATCTTAAAAGTAATAAGAGAAAAACAAAATATATTTGATTATTAATTATAATTATAACTAGGTTTAAATAAAAGTTCATCGCGTTGCGGCGAATTTCTTTTGTTATTTAGTTTGTGTTTACATGTGTTTTGAAATTACTACGAGCGTGTTGCGAACAAAACTGCTGACAAGAATAAAAAGAAAATGTAGAAAAAAACACTAAAAGATAACCGAAAGAAAATCAACCAAAAAAGTTGTATGGTAACTATGTTGTTCGTATGAAACCGTGGTCAGAGATGAACAAATTGTTCTGGGTACCGGTACCAAATTCGCTTAACCGAAAGATCTTAAGTACCAATTCGGTACCGACTTTTGGCGTTCCTGGTTCACTACCGTTTTTTACCTTCATATACCGGTACCGTAACCGGTATTTTCGGTATCAGTACCGATTCTGTATCGGTTGGTGTCACTGCCCCCGACCCGGTTTGACCCGTTTCAGGAGCCGCGGGACAGGAATCCCGTGGTATTTAATTTAGGCGACAGCGGAAGTCTTTTTAAAACAGGATCTCTTAATAATTTAAACTGCTCGTTTCATAATTTAGGGATAAATTCCCAAAATTTACAATAATGTGATTTCTCAGGGAAATCTTTATTTTCAAAACATGTTCATTTATTTATTTACATTGAGCCACTTTTCTAAGCTGGGAGTGCTCCACGGCACTTTTCTTTGCTCATACCAGATCACCTGAAACATGTTTGAAAAAGGTTTTGTCAGCAGGGAAATACTGAGTGAATCATTCATTTTGCTGAAAACGCCACATTCGTTATAATCTACAGTATTAAGGGGAATTACAATGTTTCTGATATCAAACCAACTACCCACAGTATTTGTCACTCGACCATCCATTGGCTAGCCCATTTGTCCAATGGTGTCTGTGACTGTGGTCAGGTCACCCCTTGGCCACCCGTTTGTCCAAGTGTGACGGGAAATAAGTAATGTATACAAAACCCCACATACCGGCTGTAATTTGGTGATTACATAGACTTAATCCCTGTAATTATAACTTTAAAAAATAACTTGGAGTTTTGTAAAACAGTTGACCCACAAACTGTGAGAAAAGAGTTTATAAAAGTGGAATGACTCACATTGTAGATTTACGAGCAGAGTATAAGCTTTACTGATTAGCCTTTTAACCTAATTTAAATAACAATGCACACACAAATGGGATTAGTAACTAATTCAGCAGTTACGTCAATTCACGAGATTAAACCCTCACAACTATTATCAAGTGCAATACTTAACAATTCAATGGATTCACAACGAATGACAGAGCATAGTCCGAATTCGAACAGCACTCAAACATTCAAGTCGAAATCACAATGAATAACAAAGTACAAGCTCAATTTGAGCAGCACTCGGACAATTGTTGGATAGTTATAATCGATCGGACGTTGAATCGTAATAGCGATCGAGTTATTACCCTGATTGTGGCAGCACCTCATGATCGTGTGTGTTTAATTGTGATATAACAGTGATAATTCGACGTCTACAGAAGCTATTCACGTCATTCCAAGTCCCCTGTTCAAGTCCCAAGGTCGGCTATTTATAGCCAAAATTTGGCCTTGCTTACGGACCGTAAGCCTGATCCCTTACGGTCCGTAAGGGATACCTATAGGTCCTAGACTTGCCATGCACGGGAGTAGCTTGCATGAATCAAAATTTTCAACCAATCAGAAGTTTGCAACGTTTGAATTTAGATAATTATCAACTAGGGTTTGCCCCCTTCGAGTTTTAGGGGCCCTGATCCTGATTCCGATCATTCTGAAAATTTTAGGGCTAGTGCAGAATTAATTGGGTGTCTCAATTAGGGTTTTCTTATTAACTAATTATTGTCCTAACTATTGATTTTAGTGGCAGTTGTTACATCCTCCCCACCTTAAGAAAATCTCGTCCTCGAGATTTACTGAAATAGATGAGGGTACTTTCGCTTCATCTCTGATTCCAGTTCCCAAGTGTATTCTGGTCCTCTCCTGGATTCCCATTTGACTTTTACTAGCACTAGTCGTTTGTGTTTGAGAAACTTGATTTTTCGATCTTCTATTTGTAGGGGTTTCTCTACGAATTTTAGCTTTTCATTTACCTCTATATCTTGGAGAGGTACTACCAGGGATTCGTCTGATAAACATTTCTTGAGATTGGATACATGAAACACATCATGTACTCCAGCTAATTCTTATGGTAGTTGTAAACGATAAGCTACTGCTCCTATTCGTTGGATTACAGGGAATGGTCCAACATATCTGGGACTCAGTTTTCCTTTCTTACCGAATCGTACTACTCCTTTCCAAGGAGATACTTTTAATAGTACTTTGTCTCCGACTTGGAATTCTAACGGCTTGCGGCGATTGTCTGCATAACTCTTCTGACGATCTCTAGCAGTCTTCAGTCTTTCCTTGATTTGCGATATCTTGTCAGTAGTTTCTTGCACAATCTCTGGTCCTGATAACTAACTTTCTCCTATCTCTGCCCAACAAACAGGAGTTCTGCACTTGCGTCCATACAGTGCTTCGAAGGGAGCAGCTTCGATGCTCGAATGATAACTATTGTTATAGGAGAATTCAATTAATGGTAAATGGCTATCCCAATTACCACCAAAGTCAATTACACATGATCGGAGCATGTCTTCCAGGGTTTGTATCGTCCTTTCACTTTGTCCATCTGTTTGAGGATGATATGCAGTACTCAATTTAAGTCGAGTTCCCATTGCTTCTTGGAAACTTGTCCAGAAACGGGAAGTAAAACGACTATCTCTATCCAATACAATGGAGAGTGGGACTCCATGTAAGGATACTACTTCATCTACATACAACTTGGCTAACCTTTCCATGCTAAAGGTTTCCTTCATTGGTAGAAAATGAGCTGATTTGGTTAATCGATCCACAATTACCCAAATAGCATCATTACCTTTTCTGGTTCTGGGTAACTTAGTAACAAAATCCATTGTTATGAGTTCCCATTTCCATACAGGCATTTCTAGCTGTTGTAGTAGTCCTGAAGGTTTCTGATGTTCGGCTTTAACTTGTGAACAGGTTAAACACTTAGATACGTATTCGGCTATATCCTTTTTCATTCTTATCCACCAAAAATTATTTCTTAAACCCTGGTACATCTTATTATTTCCTGGATGTACAGTATACCTAGATTTATGAGATTCTTCTAAAATCTTATTTCTTAATTCTCCTTGCTTAGGTACCCAAACTCGTTTCTTGTGGAATCTCCAAATTCCATCTCTTCCTTGTTCTAATTCCTTTAGATAACCTTTCATTCCTTCGGCATCGTCCTTGATTGCCGTTCCTTGAATTTCCTTTATTTGTTCCATTAAATCTAATTGTAGATTTAACCTAAGAGCACGGACTCGCTTGTGCTTTTCATGATATTTACGACTTAAGGCGTCGGCAACTACGTTCGCCTTTCCTTCGTGATATTGAATATCACAGTCGTAATCACTTAAGATTTCCATCCACCTTCTTTGCCTCATATTTAACTCTTTTTGCCCAAATATATACTTTAAACTCTTATGGTCCGTATAGACAGTAAACTTACTTCCATACAGATAATGTCTCCAGATCTTAAGGGCGAAAATTATGGCTCCTAACTCTAGATCATGAGTTGTATAATTTTCTTCGTGCTTTTTCAATTGCCTAGAGGCATACGCAATTACCTTTTTGTGTTGCATCAACACACATCCATATCCTAATTTTGAAGCATCACAGTATACTTCAAAATCCTCGGTTCCTTCGGGTAAAACTAAAATTGGAGCATTTGTCAATTTGTGCTTTAGAATCCTAAAAGCTTCCTCTTGTCTAGATCCCCATTCAAACTTAACGGCTTTACAGGTTAGCTTAGTTAAAGGTACAGCTATCCTAAAGAAATCTTTAATAAATCGTCTATAATATCCAGCCAATCCTAGAAAACTTCTAACTTCCATAGCCGTTCGTGGAGCTTTCCAATTCGTGATTGCTTCTATTTTAGCAGGATCTACGTGAATTCCTTCGTGATTCGCCATATGACCTAAAAATTGTACTTCTTGTAGCCAGAATTCGCACTTTGAGAATTTAGCGTACAACTTTTCTTTTCTTAACAAAGTTAAGAGTGCATGTAAATGTTCACAATGTTCCTCCTGACTTTTGGAATAAATGAGTATATCGTCAATGAACACGATTACAAATTTATCCAAGTATGGTTTACAGATTCTATTCATCATGTCCATAAATGCGGCTGGAGCATTTGTTAATCCAAAGGGCATGACTGTAAACTCATAATGACCATACCTAGTTCTGAAAGCAGTTTTAGGTATGTCCTCCTCTTGTACTTTCAACTGGTGATATCCAGATCTTAAATCTATCTAAGAGAAATACCTAGCTCCTTGCAATTGATCAAAAAGATCATCAATCCTAGGTAATGGGTATCGGTTCTTAATTGTAACCTTATTCAATTCCCTATAATCGATACACATTCTCATTGATCCATCTTTCTTCTTTACAAACAACACTGGTGCACCCCAAGGGGATGAACTAGGTTGTATGAATCCTTTGCTTAGTAATTCATCTAATTGCTTTTTCAATTCTAGCATTTCAGTAGGTGCTAATCGATAAGGTGTCTTAGCTATTGGTGCAGTACCTGGAATTAAATGAATTCTAAACTCTACTTCCCTATCAGGTGGTAAACCAGGTAATTCTTCAGGAAAAACATCTGGGTATTCTGAAACTATAGGAATGTCCTGGAGTTCCTTACTTTTAGTGTTAATGATTACAGAAATCATATACACCATTTCTTGTTTCCTTGAATAACTAGCCAATTTCATTACTGAAATGAATTTCAGTGGCTTCCGAGGTCTATCTCCTATAATTATAATTACTTCTCCTGTGGGAGTACGGATTTCTACGGAATTCTTATCACACAGGATTCGGGCATGGTTGGCTATTAACCAATCCATTCCTAACACTACATCGAATCCGGCTAAATTCATAGGTAACAGAATTGCAGAAAACTTATGACCTAACAATTCTATTCTTACTTCTTGCAAAACCTTGTCTATGTTGACAGAATTTCCACCTGCCGTTTCAACAGAAAAGATCTGCCTAAGGGTATTTAGAGGTAAGTTAAGAGCTTGACAGAATGCAGTATCAATGAAACTTTGGTTTGCACCAGAATCAAATAATACTTTTGCATAGACGTTATGCACTAAGAACGTACCCGCTATCACGTCTGGAATGAGTTCGGCTTCTTGAGTGGTCAGCTGGAATGCTCGTGCATTTTTCTTAGTAGTTCCTTCAGTCGTTTTAGCTCTACTGTCTGCTGGTTTAGCTAACTTAGGGCATTCGGACTGGAAATGTCCTGTTTCTCTGCAGTTATAACAAACTTTTGTTTTCCTTCTGCAGTCTTCTTCCCGATGTCCTTTCGCTTTGCAAAAGTTGGAAAATATATTGCACTGTCCATAGTGTTTCTTTTTGCAATTTCTACAAAAAGGAGGTGACGAGTATTGCCCGGTTCCTCTTTTCTTGAATTTATTGCTATTATTACCTACGCGGAATCCTTGGGTAATCTTCTGAGCCAATTCTTTCTTGCGGTCTTCTTCTCTGATGCGGACTAGTTCATCAGTTAAGGTATTAGCTAATTCTACAGCATCGTCAATTGTGCGTGGTCTCGCAGCTTTAACGATGTTACGGATTTCTCCAATTAATCCCCAAATATAACGGGAAATAAGTACCGGTTCTGGCGAAGCCAGGGAAGGTACCACTCTTGCATATTCGAAGAATGTCGAAGTATATCCTCGACAGTCTACACCTAACATACGATGACTCAGGAACTTGTTTGCCATTTGTTCCTTCTCGTATTCGGGACAGAATTTTCTTTCGACAAGACGCTTAAATTCTTCCCAATGCATTGCATAGGCCACCTTTCTTCCTTTTGCTTGTAGCACCGTGTTCCACCATTCTAACGCCCCTTCTTTGAACAAGTTTGATGCATACATCACTTGATCTTCTTCAGCACATTTACTTATTGCAATTACTGCCTCGGTTTTCTCTAACCAACGCAGTGTTGCAGTTGCCCCTTCATTACCTGCAAATTCTGTGGGTTTACAGGCAAGAAATTCTTTGTAAGTGCAACCAGGCGTTGCAGCTTTCATTCTTTTAGGGAGTGGGGCCTGTTGCGGATCATGATCGTCATGATTGCCGCCTCCATTTATGCTGTTACTGCCGTTATCTTCCGGAATACGTTTACTAGGAATTAATTGTGGTTCGGCAGGTTTCTGAACATCAGCCACGATTTCTGGAATAGCATTGGCTATCCCTTGAGCAATAAAGTGTTCAATATCTTGTCTAGTTATATATTGATCTTCCTGATTTTGCTCAGACTGATTTACTTCATTAACTGGTTCACTATTAGCGTTTTCCATCTGCTAATTAGAAATTATTAGTGTCTAATTATTAATATCAAAATTACAGATACATACACAGAAAAACACATAGATCAGCCTAACATGCAAGCATAGTCAAAATTGTCGATGCCTCGACTTCTGTTTTGTTTCATATATTATACCTGCTTCAATACACACTTTTTATCTTACAGTGTTTTATTGCCTATTTTACAGAATCAGTTTTACTATTTTAGTTATAATACAAACAAACTTTTCCAACCCTTCCTATCTTTTGGTCCACTGGCAGTTTCAGTAACGACGTTCCCTCTCGTCGTACTTCCAAGAAATCTGCTCCCCCATTTCTCGGATCCTATTCCCGGTGCCTATCAGTTCTTCACCAAACTGACGTAGCTCAGCTAAATTTTCATAGCTCATTGGCGGATTAGGGATAGGTTCTGGATCAAATTGTGGGAGAAAACTATAGGGACTATTAATTATATTTTGGAATTGCCAGTCATTGGTCCACCATTCCTCCATTTGGCCTAATGGTCGGGTGTGAACTAGTGGGTCTGGAATAGCTGGTCTTAGGTTTATTGGGAATTGGGCTGTAGCAGGATAAGAGAAGAGATTATTGTTGATAGGTTCTAGAACATCACAATTATCCAGTAGGCGGTCTATTTCGTCCTGGAATGTGGTTTCCTCAGACTGTTTAGAGCTTTCTCTGATATCTATTCCCTTTTGCTTTAGGTCTATCCCTAGTTCTGCTGGCTTGGAACTTTCTCCGGTTTCTATTTCTTTTCCCTTGCTCACACTCACAGGATTTTCTATTTTAGGGAGTCTCCTAGGTTTCTTTCTACGCACTTTTCGCCACCCTACATATCTTCTCTTCTTTTTAGGTTTGGCTTTTTCCAGCGGTGGAGCTTGGAATTCCAGAGGTTCCTCTATGTCAGCAATGTAACCAGTGAAGTTGTGGGAGACTTCAATCGGCACAGGATAGAGGTTGAGATTCTGACATGCTTCCGACATCTCATTCATGCTGTACGGCATACATGCAAAATGCACAAAATGCTAAGTTAAAACTTTGGAACAAAGCTTAACAAATAAATATTTTTTATTGCATACCAATTTGTACAACATACACAAATAGAACACATTCAGATCTATTTATTTATTTACTGGGAAGTAAATATTTCTAGGTTTAAAGCTTAAAGATTTGCATTTTCTGCTACAGTGGCGAGCAGATACAGGTTTGCCCATTTTTCATCTAAGTTATTTTCCCTTGGTGGATTATTATTATTTTCCTGAATTTCTGGGTTAAACCTCACTCTCTTGGTTCGGGGTTTCTTTTTCTCTTGACCTTTTCTAAGGATTGAATTCCTTTTCTCTGGTGTAAGTGGGTTTTCATAGTTGGCCTTACGGACAAAGATTCCCTCTTCTAAATTGGTGGGAGATTTGGAGGAAGAGGTTCCCTGTTCTTTAGGTGTACTATCTAATTTGCGATAGATAGCAGAAATCTTTTGTTTACCCATACTGTAATTTTAACAATTAATCAGTTAATAAGCATATATTCACAGAATAACAAATAAAACTTTCCTAATTAACATAATGAGCTTTAATCAGTAAGCTTAAAACAGTGGCTCTGATACCACCTTTTTCCTGTCACTGCCCCCGACCCGGTTTGACCCGTTTCAGGAGCCGCGGGACAGGAATCCCGTGGTATTTAATTTAGGCGACAGCGGAAGTCTTTTTAAAACAGGATCTCTTAATAATTTAAACTGCTCGTTTCATAATTTAGGGATAAATTCCCAAAATTTACAATAATGTGATTTCTCAGGGAAATCTTTATTTTCAAAACATATTCATTTATTTATTTACATTGAGCCACTTTTCTAAGCTGGGAGTGCTCCACGGCACTTTTCTTTGCTCATACCAGATCACCTGAAACATGTTTGAAAAAGGTTTTGTCAGCAGGGAAATACTGAGTGAATCATTCATTTTGCTGAAAACGACACATTCGTTATAATCTACAGTATTAAGGGGAATTACAATGTTTCTGATATCAAACCAACTACCCACAGTATTTGTCACTCGACCATCCATTGGCTAGCCCATTTGTCCAATGGTGTCTGTGACTGTGGTCAGATCACCCCTTGGCCACCCGTTTGTCCAAGTGTGACGGGAAATAAGTAATGTATACAAAACCCCACATACCGGCTGTAATTTGGTGATTACATAGACTTAATCCCTGTAATTATAACTTTAAAAAATAACTTGGAGTTTTGTAAAACAGTTGACTCATAAACTGTGAGAAAAGAGTTTATAAAAGTGGAATGACTCACATTGTAGATTTACGAGCAGAGTATAAGCTTTACTGATTAGCCTTTTAACCTAATTTAAATAACAATGCACACACAAATGGGATTAGTAACTAATTCAGCAGTTACGTTAATTCACGAGATTAAACCCTCACAACTATTATCAAGTGCAATACTTAACAATTCAATGGATTCACAACGAATGACAGAGCATAGTCCGAATTCGAACAGCACTCAAACATTCAAGTCGAAATCACAATGAATAACAAAGTACAAGCTCAATTTGAGCAGCACTCGGACAATTGTTGGATAGTTATAATCGATCGGACGTTGAATCGTAATAGCGATCGAGTTATTACCCTGATTGTGGCAGCACCTCGTGATCGTGTGTGTTTAATTGTGATATAACAGTGATAATTCGACGTCTACAGAAGCTATTCACGTCATTCCAAGTCCCCTGTTCAAGTCCCAAGGTCGGCTATTTATAGCCAAAATTTGGCCTTGCTTACGGACCGTAAGCCTGATCCCTTACGGTCCGTAAGGGATACCTATAGGTCCTAGACTTGCCATGCACGGGAGTAGCTTGCATGAATCAAAATTTTCAACCAATCAGAAGTTTGCAACGTTTGAATTTAGATAATTATCAACTAGGGTTTGCCCCCTTCGAGTTTTAGGGGCCCTGATCCTAATTCCGATCATTCTGAAAATTTTAGGGCTAGTGCAGAATTAATTGGGTGTCTCAATTAGGGTTTTCTTATTAACTAATTATTGTCCTAACTATTGATTTTAGTGGCAGTTGTTACAGTTGGCACCAAGCTCATCCCTACCCCTGAAACTAAAAAAACAGAAAATTTTAAGTTGAAGAAAATCAACAAAAAAAGTTGTACGATAACCGTGATCAGGGATGAACAAATGGTACCGGGTAGCAGCACTGAATTTCCCGAACCAAAATATTTAATTTCTAATATCAATTCGGCACCAACTTTTGGCGTTTTCTATATTAGTGCCGGATTTTACCTTTATGTACTGATACCGAACATGACCGTCCCGGTATTTTCGATACCAGTACCGGTTCGATACCGGTTGACACCAAACTTATCCAAACCCCTGATATTAAAAAAAGGATTAAAGTTAAAAAGAAAAGAAAATAATTATTATTATAATATTAAATAATAAAAGTATTAAAAAAACTATATATTATTATAATTTTTAATTATAATATTAAATAATAAAAGTATAAAAAAACTATATATTATTATAATTTTTAAATTTTTAAATCACTATTCATTTCAATTCTAATATTAACTAGAATTACGACCCGCCGCAATGCGGCGGGGATTCTTTAGTTATAACTAAGTCGATTTAGGACGCGCACGTTATGTTGAACCTGTCAAACGGGAAAAAATAAACGATGTAAAAACGTCCACCCACAAATGCACGTAGCGTCGTGTTAACTCGCAAAATTTAGAACGAAACGTAAAAACGTTAAACCAAAGACGCACGTTGCGATGTGTTAAGTCACAAAATTTAGAACGAAGCATAAAGCGAAAAATTTGCGAAAAAGGAAAACTATAAAGGACCAAAGTTGAAAGTAAAAAAAGTTGTGAGAATAAATTGCAAAAGATAAAAATTTGGTGTTAAAAGTAAAAAAAAAAACAAATAGTTTTGGGTTAAAAGTAATTTATGAAATGCTTTTGGGTGAAAAGTAAAAAAAAAAAAAATTTTAAATCCCCCAAAGCCAAGGTTACAACAACCATACGCGTAACCATTTTTTCTTTGAAAAACCCCAAAGCCAAGATTACAACACGCAAGTAAAAAAAAATCAAAGTGGTTAAATCTCAAAAGATGGAAACTTTTGAATTAGAAGTGAAAAATCAAATTAATCAAAGAGGTTAAATTATATAAGATGGAAACTTTTGAATTAGAAGTGAAAAATCAAATTAATACCTTCACCTAAATTACCAAAGATTAAAACTTGAAACTTAAATTGTCAAAGATTAAAAATTTAGGGTTAAAAAGGAAACAAAGATTAAAACTTTAAACTTAAATTGTCAAAGATTAAAACTTTAGGGTTAAAAAGGAAAATTCCTTTTTTTTTTTGAAAAACTCCCAAAGCTAAAGATACAACAACCTTATGCACAATTAACTTGCTTATTTATATGTTAATAATACATAGTAAAGTAATATTAATATATAGTAATATATAGTAATAATAAGATAATAAAAAAGTAAAAGTTTAAAAAATGTTTAGCATACTACTATTCGCGTTCCGCTCATTATCACATACTACAAAAAGCAACTTAGGTTGTGTTTAATGAACCAACGTATCGCTTCGTCGGAAGACACCATTTCATTGAAAATATATATGCTTTAAGTTGCTTTTAGAGTCACAATTGTGTCGCTTCTTCGGAATGGAAGGCAATGGTTATTTCAAATTCAAAATATATACATAAACCTTTCCCACCATTACTACCACAAACTTCCGTCCGTAACCGTCCACGTCGACGTCGTCTTATTTTATCTATTTACGATCTTCGACACTCCTGTTGATCTCTACATTGTGCCCAATCTCCGGTATGTTCCACTACTATCGTTATCTGTTTTCGTTATTGTAATTCAAAATTTGTCGGTAGAAAAGCAACTGTTATCCCCGTTTGCTCTTTCGATGGTGATCAATCTCTTTGTTTTACGATTATTCTCGATTCTTTCTTTACTTTCATACGTACAATTCTTTTGATTAGAAATGGAGATGTAGATAAACCAATAAAACGTGATCATGTTAAAAAATAATTCAAAGAACATGGTAAATATAGACAAAAATATTAACAGAATATCCGATCTTTGTTTGTCTGTACATATATATATATATATATATATATATATATATATATATATATATATATATATATATATATATATATATATATAGGGGAAGGTTCAAATGAAAACCACTAGTTAACGCGAAAACTCGAAAACTAATTAAAAAAAGCCAAAAAAACATACAAAAAAATTTTTTTTTTGCAATCCAAATTTCGCAGGTTTTTTAATATAAAAAAAAATTCAAAAAAAAAAAAGTTTTTTTGTGTAGTACACATGTGTAATACTGCACATATGTATGTGTACTACACATACACATGTGCACTACACAAATTTTTTTTTTTTTTTGAAATTTTTTTTTATATATATAAAAACTAGTGATTTTTATTAAAAAAAATTGAAAAAAAAAATATTTGTGTGTTTTTTAGGCTTTTTTTAGTTAGTTTTCGAGTTTTCGCGTTAAAAGTGGTTTTCATTTGAACCATCCCCTATATATATATATATATATATATATATATATATATATATATATATATATATATATATATATATACACACCTTTTGATTTAAATGATTGTCTAGAAAAGCCTAATTCTTTTGATTCCAAATGAAGTCAACGAGATTTGAAAGGATAATCAATAACACAGTTCCCATGTTTATATGATGTATATTCACACAGGAAAATCAATTAGGTTTCGCGCTTTTTGAATGTGGTTTAACTCTTCAATTTTGCCGGCCAGAAGAATTATCGTGACTCCCTGATCTTCGTTCTTCTTTATATAAGATATAGAGTTCGGTATTTCTAGACTTAGTTGATGACAAATCTGTTGTAAAGGGGAATTTAAGTTTACTAATGAGATCAAAAGAACACTTGATTTGTTCCACAACAATATGCTTGACACCTCTTCCTCCGTTCACACATGTCACGAACTAAATTGGTGCGCTTTTCTTATCAAAAATCAAAGGAATAATAATATGCTGAACACCATGTTTGGTTCAAGATTATCTGAAAATGAATGTGTTTGTTGTTGGTGATTTTGGGTTTTCTGATTTATAGGGGTTTTAGGTTTCGACTTTGGAGACAAGTTTTCTGGAGGTGATAACTTAATTTTGACTATTAGAAGTTGTCCAAATGTGAAGCAAATTTTTTAAGCTATGGTTTAAACGATAATAGAAAAAGAAATGTACAAAAAGCAAAGATACCAACGGTTATGAACGGGGATGAAAAAGGAGGTGTTGGTATTTTTTTTGAATGGCAAAGGTTAAATTACTCCTACTTCTAAAGTAGACCAATAAATACTAAACTACTCCCCATGCCCGAATTTGAACCCTGGTCTTTTCTCCAAGAGGTAAGAGCCTCTACCACCCAGCTATAGGTGGAATGGCTAGGAGGTGTCGGTATAATTAGGCATTTCAACAAAATTTGCATTGAAATTCAATATTATAGGTATAATTATCCTATCGTTTTGACGGAGATAAAGAAAAACTAAACGAATGTAGAGAATTAGTAATAAGCATGTTAATGTATTACTTCCTTTTCTTAGAAACTTTACTATTTCTTTTTTAGAATAAAAAAAAATATCACATTCAATTGAATTTCTCATAATACATTTTATTCAAAATTTAAGTTAACACATTGTTTTGATGATTATCATTATGATAATCATTATCTTTATCCTTCTAGAATTAGGGTATTACATATTTGACTACCCAAATGATGTTCCGGTTTGAAATAAAGTTCTACCCTCGATTTCAAAGGATATTTACAAATAGTACTTGAGAAATTGAAAGGACAACCGATTGAATGAGATAGTTATTGAAGTCATGTTAAACATAATAATCATTTAATGAGATAGTTAACTATGAAATTAACGACATGTTCATTTTAATACTTTTATTTGCAGTTAATCAATATCATGTAGCAACGCGCGGGTTAGCGTCAACTCGTTATATACAACTAGCAGATTGCCCCGCACATTGATGCGGGAGACCTACACGTAGAGAACCAAAAATTGCGTACAATATTTATACAAATTTCTTGTACTAAATTAACATTATCAGACACTTTAGGACATTTTACATACCAACCTCATCGAGATACAAAATTTAAAGTATATAACAGGTAGCCTTGCAGGACATCTGCCTATAACATTATACAAAATACCCATTCGACAACATGTAATCATCATTATGAAAAATCTTGTTAAACAACTAATATTTGTATGTGTAAAAGAATGAACCCGACGGGTCAGTACTTCTACGGTTATGAATGGCCACACCTCGTCTTCTCCGCCTCATTCTAGACCTGCAAACAAGAAGAGAGAAACGTGGAGATGTAGAGATGGCCGGTAGAGAAAGAATCCTCTATTTCCAACTACAAAAAGTGTGTTCGCCTCATATCTCCTACCCTAATGAGGAGGTGGAGACCTCCTTATACAGGTGACATGGGCAACCCTAACCTCAATGGGCCAGGCCCAGTTAGAGGCTGTCTCTACAAGCCCACAGCCTAGTGTAGTGTAAACTACAACGCGTTGGGCTCCGCGTGTTAGTACGCAATAATAATAAATATTATTATAAAAGGTGATAACTAATGTATAACCGTTTAAGCCGGGTCAAGTACCTTACCTCTATAAGTCCCCCAGTCTAGTTTTGCTTTCGCGTGCAAGCGCTGGGAGTAGCACTAGACTTATTAGGAGCTCGGAAGTGAAGATTACTAATTTTAAGCTTACCTGTCGTCTGGGTGCGGGAAATTTGCCGGGTAGAGCCTGGCTCACGTTGATTGGCAGCATGTTACTATCATCTGTATTGGCACACTTTCATAGACCTTTCATAGTTGTGTGTATACGGGTAGGTCCTGCAGAGGAGATTTGGGACCAGCTAAGTGTTTTGGCAGTTAAACGTCTTGCCTTCGGATGATTTTTGCGCACACGTTCGTGTAGGCTGCTATAAAATATTCTCCCTTTGGTGTGACTTTCGTTGGTTAGCATATGGCGCGCTAATAGCGTTCAACCCAATGAAAGAGTTGATGTTGATGTGACGACGATCCCTCCCATGCGTTCGTGTCACCGGGATCTCCGTTGTCGTAATGTGCAGCCATTGGTGGTCATAGATGCATATGCAAATGTTATGCCACCTTAAGCGAATGTAGAATCGCTGGTAGTTGTACCAGTCATTGTTATTGATGAATCTGGTTATATCAATCATCGTTGCAGTTAGAAAGAATGATATACAATGCACCCCTGCAGAAGTGCTTGCTATGCTCAGTGATCCCGGAAGGGTGTTTAGAGCGTTATTTATGTTTCCCACATTGTTTTCTATGATAGTGAGACAAGTACTTGGTTTTTCATCAGTGGTTATGCGCATCTATTACCAAGACACCCACTGGAACAGTAGTGGTTGAATACATCTATTACCAAGATGCCCACTTTTAGCGTTGTATTTTGTGAGTAATACTATTTTGTATGCGTAGATATTTGTATTAACTACGTTACACTTAGTATTTTCGTTTTATGCTTTACCGTATTGTGCAGTTAAGATGCGATGGTATGTTGTGTTTACAAATGTTTATATGAACATTTGTTGATATCAGAAAGTGCTTTATAATACGTGTGGCGTTAATGAACACTTGAATAGCAGTGTTTTCTACGCGCTTGGCGTGAGTGAACACTCATTGAGATAATAAAATGCTTTATACGCATTAGGCGTGAATGAGCACTTTATGTAAGCTACTACGTGTTTCTGTAACACCTCGAATTTTTGTGTCCAATAATGTGTTAACACGTGTCATTTGATTACACGTGGCATCTATAATAAATGAAGGACTAATTTTGACAAACCTTGAAAGTATATAAATTCGAGGGTTATAAATGTCAACAAGGGTAAATATACTGTATAGTAACACTAAAATAATGCTTGTACCTTCAAACGAATAAATCATAGATCGTACGGAAGCGAAACACGGAAGAAAGTGAGAGATTACGAACTACAGGGGTTAACTGTGTCAACATGTTTAATTATACCTCTGAGTGACCCTTTAACGTTCCCAAGACTTCGTAACAGTATTATACGCTCACTAGAAAATACTGTATAAATTCCGCGAGGTTCCGTCTTAAAACGAGAGAGTTATACTCGAATTCGTATGCGAAGGGTTAAAAGCGTCAACAGTGAAAGTTAAGACTTTCCAAATAATTAATAAATTAACCGGGGACTTAATTGTCACACCCCCAAAATCCACCTGCGGATAACACCCGCTTCGAGGGCGTGACTGACCAGGATCCAGCCACCAATTATACCGAATACTTAAGTTGATAACAAAAGTAATACTTACTATTCATAAGCTTAGCAAATATTAAGTTCAGAGTTTTAAAGTTTTAAGTTCCAAAACAGTTTTAAGTGGCGGAAGCATAAGTACGGTAGGTTAAAACAAGGTTCATGTTTCAAAATAAGGTAACACCCAACACAAGGGTGAATAGACACTACACGTCCCCAAGCTGCAAGCTCCTCCGTCACTGGTTACCTGCAAAGCATGCAGTAAGGGGTCAACAATAATGCTGAGTGAGTTCACTAGTTGTCCAGTTTTAATTACCAAAAACTTTGTTTCACCGGTTAATTTATCCGTTTATACATGCCCTGGGGAGCTACCCCAAAAGTTAGCGACTAAACTGTTTTTCCAATACCGAACACTAGGTAACCGTTGCGTATCCGCAGGATGCCCCGATGTCAATGTTCTATCATCATTGACGGATTTCTGAGTACATTAGTTCACGACCGATCCCAAACCAGGGCACGGTGTGAGGCTGGTAAACACCTAAATAGCGCTATCAACTAATAACCCGCTCGCCTAACCCGGCGACTAATCGGTATTTGTAGTAGGGACTTGAGTGATAGAGTTTCGTTTAGTGCCGTTAGTTGCAATCCGTATAAACAGTAATTAACCAAAAGGTTTCCCAATTCCCGGGAAGGAAAAAGTAAGTTTTGTTCCCAATAACTAGGGAAGGTATGTAAATGGTATCCCCTTTTACCAGGGGATAGGGTTGTTAGTCTCGTGTCCCAAACCACCGGGACGCATGCTTTTAAGTTGTGAACTCACCTTGGGTTGCTCGGTAGGTTTAGGTTACTTGTCAATCACGTTGGTCACCACGTCCTAACATGGTTACCGGTATAGGTCAGGTTCGGTGTACAAACATTCACGTAAAACACATACTGGCACGTAACATACATACAGGTAAATAGTCATGGGGTTATTGGGCCGGCCCTAACAGTAACACAGTCAAACAGAACACAGCATCACAAAGTCCATTTAACAGATAGTCCAACACAGAATGGCCCAATAACTAAAATGAACAGCCCACTCGCAACCAGCTGGTCTCGAGTCGCAACCAGGTGGTTTCGGCTTGTCACGCTGTGGTTGCGAGTCGCAACCGTGGTCTCGAGTCATCACGTTTTGGTTGCGAGTCGCTACGGCGTGGTCTCGAGTCGCAATCTCGAGGTTTCGACTTGTCATGCTTTGGTTGCGAGTCGCAACTGCGTGGTTTCGAGTCGGAATACTGTGGTTGCGAGTCGTAATGCCGTTGTTGCGAGTCGGAAACTGTCATTTTCATGTACACGTGATGATGCAGAAAAGACAGTCCAAATTGTACCGAGAATTCAGACCCAAATCCGGAAACTACCAATAAGGTTTCTACAAACACTTTTCCTCATTTGACTAGTAGTAAAAATAGATCAAACTTTGCCTTATTTGAAATCTTCAACCCACATTCAACAAGTTCATCCTATGTTCATAATTTCTAGGGTTTTCATGCCAACATAATCACACATTTTTGGACCGAAAATCACCTATTTCTAACAAGATTAATATGCAAGAACAAGTAAAACATACACTTAGCGGCATTAACATAACTCGGTTGGCCCTAAACATCCTTAAACCATTATTCCATAACCATTTAAGCATGTTAGCAAGTATCATACATAAGGTTTAACACACATAGTTAAAACTTCACAATCTTCCTAAAAACCATGCATAGTATTTCTTAACCAAGCATAATATTACTAACCAAACATGCATAAAAATCTAGTTCATACAACAATATAAACCCTATGCACATAATAATCACTAACCGGTTGAAAAGGAGAAGAATGAGCCGAAATAAAGGAAGAAGCCGAGGAGATGAAGTGTCCGAGTTTAGTGGTGATGAACTTGTCCGAGTTTCTTGTCCGGGATCCAAGCTTGAACCGAAAAGAGAAGGAGAGAAGTGGTGTTTGGAGAGGGTTTCTAGTGAGAGAGTTTAAGGGGTGTGTTGGTGTGTAAAATGAAAGAAGTGGGGGAAAGGTGGGATATATATACAAGGGGTCCAACATAAGCCATGGGTTTCGGCCCAAGCCGGTTACGGCTCAAACCGGTTACGGCCCAAAGGCCCACTCGCAACCGCCCGGTTGCGAGTCATGGTCTCGACTCACGTATATTTATATTTAATACGTACATTCAACACACATATCAAGTAAAAGTCACGTTTCCATTTAATAATATTTATATACACACAAAATATTACAAGGTGATCGTTCGGAAAAACCTCGAGTGTCACATTATCCCCAAGTTTTAAGAACTTTCGTCCCGAAAGTTGAAGCAGCCACTGCCAAGCTAGCGTGTTTTAACGGGGTGTCACATCATCCCCCCGTCAGTTTGGAATTTCGTCCCGAAATTCGGTTGTAGCTTCAGTGCTGGGGTTTTCGTTTGGGAATAACTGGGGATACTTGGACTTCATCTGGTCCTCCCGCTCCCAGGTAAACTCTGGGCCGCGCCGTGAGTTCCAACGAACTCGCACAAGGGGTATCTGGCTACGTTTGAGGGTTTTGATCTCTCGATCCATGATCTCAATCGGTTCCTCAGTAAAGTGTAGCTGTTCATCAATCGTCAGTTCCTTAAAAGGAATTACAAGTGTCTCATCCGACAGACACTTCTTCAGGTTAGATATGTGAAAAACGTTGTGCACTGCACTCAGCTCTGCAGGCAGGTTTAATCTATAAGCAACCTTACCGATTTTCTCGGTAATTTCGAATGGTCCAACATACCGTGGATTCAGCTTGCCCCGTTTACCGAAACGGACCACACCCTTCCAGGGTGAGACTTTAAGTAGAACCCGGTCCCCGACCTGGAATTCTAGTGGCTTCCTACGCTTGTCAGCGTAGCTTTTCTGACGGTCACGAGCTGCCGCCATGCGTTGCCTGATCTGGGAAATCTTTTCCGTTGTATCCACTACCAGTTCTGGGCCTGTGAGTTGACTATCACCGACTTCCGCCCAGCAGAGAGGTGATCGGCATTTACGACCGTACAATGCCTCAAAAGGTGCCGCCTGAATGCTAGTGTGATAGCTGTTGTTGTAGGAGAATTCCACTAACGGTAGATGCTTCTCCCAATTCTTGCCAAAATCGATCACACATGCTCTAAGCATGTCTTCCAAGGTTTGGATGGTGCGTTCAGACTGCCCATCCGTTTGCGGGTGATAAGCGGTGCTCATGTCCAAACGTGAGCCAAAGGATTTGTGCATAGCTTGCCACAATTCGGAAGTAAAACGAGCGTCTCGGTCGGAAATAATAGAAGTTGGCACCCCGTGCCTGGAGACTACTTCCTTTAAATAGATTTCTGCTAAGGTAGAAAACTTGTCTGTTTCCTTAATGGCCAAAAAGTGTGCAGACTTAGTCAAACGATCTACTATCACCCAGATAGTATCATTCCCGCGTTGAGATCTAGGTAGCCCTGTAATAAAATCCATGGAAATTTGCTCCCATTTCCATTTCGGGATTTCCGGTTGTTGTAGTAGGCCTGCTGGTTTCTGATACTCGATTTTGACTCTTGCGCAGGTCAAACATTTGCCAACATAGGCTGCTATGTGGGCTTTCATGCCAGGCCACCAGTAAGTGGTCCTTAAGTCGTGATACATCTTATCTGCACCAGGATGTACCGAATAACGGGACTTATGGGCTTCGTTCATCACAAGTTCTCGTAGATCTCCGTAAAGTGGGACCCAAATGCGCCCTGCCACATAGTAGGCACCGTCCTCTTTCTGTTCTAGTTGCTGTCTCGATCCCCGCAGGGACTGAGCCCTGATGTTTTCCGGTTTCAGAGCTTCAACCTGAGCATTTCGAATCTGGGTAGGGAGACTAGACTGGATGGTAAGTTGCAATGCTCGCACACGCTTTGGTACAGTGTCTTTCCGGCTGAGGGCGTCTGCCACAACATTGGCCTTGCCCGGATGGTACTTAATGGCGCATTCGTAATCATTCAGAAGTTCGACCCATCGACGTTGTCGCATGTTTAGTTCTTTCTGCTTAAAGATATGCTCGAGACTCCTGTGATCGGTGTAAATGGTGCACTTGGTACCGTACAGGTAATGTCTCCATATCTTAAGCGCAAATATCACTGCTCCCAGTTCCAAGTCGTGTGTTGTGTAGTTCCTTTCATGTGTCTTAAGTTGTCGAGAGGCGTAAGCAATAACTTTCTCGCGTTGCATCAACACGCAACCGAGCCCATGAATAGACGCATCGCAGTAAACCACAAAGTCGTCCGTTCCTTCAGGTAACGATAGAATAGGAGCGCTGCAGAGGTTATCCTTTAATTTCTGAAAAGCAGATTCCTGCGCTTCATTCCACTTGTAGGTGACGCCTTTCTGAGTGAGTGTAGTGAGGGGTTGAGCGATCTTTGAGAATCCCTGAATGAATCTGCGGTAGTAACCTGCCAATCCCAAGAATTGGCGAACTTCAGTCGGAGTCTTAGGGGTAGGCCAATTCTTTATAGAGTCGATCTTAGCTGGGTCGACGTGGATTCCATCCTTGTTAACCACGTGTCCAAGGAAATGGACTTCTCGAAGCCAGAAGTCGCATTTCGAGAACTTGGCATACAGTTGCTCATTGCGGAGGAGTTCGAGGATAAGGCGTAGGTGCTGTTCATGCTCTTCCTGACTTTTCGAGTAGATCAAGATGTCGTCTATAAATACGATCACAAATTTGTCGAGGTAGGGTTTGCATACCCGGTTCATGAGATCCATGAACACTGCAGGGGCGTTGGTCATCCCGAAGGGCATAACGAGGAATTCATAATGACCATAACGAGTTCTGAATGCAGTTTTGGAAATATCTTCATTACGGACCCTTAACTGATGATAGCCTGATCGCAGATCAATCTTAGAATAGTAGCTTGATCCTTGCAGTTGGTCAAACAAATCGTCGATTCGCGGGAGAGGGTAACGATTCTTGATGGTAACCTTGTTCAACTCACGATAGTCAATACACATTCGGAACGTGCCATCCTTCTTCTTGACAAAGAGTACCGGTGCTCCCCAGGGTGATGAACTAGGACGGATAAATCCTTTATCCAGAAGTTCTTGTAGTTGCGTCGAGAGTTCCTTCAATTCTGCGGGGGCTAGTCGATAAGGTGCACGAGCTATAGGCGCTGCTCCGGGAGCTAGCTCGATTTGGAATTCGACCTGACGATGGGGAGGGAGTCCAGGTAATTCCTCAGGAAATACCTCGGGGTAGTCTCGCACTACTGGAAAATCTTCAATCCTCTTTTCCTTTTCCTGCGTGTTGGTGACGAGTGCTAATATAGCGGTGTGCCCTTTTCGTAAACACTTCTGGGCTTTCAAGAACGAGATAACGCCGGAGATTTCTCCACTTTTGCCACCTTGTACAATGAGGGGTTTGCCAGAACGGCGAGGAATACGAACCACTTTCTCTTGACAAAGGATCTCAGCACGATGCTTGGATAACCAATCCATACCAATAACGACGTCGAAGCTTCCAAGAGGAACAGGGAAAAGATCAATACTAAAGGTCTGACCAGACAACTCTAGTTTGCAGCCTTTGACAACATGTAAGGCCTCGATGTTTCTACCATTAGCTAACTCGACGATATGAGGAGAACTTAGTAACGAAAGCGGACGCTTAAGCTTCTTACTAATACGTAGGGACACATAACTAGCATCGGCACCGGAATCAAATAACACAGAAACATAACGATCATTGAGTAGGAACTTACCCGCCACGACATTGGGGTCATTCCTTGCTTCACCAGCTCCAATCACGAAAGCTCTTCCTCTTGCACCATTCCCAGCATTGTTGTTCTGATTGTTGTTCCCAGCTCCCTGATTATTGTTGCGGTTCTGATTCAGTTCAGGGCAATCCTTCTTAAAGTGCCCCTCAGCTCCACACTTAAAACATGCCCGGTTGTTTCCCTGCTGCTGTTGCTGTTGGAGTTGTTGCTGATTCTGTCTTATTGGGAACTGGCTTCTACAATCCTTGGCGTCGTGCCCCATCTTGTGGCATCGCTGACACTGGCCCTTGTTACATGCCCCATTGTGGTGCTTGTTACACTTGTTGCACTTAGGGTAGCTTCCCCGGTAGCCACCCTGTTGTTGAGTGCCCTTGTTGTTTTCGGTTTTCCTTTGCTGAGCTGGGGCCTGAGTGGGGTTAGCATCCTTGCTTTGACTTCCTTCCCACTTACGCTTGCTGTCACTAGAAGTTCCGACAGTAGCACTGATCCTTTTGGGCAACCTGCCCTCCTCTACAGCCTGATCAGTAAGTTTGTGAGCAAGTCGAACGATCGGCTGAATGGTAGTGTGGTTGGCTGAAGTGACATGGCTTCGAATTTCTGGAGCCAAACCCTTGATGTACAGTTCAATCCTTCGGTACATCGGTCGAGACAGGTTTGGGCAAAGAGCAGCATAGTCATTAGATAGTTTGGTGTAGGTCTCGATCTCTGACCCAACCATCTTGAGTTCATAGTACTCATTCTCAAGCTTGTGGATGTCATCCCGGTGACAGTATTCATCCTTAATCATATCCTTGAAATCCTCCTACGCAGTAGCATTTGCGGTTTCCAATCCAAACATCTGAATCTGCGCCTTCCACCAAGAAAGCGCGCTTCCTTCGAGCGTAGCAGTAGCAAATTTCACCCAATTTGCAGGGGGACACTCGCAAACAGCAAAGACAGCTTCAATTTTCTCAATCCAATGCAGAAGACCTATGGCACCCTCAGTGCCGTTGAAAGGGAGAGGCTTGCAATCCATGAAAGTTTTGAAAGTACACACTGGTGGTTGCGCAGGTGCATGCTGACCTGTTCGTGAGAAGCGAAGCGTATAGGTTTAGAGGCGAAAAGTCGATGTGGCGGTAGGATCTAAACATCCTAAAACAACGAGCTTACCTATGGGGTGAGCTGCAAAAGCCGCAGCCACTGTGTTGAGCAGGTTAGTGAACTGAGCCTGCGTCATGTTAATGTTTCCTCTTCCGCGTCCACTCATTGTCTTCATAACCAGAAAACACAGTATGAGTGTGAATGTCGTAGTGTAGCGAGAATGAGATAGAAGAGAGAGGTGTATCTATCTAGTTTAGGCACACTAGTACGTATATCATAACAGGAAACATAAAGCAAACAAGTAAACACTGGTCCGAGCTATGAGGTCAAATGTGTCGAGCCTTGCACTTGGAGTGTAGTGTCGTTGCGAGTCACGGGTTATAGTCTGGTTTTCTCCAAAAAGATTTTCCCCTTTTTAAAACCAAGTTCACTATAACCAATGGCTCTGATACCAATCTGTCACACCCCCAAAATCCACCTGCGGATAACACCCGCTTCGAGGGCGTGACTGACCAGGATCCAGCCACCAATTATACCGAATACTTAAGTTGATAACAAAAGTAATACTTACTATTCATAAGCTTAGCAAATATTAAGTTCAGAGTTTTAAAGTTTTAAGTTCCAAAACAGTTTTAAGTGGCGGAAGCATAAGTACGGTAGGTTAAAACAAGGTTCATGTTTCAAAATAAGGTAACACCCAACACAAGGGTGAATAGACACTACACGTCCCCAAGCTGCAAGCTCCTCCGTCACTGGTTACCTGCAAAGCATGCAGTAAGGGGTCAACAATAATGCTGAGTGAGTTCACTAGTTGTCCAGTTTTAATTACCAAAAACTTTGTTTCACCGGTTAATTTATCCGTTTATACATGCCCTGGGGAGCTACCCCAAAAGTTAGCGACTAAACTGTTTTTCCAATACCGAACACTAGGTAACCGTTGCGTATCCGCAGGATGCCCCGATGTCAATGTTCTATCATCATTGACGGATTTCTGAGTACATTAGTTCACGACCGATCCCAAACCAGGGCACGGTGTGAGGCTGGTAAACACCTAAATAGCGCTATCAACTAATAACCCGCTCGCCTAACCCGGCGACTAATCGGTATTTGTAGTAGGGACTTGAGTGATAGAGTTTCGTTTAGTGCCGTTAGTTGCAATCCGTATAAACAGTAATTAACCAAAAGGTTTCCCAATTCCCGGGAAGGAAAAAGTAAGTTTTGTTCCCAATAACTAGGGAAGGTATGTAAATGGTATCCCCTTTTACCAGGGGATAGGGTTGTTAGTCTCGTGTCCCAAACCACCGGGACGCATGCTTTTAAGTTGTGAACTCACCTTGGGTTGCTCGGTAGGTTTAGGTTACTTGTCAATCACGTTGGTCACCACGTCCTAACATGGTTACCGGTATAGGTCAGGTTCGGTGTACAAACATTCACGTAAAACACATACTGGCACGTAACATACATACAGGTAAATAGTCATGGGGTTATTGGGCCGGCCCTAACAGTAACACAGTCAAACAGAACACAGCATCACAAAGTCCATTTAACAGATAGTCCAACACAGAATGGCCCAATAACTAAAATGAACAGCCCACTCGCAACCAGCTGGTCTCGAGTCGCAACCAGGTGGTTTCGGCTTGTCACGCTGTGGTTGCGAGTCGCAACCGTGGTCTCGAGTCATCACGTTTTGGTTGCGAGTCGCTACGGCGTGGTCTCGAGTCGCAATCTCGAGGTTTCGACTTGTCATGCTTTGGTTGCGAGTCGCAACTGCGTGGTTTCGAGTCGGAATACTGTGGTTGCGAGTCGTAATGCCGTTGTTGCGAGTCGGAAACTGTCATTTTCATGTACACGTGATGATGCAGAAAAGACAGTCCAAATTGTACCGAGAATTCAGACCCAAATCCGGAAACTACCAATAAGGTTTCTACAAACACTTTTCCTCATTTGACTAGTAGTAAAAATAGATCAAACTTTGCCTTATTTGAAATCTTCAACCCACATTCAACAAGTTCATCCTATGTTCATAATTTCTAGGGTTTTCATGCCAACATAATCACACATTTTTGGACCGAAAATCACCTATTTCTAACAAGATTAATATGCAAGAACAAGTAAAACATACACTTAGCGGCATTAACATAACTCGGTTGGCCCTAAACATCCTTAAACCATTATTCCATAACCATTTAAGCATGTTAGCAAGTATCATACATAAGGTTTAACACACATAGTTAAAACTTCACAATCTTCCTAAAAACCATGCATAGTATTTCTTAACCAAGCATAATATTACTAACCAAACATGCATAAAAATCTAGTTCATACAACAATATAAACCCTATGCACATAATAATCACTAACCGGTTGAAAAGGAGAAGAATGAGCCGAAATAAAGGAAGAAGCCGAGGAGATGAAGTGTCCGAGTTTAGTGGTGATGAACTTGTCCGAGTTTCTTGTCCGGGATCCAAGCTTGAACCGAAAAGAGAAGGAGAGAAGTGGTGTTTGGAGAGGGTTTCTAGTGAGAGAGTTTAAGGGGTGTGTTGGTGTGTAAAATGAAAGAAGTGGGGGAAAGGTGGGATATATATACAAGGGGTCCAACATAAGCCATGGGTTTCGGCCCAAGCCGGTTACGGCTCAAACCGGTTACGGCCCAAAGGCCCACTCGCAACCGCCCGGTTGCGAGTCATGGTCTCGACTCACGTATATTTATATTTAATACGTACATTCAACACACATATCAAGTAAAAGTCACGTTTCCATTTAATAATATTTATATACACACAAAATATTACAAGGTGATCGTTCGGAAAAACCTCGAGTGTCACATTATCCCCAAGTTTTAAGAACTTTCGTCCCGAAAGTTGAAGCAGCCACTGCCAAGCTAGCGTGTTTTAACGGGGTGTCACATCATCCCCCCGTCAGTTTGGAATTTCGTCCCGAAATTCGGTTGTAGCTTCAGTGCTGGGGTTTTCGTTTGGGAATAACTGGGGATACTTGGACTTCATCTGGTCCTCCCGCTCCCAGGTAAACTCTGGGCCGCGCCGTGAGTTCCAACGAACTCGCACAAGGGGTATCTGGCTACGTTTGAGGGTTTTGATCTCTCGATCCATGATCTCAATCGGTTCCTCAGTAAAGTGTAGCTGTTCATCAATCGTCAGTTCCTTAAAAGGAATTACAAGTGTCTCATCCGACAGACACTTCTTCAGGTTAGATATGTGAAAAACGTTGTGCACTGCACTCAGCTCTGCAGGCAGGTTTAATCTATAAGCAACCTTACCGATTTTCTCGGTAATTTCGAATGGTCCAACATACCGTGGATTCAGCTTGCCCCGTTTACCGAAACGGACCACACCCTTCCAGGGTGAGACTTTAAGTAGAACCCGGTCCCCGACCTGGAATTCTAGTGGCTTCCTACGCTTGTCAGCGTAGCTTTTCTGACGGTCACGAGCTGCCGCCATGCGTTGCCTGATCTGGGAAATCTTTTCCGTTGTATCCACTACCAGTTCTGGGCCTGTGAGTTGACTATCACCGACTTCCGCCCAGCAGAGAGGTGATCGGCATTTACGACCGTACAATGCCTCAAAAGGTGCCGCCTGAATGCTAGTGTGATAGCTGTTGTTGTAGGAGAATTCCACTAACGGTAGATGCTTCTCCCAATTCTTGCCAAAATCGATCACACATGCTCTAAGCATGTCTTCCAAGGTTTGGATGGTGCGTTCAGACTGCCCATCCGTTTGCGGGTGATAAGCGGTGCTCATGTCCAAACGTGAGCCAAAGGATTTGTGCATAGCTTGCCACAATTCGGAAGTAAAACGAGCGTCTCGGTCGGAAATAATAGAAGTTGGCACCCCGTGCCTGGAGACTACTTCCTTTAAATAGATTTCTGCTAAGGTAGAAAACTTGTCTGTTTCCTTAATGGCCAAAAAGTGTGCAGACTTAGTCAAACGATCTACTATCACCCAGATAGTATCATTCCCGCGTTGAGATCTAGGTAGCCCTGTAATAAAATCCATGGAAATTTGCTCCCATTTCCATTTCGGGATTTCCGGTTGTTGTAGTAGGCCTGCTGGTTTCTGATACTCGATTTTGACTCTTGCGCAGGTCAAACATTTGCCAACATAGGCTGCTATGTGGGCTTTCATGCCAGGCCACCAGTAAGTGGTCCTTAAGTCGTGATACATCTTATCTGCACCAGGATGTACCGAATAACGGGACTTATGGGCTTCGTTCATCACAAGTTCTCGTAGATCTCCGTAAAGTGGGACCCAAATGCGCCCTGCCACATAGTAGGCACCGTCCTCTTTCTGTTCTAGTTGCTGTCTCGATCCCCGCAGGGACTGAGCCCTGATGTTTTCCGGTTTCAGAGCTTCAACCTGAGCATTTCGAATCTGGGTAGGGAGACTAGACTGGATGGTAAGTTGCAATGCTCGCACACGCTTTGGTACAGTGTCTTTCCGGCTGAGGGCGTCTGCCACAACATTGGCCTTGCCCGGATGGTACTTAATGGCGCATTCGTAATCATTCAGAAGTTCGACCCATCGACGTTGTCGCATGTTTAGTTCTTTCTGCTTAAAGATATGCTCGAGACTCCTGTGATCGGTGTAAATGGTGCACTTGGTACCGTACAGGTAATGTCTCCATATCTTAAGCGCAAATATCACTGCTCCCAGTTCCAAGTCGTGTGTTGTGTAGTTCCTTTCATGTGTCTTAAGTTGTCGAGAGGCGTAAGCAATAACTTTCTCGCGTTGCATCAACACGCAACCGAGCCCATGAATAGACGCATCGCAGTAAACCACAAAGTCGTCCGTTCCTTCAGGTAACGATAGAATAGGAGCGCTGCAGAGGTTATCCTTTAATTTCTGAAAAGCAGATTCCTGCGCTTCATTCCACTTGTAGGTGACGCCTTTCTGAGTGAGTGTAGTGAGGGGTTGAGCGATCTTTGAGAATCCCTGAATGAATCTGCGGTAGTAACCTGCCAATCCCAAGAATTGGCGAACTTCAGTCGGAGTCTTAGGGGTAGGCCAATTCTTTATAGAGTCGATCTTAGCTGGGTCGACGTGGATTCCATCCTTGTTAACCACGTGTCCAAGGAAATGGACTTCTCGAAGCCAGAAGTCGCATTTCGAGAACTTGGCATACAGTTGCTCATTGCGGAGGAGTTCGAGGATAAGGCGTAGGTGCTGTTCATGCTCTTCCTGACTTTTCGAGTAGATCAAGATGTCGTCTATAAATACGATCACAAATTTGTCGAGGTAGGGTTTGCATACCCGGTTCATGAGATCCATGAACACTGCAGGGGCGTTGGTCATCCCGAAGGGCATAACGAGGAATTCATAATGACCATAACGAGTTCTGAATGCAGTTTTGGAAATATCTTCATTACGGACCCTTAACTGATGATAGCCTGATCGCAGATCAATCTTAGAATAGTAGCTTGATCCTTGCAGTTGGTCAAACAAATCGTCGATTCGCGGGAGAGGGTAACGATTCTTGATGGTAACCTTGTTCAACTCACGATAGTCAATACACATTCGGAACGTGCCATCCTTCTTCTTGACAAAGAGTACCGGTGCTCCCCAGGGTGATGAACTAGGACGGATAAATCCTTTATCCAGAAGTTCTTGTAGTTGCGTCGAGAGTTCCTTCAATTCTGCGGGGGCTAGTCGATAAGGTGCACGAGCTATAGGCGCTGCTCCGGGAGCTAGCTCGATTTGGAATTCGACCTGACGATGGGGAGGGAGTCCAGGTAATTCCTCAGGAAATACCTCGGGGTAGTCTCGCACTACTGGAAAATCTTCAATCCTCTTTTCCTTTTCCTGCGTGTTGGTGACGAGTGCTAATATAGCGGTGTGCCCTTTTCGTAAACACTTCTGGGCTTTCAAGAACGAGATAACGCCGGAGATTTCTCCACTTTTGCCACCTTGTACAATGAGGGGTTTGCCAGAACGGCGAGGAATACGAACCACTTTCTCTTGACAAAGGATCTCAGCACGATGCTTGGATAACCAATCCATACCAATAACGACGTCGAAGCTTCCAAGAGGAACAGGGAAAAGATCAATACTAAAGGTCTGACCAGACAACTCTAGTTTGCAGCCTTTGACAACATGTAAGGCCTCGATGTTTCTACCATTAGCTAACTCGACGATATGAGGAGAACTTAGTAACGAAAGCGGACGCTTAAGCTTCTTACTAATACGTAGGGACACATAACTAGCATCGGCACCGGAATCAAATAACACAGAAACATAACGATCATTGAGTAGGAACTTACCCGCCACGACATTGGGGTCATTCCTTGCTTCACCAGCTCCAATCACGAAAGCTCTTCCTCTTGCACCATTCCCAGCATTGTTGTTCTGATTGTTGTTCCCAGCTCCCTGATTATTGTTGCGGTTCTGATTCAGTTCAGGGCAATCCTTCTTAAAGTGCCCCTCAGCTCCACACTTAAAACATGCCCGGTTGTTTCCCTGCTGCTGTTGCTGTTGGAGTTGTTGCTGATTCTGTCTTATTGGGAACTGGCTTCTACAATCCTTGGCGTCGTGCCCCATCTTGTGGCATCGCTGACACTGGCCCTTGTTACATGCCCCATTGTGGTGCTTGTTACACTTGTTGCACTTAGGGTAGCTTCCCCGGTAGCCACCCTGTTGTTGAGTGCCCTTGTTGTTTTCGGTTTTCCTTTGCTGAGCTGGGGCCTGAGTGGGGTTAGCATCCTTGCTTTGACTTCCTTCCCACTTACGCTTGCTGTCACTAGAAGTTCCGACAGTAGCACTGATCCTTTTGGGCAACCTGCCCTCCTCTACAGCCTGATCAGTAAGTTTGTGAGCAAGTCGAACGATCGGCTGAATGGTAGTGTGGTTGGCTGAAGTGACATGGCTTCGAATTTCTGGAGCCAAACCCTTGATTGTCATGATCATGATCGTCATGATTGCCGCCTCCATTTATGCTGTTACTGCCGTTATCTTCCGGAATACGTTTACTAGGAATTAATTGTGGTTCGGCAGGTTTCTGAACATCAGCCACGATTTCTGGAATAGCATTGGCTATCCCTTGAGCAATAAAGTGTTCAATATCTTGTCTAGTTATATATTGATCTTCCTGATTTTGCTCAGACTGATTTACTTCATTAACTGGTTCACTATTAGCGTTTTCCATCTGCTAATTAGAAATTATTAGTGTCTAATTATTAATATCAAAATTACAGATACATACACAGAAAAACACATAGATCAGCCTAACATGCAAGCATAGTCAAAATTGTCGATGCCTCGACTTCTGTTTTGTTTCATATATTATACCTGCTTCAATACACACTTTTTATCTTACAGTGTTTTATTGCCTATTTTACAGAATCAGTTTTACTATTTTAGTTATAATACAAACAAACTTTTCCAACCCTTCCTATCTTTTGGTCCACTGGCAGTTTCAGTAACGACGTTCCCTCTCGTCGTACTTCCAAGAAATCTGCTCCCCCATTTCTCGGATCCTATTCCCGGTGCCTATCAGTTCTTCACCAAACTGACGTAGCTCAGCTAAATTTTCATAGCTCATTGGCGGATTAGGGATAGGTTCTGGATCAAATTGTGGGAGAAAACTATAGGGACTATTAATTATATTTTGGAATTGCCAGTCATTGGTCCACCATTCCTCCATTTGGCCTAATGGTCGGGTGTGAACTAGTGGGTCTGGAATAGCTGGTCTTAGGTTTATTGGGAATTGGGCTGTAGCAGGATAAGAGAAGAGATTATTGTTGATAGGTTCTAGAACATCACAATTATCCAGTAGGCGGTCTATTTCGTCCTGGAATGTGGTTTCCTCAGACTGTTTAGAGCTTTCTCTGATATCTATTCCCTTTTGCTTTAGGTCTATCCCTAGTTCTGCTGGCTTGGAACTTTCTCCGGTTTCTATTTCTTTTCCCTTGCTCACACTCACAGGATTTTCTATTTTAGGGAGTCTCCTAGGTTTCTTTCTACGCACTTTTCGCCACCCTACATATCTTCTCTTCTTTTTAGGTTTGGCTTTTTCCAGCGGTGGAGCTTGGAATTCCAGAGGTTCCTCTATGTCAGCAATGTAACCAGTGAAGTTGTGGGAGACTTCAATCGGCACAGGATAGAGGTTGAGATTCTGACATGCTTCCGACATCTCATTCATGCTGTACGGCATACATGCAAAATGCACAAAATGCTAAGTTAAAACTTTGGAACAAAGCTTAACAAATAAATATTTTTTATTGCATACCAATTTGTACAACATACACAAATAGAACACATTCAGATCTATTTATTTATTTACTGGGAAGTAAATATTTCTAGGTTTAAAGCTTAAAGATTTGCATTTTCTGCTACAGTGGCGAGCAGATACAGGTTTGCCCATTTTTCATCTAAGTTATTTTCCCTTGGTGGATTATTATTATTTTCCTGAATTTCTGGGTTAAACCTCACTCTCTTGGTTCGGGGTTTCTTTTTCTCTTGACCTTTTCTAAGGATTGAATTCCTTTTCTCTGGTGTAAGTGGGTTTTCATAGTTGGCCTTACGGACAAAGATTCCCTCTTCTAAATTGGTGGGAGATTTGGAGGAAGAGGTTCCCTGTTCTTTAGGTGTACTATCTAATTTGCGATAGATAGCAGAAATCTTTTGTTTACCCATACTGTAATTTTAACAATTAATCAGTTAATAAGCATATATTCACAGAATAACAAATAAAACTTTCCTAATTAACATAATGAGCTTTAATCAGTAAGCTTAAAACAGTGGCTCTGATACCACCTTTTTCCTGTCACTGCCCCCGACCCGGTTTGACCCGTTTCAGGAGCCGCGGGACAGGAATCCCGTGGTATTTAATTTAGGCGACAGCGGAAGTCTTTTTAAAACAGGATCTCTTAATAATTTAAACTGCTCGTTTCATAATTTAGGGATAAATTCCCAAAATTTACAATAATGTGATTTCTCAGGGAAATCTTTATTTTCAAAACATATTCATTTATTTATTTACATTGAGCCACTTTTCTAAGCTGGGAGTGCTCCACGGCACTTTTCTTTGCTCATACCAGATCACCTGAAACATGTTTGAAAAAGGTTTTGTCAGCAGGGAAATACTGAGTGAATCATTCATTTTGCTGAAAACGACACATTCGTTATAATCTACAGTATTAAGGGGAATTACAATGTTTCTGATATCAAACCAACTACCCACAGTATTTGTCACTCGACCATCCATTGGCTAGCCCATTTGTCCAATGGTGTCTGTGACTGTGGTCAGATCACCCCTTGGCCACCCGTTTGTCCAAGTGTGACGGGAAATAAGTAATGTATACAAAACCCCACATACCGGCTGTAATTTGGTGATTACATAGACTTAATCCCTGTAATTATAACTTTAAAAAATAACTTGGAGTTTTGTAAAACAGTTGACTCATAAACTGTGAGAAAAGAGTTTATAAAAGTGGAATGACTCACATTGTAGATTTACGAGCAGAGTATAAGCTTTACTGATTAGCCTTTTAACCTAATTTAAATAACAATGCACACACAAATGGGATTAGTAACTAATTCAGCAGTTACGTTAATTCACGAGATTAAACCCTCACAACTATTATCAAGTGCAATACTTAACAATTCAATGGATTCACAACGAATGACAGAGCATAGTCCGAATTCGAACAGCACTCAAACATTCAAGTCGAAATCACAATGAATAACAAAGTACAAGCTCAATTTGAGCAGCACTCGGACAATTGTTGGATAGTTATAATCGATCGGACGTTGAATCGTAATAGCGATCGAGTTATTACCCTGATTGTGGCAGCACCTCGTGATCGTGTGTGTTTAATTGTGATATAACAGTGATAATTCGACGTCTACAGAAGCTATTCACGTCATTCCAAGTCCCCTGTTCAAGTCCCAAGGTCGGCTATTTATAGCCAAAATTTGGCCTTGCTTACGGACCGTAAGCCTGATCCCTTACGGTCCGTAAGGGATACCTATAGGTCCTAGACTTGCCATGCACGGGAGTAGCTTGCATGAATCAAAATTTTCAACCAATCAGAAGTTTGCAACGTTTGAATTTAGATAATTATCAACTAGGGTTTGCCCCCTTCGAGTTTTAGGGGCCCTGATCCTAATTCCGATCATTCTGAAAATTTTAGGGCTAGTGCAGAATTAATTGGGTGTCTCAATTAGGGTTTTCTTATTAACTAATTATTGTCCTAACTATTGATTTTAGTGGCAGTTGTTACAGTTGGCACCAAGCTCATCCCTACCCCTGAAACTAAAAAAACAGAAAATTTTAAGTTGAAGAAAATCAACAAAAAAAGTTGTACGATAACCGTGATCAGGGATGAACAAATGGTACCGGGTAGCAGCACTGAATTTCCCGAACCAAAATATTTAATTTCTAATATCAATTCGGCACCAACTTTTGGCGTTTTCTATATTAGTGCCGGATTTTACCTTTATGTACTGATACCGAACATGACCGTCCCGGTATTTTCGATACCAGTACCGGTTCGATACCGGTTGACACCAAACTTATCCAAACCCCTGATATTAAAAAAAGGATTAAAGTTAAAAAGAAAAGAAAATAATTATTATTATAATATTAAATAATAAAAGTATTAAAAAAACTATATATTATTATAATTTTTAATTATAATATTAAATAATAAAAGTATAAAAAAACTATATATTATTATAATTTTTAAATTTTTAAATCACTATTCATTTCAATTCTAATATTAACTAGAATTACGACCCGCCGCAATGCGGCGGGGATTCTTTAGTTATAACTAAGTCGATTTAGGACGCGCACGTTATGTTGAACCTGTCAAACGGGAAAAAATAAACGATGTAAAAACGTCCACCCACAAATGCACGTAGCGTCGTGTTAACTCGCAAAATTTAGAACGAAACGTAAAAACGTTAAACCAAAGACGCACGTTGCGATGTGTTAAGTCACAAAATTTAGAACGAAGCATAAAGCGAAAAATTTGCGAAAAAGGAAAACTATAAAGGACCAAAGTTGAAAGTAAAAAAAGTTGTGAGAATAAATTGCAAAAGATAAAAATTTGGTGTTAAAAGTAAAAAAAAAACAAATAGTTTTGGGTTAAAAGTAATTTATGAAATGCTTTTGGGTGAAAAGTAAAAAAAAAAAAATTTTAAATCCCCCAAAGCCAAGGTTACAACAACCATACGCGTAACCATTTTTTCTTTGAAAAACCCCAAAGCCAAGATTACAACACGCAAGTAAAAAAAAATCAAAGTGGTTAAATCTCAAAAGATGGAAACTTTTGAATTAGAAGTGAAAAATCAAATTAATCAAAGAGGTTAAATTATATAAGATGGAAACTTTTGAATTAGAAGTGAAAAATCAAATTAATACCTTCACCTAAATTACCAAAGATTAAAACTTGAAACTTAAATTGTCAAAGATTAAAAATTTAGGGTTAAAAAGGAAACAAAGATTAAAACTTTAAACTTAAATTGTCAAAGATTAAAACTTTAGGGTTAAAAAGGAAAATTCCTTTTTTTTTTGAAAAACTCCCAAAGCTAAAGATACAACAACCTTATGCACAATTAACTTGCTTATTTATATGTTAATAATACATAGTAAAGTAATATTAATATATAGTAATATATAGTAATAATAAGATAATAAAAAAGTAAAAGTTTAAAAAATGTTTAGCATACTACTATTCGCGTTCCGCTCATTATCACATACTACAAAAAGCAACTTAGGTTGTGTTTAATGAACCAACGTATCGCTTCGTCGGAAGACACCATTTCATTGAAAATATATATGCTTTAAGTTGCTTTTAGAGTCACAATTGTGTCGCTTCTTCGGAATGGAAGGCAATGGTTATTTCAAATTCAAAATATATACATAAACCTTTCCCACCATTACTACCACAAACTTCCGTCCGTAACCGTCCACGTCGACGTCGTCTTATTTTATCTATTTACGATCTTCGACACTCCTGTTGATCTCTACATTGTGCCCAATCTCCGGTATGTTCCACTACTATCGTTATCTGTTTTCGTTATTGTAATTCAAAATTTGTCGGTAGAAAAGCAACTGTTATCCCCGTTTGCTCTTTCGATGGTGATCAATCTCTTTGTTTTACGATTATTCTCGATTCTTTCTTTACTTTCATACGTACAATTCTTTTGATTAGAAATGGAGATGTAGATAAACCAATAAAACGTGATCATGTTAAAAAATAATTCAAAGAACATGGTAAATATAGACAAAAATATTAACAGAATATCCGATCTTTGTTTGTCTGTACATATATATATATATATATATATATATATATATATATAGGGGAAGGTTCAAATGAAAACCACTAGTTAACGCGAAAACTCGAAAACTAATTAAAAAAAGCCAAAAAAACATACAAAAAAATTTTTTTTTTGCAATCCAAATTTCGCAGGTTTTTTAATATAAAAAAAAATTCAAAAAAAAAAAAGTTTTTTTGTGTAGTACACATGTGTAATACTGCACATATGTATGTGTACTACACATACACATGTGCACTACACAAATTTTTTTTTTTTTTTGAAATTTTTTTTATATATATAAAAACTAGTGATTTTTATTAAAAAAAATTGAAAAAAAAAATATTTGTGTGTTTTTTAGGCTTTTTTTAGTTAGTTTTCGAGTTTTCGCGTTAAAAGTGGTTTTCATTTGAACCATCCCCTATATATATATATATATATATATATATATATATATATATATATATATATATATATATATATATATATATATATATACACACACCTTTTGATTTAAATGATTGTCTAGAAAAGCCTAATTCTTTTGATTCCAAATGAAGTCAACGAGATTTGAAAGGATAATCAATAACACAGTTCCCATGTTTATATGATGTATATTCACACAGGAAAATCAATTAGGTTTCGCGCTTTTTGAATGTGGTTTAACTCTTCAATTTTGCCGGCCAGAAGAATTATCGTGACTCCCTGATCTTCGTTCTTCTTTATATAAGATATAGAGTTCGGTATTTCTAGACTTAGTTGATGACAAATCTGTTGTAAAGGGGAATTTAAGTTTACTAATGAGATCAAAAGAACACTTGATTTGTTCCACAACAATATGCTTGACACCTCTTCCTCCGTTCACACATGTCACGAACTAAATTGGTGCGCTTTTCTTATCAAAAATCAAAGGAATAATAATATGCTGAACACCATGTTTGGTTCAAGATTATCTGAAAATGAATGTGTTTGTTGTTGGTGATTTTGGGTTTTCTGATTTATAGGGGTTTTAGGTTTCGACTTTGGAGACAAGTTTTCTGGAGGTGATAACTTAATTTTGACTATTAGGGGTCTGTTTGGTATGGGGTAATGGAATGAACGAAGGAATGGAATGGACGAGGTAATGGAATGGATGAGTGAATGCAATGGACCATTACCATTCCATGTCTTGTTTGGTTACCATGTGAATGAAATGAATTATTATTATGTATTGTTCGGTAGGCAAGAAAAACGGAGTAATAAAATTAGCGGTGAGTGGTGATGGTGGTCGGTGGTAGTGATTGTGGGTGGTTATAGGTGGCGGTGGTGGGTGTCCGCGGCGGCAATGGGTGGTGGTGGCGGCGGCGAGTGGCGGTGCGGTGGTGACGGCGGCGAGTGGCGGTGCAGCGGTGACGACAAGTGGTGGTGGCGACAAGGTGGCCGTTGGTGGTGGGTGGCAGCAAATGTGGCGGTTAGTGGCGGCGGCAGCGGTTGGTGGTGGCGGTGGTGGTAGCGTCGACGATGGTGGTGGGTGGTGGCGGCGAGTGGCGTTGGCGGTTGGTCGCAGCCGTGGGTGATAACGGTGGCGAGTGGGTGGCGGCGGCGGTGGCTGTCGAGGTGAGGTGGTGGCGGGTGGCGGCGATGGCGTCGGTGGTGGGTGGTGGTGGGTTGTGGCGAAGGTCGTGGGTTGTGGTGTTGTTGATGAATGGTGCAAGAGGGATGGAATGGAAAAAAAACATGGGGGGTGGAAGGAATGATTTTGAAGGAATGGAATGCCTTTTGGAATGGGTGATTCCATTCCATTGACCAACCAAACACTCTTTTTTTCATTCCCTCGTAATCACTCATTCCATTTCACCTCTCATTCCTGCATACCAAACACTACCTAGAAGTAGTCCAAATGTGAAGCAAATTTTTTAAGCTATGGTTTAAACGATAATAGAAAAAGAAATGTACAAAAAGCAAAGATACCAACGGTTATGAACGGGGATGAAAAAGGAGGTGTTGGTATTTTTTTTGAATGGCAAAGGTTAAATTACTCCTACTTCTAAAGTAGACCAATAAATACTAAACTACTCCCCATGCCCGAATTTGAACCCTGGTCTTTTCTCCAAGAGGTAAGAGCCTCTACCACCCAGCTATAGGTGGAATGGCTAGGAGGTGTCGGTATAATTAGGCATTTCAACAAAATTTGCATTGAAATTCAATATTATAGGTATAATTATCCTATCGTTTTGACGGAGATAAAGAAAAACTAAACGAATGTAGAGAATTAGTAATAAGCATGTTAATGTATTACTTCCTTTTCTTAGAAACTTTACTATTTCTTTTTTAGAATAAAAAAAAATATCACATTCAATTGAATTTCTCATAATACATTTTATTCAAAATTTAAGTTAACACATTGTTTTGATGATTATCATTATGATAATCATTATCTTTATCCTTCTAGAATTAGGGTATTACATATTTGACTACCCAAATGATGTTCCGGTTTGAAATAAAGTTCTACCCTCGATTTCAAAGGATATTTACAAATAGTACTTGAGAAATTGAAAGGACAACCGATTGAATGAGATAGTTATTGAAGTCATGTTAAACATAATAATCATTTAATGAGATAGTTAACTATGAAATTAACGACATGTTCATTTTAATACTTTTATTTGCAGTTAATCAATATCATGTAGCAACGCGCGGGTTAGCGTCAACTCGTTATATACAACTAGCAGATTGCCCCGCACATTGATGCGGGAGACCTACACGTAGAGAACCAAAAATTGCGTACAATATTTATACAAATTTCTTGTACTAAATTAACATTATCAGACACTTTAGGACATTTTACATACCAACCTCATCGAGATACAAAATTTAAAGTATATAACAGGTAGCCTTGCAGGACATCTGCCTATAACATTATACAAAATACCCATTCGACAACATGTAATCATCATTATGAAAAATCTTGTTAAACAACTAATATTTGTATGTGTAAAAGAATGAACCCGACGGGTCAGTACTTCTACGGTTATGAATGGCCACACCTCGTCTTCTCCGCCTCATTCTAGACCTGCAAACAAGAAGAGAGAAACGTGGAGATGTAGAGATGGCCGGTAGAGAAAGAATCCTCTATTTCCAACTACAAAAAGTGTGTTCGCCTCATATCTCCTACCCTAATGAGGAGGTGGAGACCTCCTTATACAGGTGACATGGGCAACCCTAACCTCAATGGGCCAGGCCCAGTTAGAGGCTGTCTCTACAAGCCCACAGCCTAGTGTAGTGTAAACTACAACGCGTTGGGCTCCGCGTGTTAGTACGCAATAATAATAAATATTATTATAAAAGGTGATAACTAATGTATAACCGTTTAAGCCGGGTCAAGTACCTTACCTCTATAAGTCCCCCAGTCTAGTTTTGCTTTCGCGTGCAAGCGCTGGGAGTAGCACTAGACTTATTAGGAGCTCGGAAGTGAAGATTACTAATTTTAAGCTTACCTGTCGTCTGGGTGCGGGAAATTTGCCGGGTAGAGCCTGGCTCACGTTGATTGGCAGCATGTTACTATCATCTGTATTGGCACACTTTCATAGACCTTTCATAGTTGTGTGTATACGGGTAGGTCCTGCAGAGGAGATTTGGGACCAGCTAAGTGTTTTGGCAGTTAAACGTCTTGCCTTCGGATGATTTTTGCGCACACGTTCGTGTAGGCTGCTATAAAATATTCTCCCTTTGGTGTGACTTTCGTTGGTTAGCATATGGCGCGCTAATAGCGTTCAACCCAATGAAAGAGTTGATGTTGATGTGACGACGATCCCTCCCATGCGTTCGTGTCACCGGGATCTCCGTTGTCGTAATGTGCAGCCATTGGTGGTCATAGATGCATATGCAAATGTTATGCCACCTTAAGCGAATGTAGAATCGCTGGTAGTTGTACCAGTCATTGTTATTGATGAATCTGGTTATATCAATCATCGTTGCAGTTAGAAAGAATGATATACAATGCACCCCTGCAGAAGTGCTTGCTATGCTCAGTGATCCCGGAAGGGTGTTTAGAGCGTTATTTATGTTTCCCACATTGTTTTCTATGATAGTGAGACAAGTACTTGGTTTTTCATCAGTGGTTATGCGCATCTATTACCAAGACACCCACTGGAACAGTAGTGGTTGAATACATCTATTACCAAGATGCCCACTTTTAGCGTTGTATTTTGTGAGTAATACTATTTTGTATGCGTAGATATTTGTATTAACTACGTTACACTTAGTATTTTCGTTTTATGCTTTACCGTATTGTGCAGTTAAGATGCGATGGTATGTTGTGTTTACAAATGTTTATATGAACATTTGTTGATATCAGAAAGTGCTTTATAATACGTGTGGCGTTAATGAACACTTGAATAGCAGTGTTTTCTACGCGCTTGGCGTGAGTGAACACTCATTGAGATAATAAAATGCTTTATACGCATTAGGCGTGAATGAGCACTTTATGTAAGCTACTACGTGTTTCTGTAACACCTCGAATTTTTGTGTCCAATAATGTGTTAACACGTGTCATTTGATTACACGTGGCATCTATAATAAATGAAGGACTAATTTTGACAAACCTTGAAAGTATATAAATTCGAGGGTTATAAATGTCAACAAGGGTAAATATACTGTATAGTAACACTAAAATAATGCTTGTACCTTCAAACGAATAAATCATAGATCGTACGGAAGCGAAACACGGAAGAAAGTGAGAGATTACGAACTACAGGGGTTAACTGTGTCAACATGTTTAATTATACCTCTGAGTGACCCTTTAACGTTCCCAAGACTTCGTAACAGTATTATACGCTCACTAGAAAATACTGTATAAATTCCGCGAGGTTCCGTCTTAAAACGAGAGAGTTATACTCGAATTCGTATGCGAAGGGTTAAAAGCGTCAACAGTGAAAGTTAAGACTTTCCAAATAATTAATAAATTAACCGGGGACTTAATAATGCGGGTAAATAACACGAGGCCCCTATCGGTAAATAACCGAGGGCCAAACCGCAAAGTTACCCCTTCAAACCCGAAAGGTCAGGTAAATCATTACGAAAGATTTCGTTATTAATTACCAGATTCTGATAATCATTACAAAAGATTTTAAAAATCTGAAAAACAGACCCCTCGCGACCCGCGTGAAGGTTATGGTTAAGTTGAGGCGGGCCGCGAGCCTCCTCTATTACGCGTCTGTTATTTGAATCCCAGGCGACCCGCATTAAAATGGCATGGAACTTCCATGCGGGTCGCGTAAAGTGCCCAGATGCAGAAACTTTGTAGTTTCTTGCCTTTTGAGCATTGTGAACGATCAAACCTCAATAAATGAGGCATGGGCACCCTACACTTGACCCATACACCTTAGGGACACCTGCCCATGATCCATGATCAAATGTAGGCTGAGTTGTGATGATCTTGAGGGCTTAGTTTCACTATAAATAGCCAAGTTTGGCTCATAACATTCACACAACACAAAACACACTATCTGATCATTCTAAGAAGCTCTCAAGCATCCCTCTGAGTTCTTAAGTCTTCCCTCAACTTCTGTAAGTGATCTAACCCTTTGTGGTTCCACATTTCCTTAGTAAATGGCTAAGAACCAAACCGTCGTAAATACGGTTTGACTTTAAAATAACTCAGTGATGGTTCTGTCTTATGACGAATCAAAGGTGGTTATAAGTTGGTATCAATGAGGGTAATAAACCCCTAAAAGGGTTCCCCCTGATCACCACTCTAACTATGTCAAATATCGAGTCAAACGTGCGGTTAAAAAGTCAACAGAAAGCTATTTTAGCGATTTATACATAATCTGTAATGTATATGTTATGAAACCTGTTTTGACACTTATAAAACATGATATTAAGTATATAAACTTGTTTGCACTCGTTTGAATCGACCATTTGCTATAATGAACCGGTTCGGAGCCGAATATCGCAAAAGTTTGACTTTTGCTTTGACTTCAGTTCTGACCCGTTTTAGTGAGGTATAGATATGCCTTAGAACTCTCTTAGGACCAGGTCACATGTTAGTATAAACCTCTGTGATCGGTTCATGAGTTATCCGAGTCTTTTGCGCATTTCCGTCATTCGCCTAAAAGTTGACCGTAACGGCCTTTTGAAATTAAAACGAGTATTTCGGACACGTGAACGGACCAGAACCTTGCTTATTAAATTATAAGCATGTCCTTAAAGTTTCACGTCAATCCGAGGTCTAGAATGAGAGTTATGCTAAATGGCGCATTTAAAGTAAATTTTAGTAATTAACGGCGCAATTAGCATAACACCTATCTAAACCAAGAATTCGTCACCAAAACTTTTACCCACTGTATTAAAATAATATTTTGGGAATTGTAAAGATTTTTAATAATTTTTACCTCGCTCATAACCTGCGGTTATGGCTACGGTTCGGTAAATACCGAATATGCCCTTTTTGGCCAAAACATGAGTTCTACAAGGTCTTTTGACCCGATTCCAGTTGCTATTGATTTTAAATAATAAATAAAGTATTTTAGACCTTATAGGCTGTTCGGGAAACTCAGATTTCCTGTAGAACTCGAAAAGCTCTTTAAAAGTCTTTAAAATGACCAAAAAGCCCCTACGGGGCATAATATTAACTTAAACTCGTTACGGGCGTCACGGAAGGTATCCTACTGATACCACAACCTCTTTAAGGCATATTGACTTAGGAAATAAGCGTACGACTCTCATGGTTAACCGTTTCGCCTAATGCGCGCACGGTTCGGCTTATGAAACTAGTTTTCATAAATTAGCCGATACGGGTCAAATAATATCATTTGAACCCCAAAATCCAGAGTGTGAACCATTAACCCATATAAAACAAGTCTCTGAACTTGTTGGGTCAGAATCACACTCCACTCTCGGTTTTCGCCTTTTCGCGCGATTAAACCATATCTATATATATATCGGAACCAACCGGTCTAGGCTACGGCCATTATAACGACTCGTTAGGATTCTAAGAGGTTAATTAAAACCTTCGTTCCAGATTAGGAGCCCCAGTAAAAGCTATCGGTGATTTAATCCAATTAAGGAAATATACTTGCAAAGGTAAATACTTTAACTTATTTCCCCTATATGGGCTTGGGTTACGGTATATTAATACCGCTTGATTGAGCATTATATTTTTCCATCGCTTAGGTGGTTAATTAAATAATATGATCGGCTCATTTAAACAGTTTTGTTTCTTAAAAGCCTTTGGGGGGTTTGGAGCCCGCAATAAAGGCGAGTGTAAAGGCCTCTCGGCCGACGACCTTCTGGTCAGTTACTGACCTCTCCTTGTCTCTAACTTTAGATGCTGTCCGTCTGAGGACACTAAGGAACAAGGAGGCCGAGAAGAGAAAACGTGAGGATGATACCTCACGAAGATCAGGGAAGAAGCACCGTGGAAACGGTGAAGGCAAAAGAGGGTCGGAGGCGAAGAAAGATGGGCAAGCTGGTGAAAGGCCCAACTGCAAAATCTGCAAGAAACCCCACTCTGGGAAATGCAGATTTGCATCGAACTCACAGTCGCAATCAAAGACTCCTTCCTGTGGACTATGCAAGTCCAAGGATCATAAGACTGTGGAGTGCAAGAAGATCAAGGATGCAACCTGCTATGGTTGTAATGAAAAGGGGCATATCAAGAGTAACTGCCCAAAGTATGCCAAGAAGGCGAAAGAGACAAAGAAGTCAAATGCGAGAGTTTTTCGCATGGATGCAAAGGAAGCGGTTAAGGACGACAATGTGCTTACAGGTACTTTTCTCGTAAATAATATATTTGCAAGAGTACTATTCGATTCTGGCGCTGATAAATCCTTTGTAGACCAGAAATTTTGCCAACTACTAAATATGCCTATCAAAACCCTTGACGTGAAATACGAAGTAGAGTTAGCAGACGGCACGATAGAAACCGTCTCAACTGTTCTAGAAGGATGTGAAATGTCCATTAGGAACCATTCTTTTCCTTTATCTCTACTTCCCTTCAAATTAGCGGGTTTTGACATTGTGCTAGGCATGGACTAGTTATCCCATAACCAGGCCCAAATCATTTGTGGCAAGAGGCATATAGTGCTAAAGACTCCGAATGGTGAATCGCTTACCATTCGAGGAGATACGCAGTACGGGTTGCCCGAAGACGTATCTATGCTGAAAGCTTCAAGGTGTTTGAACAGAGGCTGTGTAATTTACATGGCTCAGGTAATAATAGAAGAACCTAAGCCGAAGATCGAAGATCTTCCTGTCATTTCTGAATACCCCGAGGTTTTTCCCGAAGAACTACCTGGTTTGCCACCAGATAGACAAGTGGAGTTCAGAATAGACATCATTCCTGGAGCGGCTCCGATAGCAAGAGCACCTTACAGGCTAGCTCCAACGGAAATGAAAGAACTGAGGACCCAGTTGGATGAACTGCTGGCGAAAGGTTTTATCAGACCTAGTTCATCTCCCTGGGGAGCACCAGTCCTATTTGTAAAGAAGAAGGACGGATCGATGCGGTTGTGCATCGACTACCGAGAGCTAAATAAAGTTACCATAAAGAACAGATATCCTTTACCAAGGATCGATGATCTATTTGACCAGCTGCAAGGAGCAAGCTATTTCTCAAAGATCGACTTGAGGTCGGGCTATCATCAGCTCAGGGTCAGAGATGAAGATGTACATAAGACAGCATTTAGGACTCGCTATGGTCATTACGAGTTCCTAGTGATGCCTTTTGGGCTCACAAATGCACCGGCTGCGTTCATGGATCTCATGAATCGCGTTTGCAAGCCGTATTTAGACAAATTTGTCATAGTCTTCATCGACGATATCCTTATATATTCCAAGAACCAAGCTGACCACGAGAAGCACCTCCGTTGCATTCTCGAATTACTACAGCGTGAGAAACTCTACGCCAAATTCTCGAAATGTGAATTCTGACTACGAGAGGTTCAATTTTTAGGTCACGTTGTGAGCGAGCGTGGTATCCAAGTGGATCCCGCTAAGGTAGAGGCGGTCATGAACTGGCAAGAGCCAAAAACGCCTACCGAAATCCGTAGTTTCCTGGGGTTAGCAGGATACTACAGGAGGTTTATAGAGAATTTTTCGAGGATTGCTGCGCCCTTGACTTCCCTAACCAAGAAGAAAGAAAAGTTTATTTGGGGACCAAAGCAGCAAGAGTCCTTCGAAATACTGAAGCAAAAGCTAAGCAACGCACCTGTGCTGACATTACCGGAAGGTACAGATGAATTCGTAGTCTACTGCGATGCATCACACACAGGCATGGGGTGTGTGCTTATGCAGAAGGGCAAGGTGATTGCCTATGCTTCAAGGCAATTAAAGGTGCATGAAAAGAATTACACCACCCATGATTTGGAGTTGGGTGCCGTTGTATTTGCACTGAAGTTGTGGAGGCACTACCTTTATGGTATTAAATTTGTGATTTATTCTGATCACAAAAGCCTTCAGCACCTGTTCAACCAGAAAGAGTTGAACATGAGGCAGCGCCGTTGGATGGAGACGCTGAATGACTATGATTGCGAGATCAGGTACCATCCCGGCAAGGCGAATGTAGTCGCCGATGCCTTGAGCAGGAAAGAAAGGGTAAAACCTATTCGAATCAATGCCAAGAGCATTGAAGTCAAGAACAATTTGATTGAGAGGATATTAGCTGCACAGCGAGAGGCTGTGTTGGAAGCTAATTACCCTAATGAAAAGCTGGGAGTAACTGAGGAGCAGTTGACTCTTAGCAAGGATGGAATTCTTAGGCTGAACGGACGTATATGGGTTCCGATTTATGGAGGACTACGAGATGTTATCCTCCAGGAAGCCCATAGTTCCAAATACTCAGTCCATCCTGGTGCTGACAAAATGTATCAAGATTTAAAGGCAAATTATTGGTGGATAGGCTTGAAAAAGTCTGTAGCCGCTCACGTAGCAAAGTGCTTGACTTGTGCTCAAGTCAAAGCCGAGCACCAAAAGCCGTCTGGCTTGCTACAACAGCCTGAACTTCCAGAATGGAAGTGGGAATGCGTAACTATGGACTTCATAACCAAGTTACCCAAAACCAGGAAAGGAAACGATACAATATGGGTCATAGTCGATAGGCTGACTAAATCAGCTCATTTTCTACCCATCAAGGAGACGTATAGCTCCGATATGTTAGCCCAACTTTATGTTGATAAGATTGTAGCCTTACACGGCATACCTGTGTCTATTATCTCCGACAGGGATACTAGATACACATCTCATTTCTGGAAGAGTTTCCAGCAATCTTTGGGCACGCGTTTAAACTTTAGTACGGCTTACCATCCACAGACGGACGGTCAAAGTGAGCGTACTATCCAAACGCTAGAAGACATGCTTTGTGCATGTGCGATCGATTTAGGCGGTAACTGGGATAAGAATCTACCCCTGATCGAATTCTCCTACAATAATAGCTACCACACCAGCATAAAGGCTGCGCCTTTCGAGGCATTATATGGTAGGAAATGCAGATCGCCTGTTTGTTGGGCGGAAGTAGGAGAGGTCCAATTATCAGGACCAGAGATTGTTTTCCAGACAACGGACAAGATTGTTCAGATCCGGGAACGTCTCAAGGCTGCCCGTGATAGGCAGAAGAGCTACGCTGATCCAAAACGTAAGGATCTTCACTTCGAAGTAGGTGAAAAAGTGTTGCTTAAGGTATCACCTTGGAAGGGGGTGATGCGTTTCGGCAAGAAAGGCAAACTGAGTCCGAGATACATAGGACCTTTTGAGGTCATTGAACGGGTCGGGTCAGTCGCCTATAAGTTGAACTTGCCTGAAGAGCTCAATGGAATTCACAATGTGTTCCACATCTGCAATCTCAAAAAGTGCTTCGCCGATGAATCGTTGGTGATTCCACATACAGATGTGCATATAGATGAGAGCTTAAAATTTATAGAAAAACCATTGTCGATTGAGGATCGACAGGTAAAGAAGCTTCGCAGAAAGCACGTACCGATTGTAAAGGTCAAATGGGATGCTCGTAGAGGTCCTGAATATACGTGGGAAGTCGAAGCTACAATGAAAGAAAAGTACCCCTATTTATTTGAGTAAATCTCGGGTCGAGATTTATTTTAAGGGGGTGAGGATGTAACACCTCGAATTTTTGTGTCCAATAATGTGTTAACACGTGTCATTTGATTACACATGGCATCTATAATAAATGAAGGACTAATTTTGACAAACCTTGAAAGTATATAAATTCGAGGGTTATAAATGTCAACAAGGGTAAATATACTGTATAGTAACCCTAAAATAATGCTTGTACCTTCAAACGAATAAATCATAGATCGTACGGAAGCGAAACACGGAAGAAAGTGAGAGATTACGAACTACAGGGGTTAACTATGTCAACATGTTTAATTATACCTCTGAGTGACCCTTTAACGTTCCCAAGACTTCGTAACAGTATTATACGCTCACTAGAAAATACTGTATAAATTCCGCGAAGTTCCTTCTTAAAACGAGAGAGTTATACTCGAATTCGTATGCGAAGGGTTAAAAGCGTCAACAGTGAAAGTTAAGACTTTCCAAATAATTAATAAATTAACCGGGGACTTAATAATGCGGGTAAATAACACGAGGCCCCTATCGGTAAATAACCGAGGGCCAAACCGCAAAGTTACCCCTTCAAACCCGAAAGGTCAGGTAAATCATTACGAAAGATTTCGTTATTAATTACTAGATTCTGATAATCATTACAAAAGATTTTAAAAATCTGAAAAACAGACCCCTCGCGACCCGCGTGAAGGTTATGGTTAAGTTGAGGCGGGCCGCGAGCCTCCTCTATTACGCGTCTGTTATTTGAATCCCAGGCGACCCGCATTAAAATGGCATGGAACTTCCATGCGGGTCGCGTAAAGTGCCCAGATGCAGAAACTTTGTAGTTTCTTGCCTTTTGAGCATTGTGAACGATCAAACCTCAATAAATGAGGCATGGGCACCCTACACTTGACCCATACACCTTAGGGACACCTGCCCATGATCCATGATCAAATGTAGGCTGAGTTGTGATGATCTTGAGGGCTTAGTTTCACTATAAATAGCCAAGTTTGGCTCATAACATTCACACAACACAAAACACACTATCTGATCATTCTAAGAAGCTCTCAAGCATCCCTCTGAGTTCTTAAGTCTTCCCTCAACTTCTGTAAGTGATCTAACCCTTTGTGGTTCCACATTTCCTTAGTAAATGGCTAAGAACCAAACCGTCGTAAATACGGTTTGACTTTAAAATAACTCAGTGATGGTTCTGTCTTATGACGAATCAAAGGTGGTTATAAGTTGGTATCAATGAGAGTAATAAACCCCTAAAAGGGTTCCCCCTGATCACCACTCTAACTATGTCAAATATCGAGTCAAACGTGCGGTTAAAAAGTCAACAGAAAGCTATTTTAGCGATTTATACATAATCTGTAATGTATATGTTATGAAACCTGTTTTGACACTTATAAAACATGATATTAAGTATATAAACTTGTTTGCACTCGTTTGAATCGACCATTTGCTATAATGAACCGGTTCGGAGCCGAATATCGCAAAAGTTTGACTTTTGCTTTGACTTCAGTTCTGACCCGTTTTAGTGAGGTATAGATATGCCTTAGAACTCTCTTAGGACCAGGTCACATGTTAGTATAAACCTCTGTGATCGGTTCATGAGTTATCCGAGTCTTTTGCGCATTTCCGTCATTCGCCTAAAAGTTGACCGTAACGGCCTTTTGAAATTAAAACGAGTATTTCGGACACGTGAACGGACCAGAACCTTGCTTATTAAATTATAAGCATGTCCTTAAAGTTTCACGTCAATCCGAGGTCTAGAATGAGAGTTATGCTAAATGGCGCATTTAAAGTAAATTTTAGTAATTAACGGCGCAATTAGCATAACACCTATCTAAACCAAGAATTCGTCACCAAAACTTTTACCCACTGTATTAAAATAATATTTTGGGAATTGTAAAGATTTTTAATAATTTTTACCTCGCTCATAACCTGCGGTTATGGCTACGGTTCGGTAAATACCGAATATGCCCTTTTTGGCCAAAACATGAGTTCTACAAGGTCTTTTGACCCGATTCCAGTTGCTATTGATTTTAAATAATAAATAAAGTATTTTAGACCTTATAGGCTGTTCGGGAAACTCAGATTTCCTGTAGAACTCGAAAAGCTCTTTAAAAGTCTTTAAAATGACCAAAAAGCCCCTACGGGGCATAATATTAACTTAAACTCGTTACGGGCGTCACGGAAGGTATCCTACTGATACCACAACCTCTTTAAGGCATATTGACTTAGGAAATAAGCGTACGACTCTCATGGTTAACCGTTTCGCCTAATGCGCGCACGGTTCGGCTTATGAAACTAGTTTTCATAAATTAGCCGATACGGGTCAAATAATATCATTTGAACCCCAAAATCCAGAGTGTGAACCATTAACCCATATAAAACAAGTCTCTGAACTTGTTGGGTCAGAATCACACTCCACTCTCGGTTTTCGCCTTTTCGCGCGATTAAACCATATCTATATATATATCGGAACCAACCGGTCTAGGCTACGGCCATTATAACGACTCGTTAGGATTCTAAGAGGTTAATTAAAACCTTCGTTCCAGATTAGGAGCCCCAGTAAAAGCTATCGGTGATTTAATCCAATTAAGGAAATATACTTGCAAAGGTAAATACTTTAACTTATTTCCCCTATATGGGCTTGGGTTACGGTATATTAATACCGCTTGATTGAGCATTATATTTTTCCATCGCTTAGGTGGTTAATTAAATAATATGATCGGCTCATTTAAACAGTTTTGTTTCTTAAAAGCCTTTGGGGGGTTTAATGACCGTTGTCCCGGATATCCTTGGCATCATTTTACGAAATGGCCACGACCATCGACATCCCGGTGTAGGCGTACACCCGGTATATATTGTCGACATTAAATTAAAAGACGTAGCCGTTGGTTTTTATACTACGGTTTTACGCAATGTGGTGTGTCTATAAATCTTTAACCCGGCACGACCCGGGCTACTGAACGCATAAAAGAACATGTAAAACGTTCACAAGATTTTATTATAATTTTTCCCAAGTTATAAAAGAGTTTGTGCCTTGTGCATTCAAATCAATTTTAATAAACATTTTCAAATGTGTCAGTTGAATGTATTTACCAGTGTAAACTGACGTATTTTCCCCAAAAAGATTAAATGCAGGTACTATACGTAATGGGCTGGTATAGGCGTCCTAAGCATCGTACATAGTCTCGCAAACTCGATGCTGCATCTGAATGAACAATATTTATTACTTTTTGATCCGCTGTGGATATATTCAACTTCTGTAATACATTTGATATTACAACCAGAGGTTGAAGTTTATATATTTATCTTAAGCTTCCGCTGTGCATTATATAATTGTGTGGTTTGACTATAATGTTGCCAACATCGTCACGGTAATCCCCCACCGGGCCCACCGGTGAGACACGTGGAAATCGGGGTGTGACAGTTTCCCGGACGCGCATTGGCGTGTGGAACGCTTATAGTAGGTGGCACGTCTATTTAAGTTACCTCGCCGACTATGGCGTGAGGGTTTTATGTTATCCGTGTCGCATATTAGTGTGGAGAATACATATCCGGATAAGTATTTTTTTCTATCGCATAGTGTGGAATACTTATTCGAATAATCAATTATATTGGTTTTGTCGTGCATTTGTCTTGACTGCCAAATTGCATATGTCGTGTTAAGTGGTATAATCGTAGGCCAAATGATGTGAGAAGTATAAATATCGTCTGGCGTATCGAAACATCCACATTATATAAGAGCCGATGCGGGATAATGTGCAGTGGATATCACCTTAATGGGCAGCCTGAGAGAAGATGCTCACTTTTAAGGCGTAAAGGCGCTATACCCTGCTGGTCCCCCAGTTTAGTGCTGCTAAAGTATGTTAGTAGCTTTGAACTTGATAGGTACTAAAGAGAAATCGACAAGTAAATATGAAGTATAACATGCTAAGAAGGCTTTAACATGCTTATTAATTGATTTACACGTATTGTAGATAAGTATGCGTAAAATAGAGGTGAAACCTTTATCGACACTTTTCGTTTAGTGGGAAATTCTAATAGTTACCCTTTTAATATATGATTGTCAGGTCATTTTGAAAAGCAAATAATGGATTATTCCGTTAAGCTATCAAGTTATGTGAGAGCACCATATTTAAGGATGAGATTAAGAACTTGTCGCCCGTGAGTCTTGTGCGTAGATGTCTGACATAACGGTTGCGCCGAGTTCAAGGTTGTATGGAATTACGTTCCTAAATATGTAGCTCGACATAATGAACTCTAGCTTAGGTCTATTCTTACCAAAGTATAGCTTGGTGAAGGCGTAAACAGCGACCAGAACCACCCTACAAGTAAGAAGGTTTGACAAGAAGCTGTCCAACCGAAATCGCGTTGTTGTAGAAGGGTTTTCAGGTGTGTAAATCAAATGTCCGAACCAAGGCCTCTGGTATTGGTGACTACGTTCTGTAATGTTTGTAATGTTACACTGTCCCCGTCCCTTATTTCAATGTTCCTAGATAATGTTAGCAGGAGAATCATGTGCTCGATATGTCATGCTGGAAACGGCGAGAACATTCTCAAGAAGACTGCCTAGCTTGAGGATGTCCATTCCTACTGATGTGCCACTAGGTTTTACTAAGTGTCAGCTTTCAAGACTTAATTGTAGCTGAGGCGTGAGTGGTTAGCCCTTTCCACCTGTCCGTTACCTTGGGGTGTGCCACTGAGGTGAAAATTTGCTGTATCTCCAGGTCCTTGCACCATTCCTGAATTATCTTATCCGCGAACTGGGTCCATTGCCACTGACCAGGTACAATGGTAGACCAAAACGACATACTGTGTGTTCCCAGAGAAACTTCTTCACATTATCTGCCCCGATTTTTGCGAGGGGTTTGGCCTCAATCCATTTAGTGAAATAGTCGATCGCGATGATGAGGAATTTAACCTTGCCTGGTGCTGGGGGGAAAGGGCCCACGATGTCAACGACCCATTTTTGGAAAGGCCATGTCGTTATTACTGGTATCATGCTGTTCTTGGGGCGTAAGGTTTGCGGTGCGTAATGTTGGCAACTCATGCACTTCCATAACTCCTTTACCGCGTCTTCATGCATACCGGGCCAATAGTACCCGGCGTTTGTTATTTTTGCCACCATCGAGCGGGGTCCGGCGTGAATGCCACAAATGCCTTTGTGTATTTCTTTGATCAAGTATTCTGCCTCCGTTGGAGAAACACAGCGTAGTACCTCTGTTAGTTTATTGGTTCAAGCAGTATTCTTATTACAAAATACTGCTTGAACTGATCAAGAATACTGCCATAAGAGATCTCATTCAAATAACAACGATTACAAAATTCATAAAAACGTGTCTTCCTTCGTACCCAGGGGGCATCTCGGCATCAAATTCGAGTGCCAAAGATCTGGTGATTGTTGGAGTCGAAAGTGCAGTTGTGATGCTCAAGATAGTTACACTTCCTTCAAAGGTAGAAGTCAAAACGGTGCTGGGAATTGCAGCACTTACGTTCGGAGCACTCATCATGGTAACGGATTCTTTAGTAATACAGGTCCCACGCATGGCGCCAATGTAAAAGAATGAACCCGACGGGTCAGTACTTCTACGGTGATGAATGGCCACACCTCGTCTTCTCCGCCTCATCCTAGACCTGCAAACAAGAAGAGAGAAACGTGGAGATGTAGAGACGGCTAGAGAAAGAATCCTCTATTTCCAGCTACAAAAAGTGTGTTCGCCTCATATCTCCTGCCCTAATGAGGAGGTGGAGACCTCCTTATATAGGTGACATAGGCAACCCTAACCTCAATGGGCCAGGCCCAAGGGGTTGTATCTACAAGCCCACAGCCTTGTGTAGTGTAAACTACAACGCGCTGGGCTTCGCGGGTTAGTACGCAATAATAGTAAATATTAATATAAAAGGCGATAAGTAATGTGTTATCGTTTAAGCCGGGTCAAGTACCTTACCTCTACAGTATGAAACAAAAATCAATGAAAAAACTGATTTAAGGAGGAACAACCGAAACCGCACTTTTGTAACCCCGATAAGAAGCCATACCTAGGAAAGCTCCCATTGTGCAGGACTTGTATCTTCCAGCATCCCACTCATACATTGTGCCACCTATGCACCACCAGGTGTAATGCATAAGGTCGATCATTTAGAATGTTAACGAACGAACACGAACACACTCATTTCTAAACTGACGGTCATGAACGCGTTAATTAACCATTTTTATTTACTAACAAACTATATGAATTAAAAAAACACTTTCTCAAAAAGGTAAAACACCTTTTAGAAACTGGAAACCGTAAAAATGAATACATGTACCGCGAGTATCGATGATGTTGTTCAGTTGGTATCGGTTAGGTTTGGTACGCTATCGATTTATTGAAACTGAAACCATATAAAATTAATATTGTTTCTAGTACTGATATTGTTCGAATGGTATCGATTCAATTCGTTAGGATAATAGTTAAAATTTCTGTGAAGGATATATAAATAAGGTTTTCCTATTAAAATAAAACTACTTTTAGAAAAAAGCGTTACTTAGGAAGAAAAAAACATTTTATAGTAAATTGAAGAAAAAGCGTTTTAGAAACAAAAATAAAAAAAAACTAATAATAAAAGATAACAAAATGGCAAAAAAAAAAAGAAAACAAAAAGGTTTCATTATCCTTATATTAATTGACAAATTTCTTGTCACTCTCATATACACTATTCAATTTTGTATGACTTTTCATGCTTTGTGTACTTTCTTTTATGCACAAGGCTCTTTCTTTTCATTTGAAAATTGAGATGATTTTCTACTATATTATCATAAGTAAATATATTATATAGTATACTATTTTTTAGTTTGTTTAAATATAAATTAATTCCTAGATAAATAAATTTTGTATTTCTTATTAATTATAGGAAATATATTTTTATTTTACTATAAAACTAACATGTTGTATATTAACAAAAAAATATTGTTTTATTTGAAGGTTTATGTTTCGATTTTAACAAATTTACATTTATCTTTAAGTTGTCAGATTTACTCAACTTCGATAGTTATAACATGTTTAATCAAGATTAAATTATAGTTTATGTGTAAGTATGATGTTCGTATAACCATGTTTGATTAAATCAAATAATTCTTATGATTTTATTTTGAATTTTAATAACCATATACTACCCATTACTCTTCTAAGTAAAGTAATAATTATATTTACGGCCCGTTGCAAGGTGCAAATCTTTAATACTATTTATCATTTAGCAATGTTTCACTTTCACTCCTTTATATTTTGTTAGAAAAAAACTTCTAAGTTGATAACTTTATTTTAGAAATGACATCAACTCATCAACGTGAACCTGTTTGTATTTCTTTTATCTACGTTTTGAACGATTATCTTCACATTCTTTGTTTATTTCTTAATACATTTTACGTTTCGGTCTAAATTTGGCGAGTTACACTCCGCAAGGCGAGTACGTTTGACATTTTACGTCTATTTTTTGTTTGCTTTAACGGTCCCGCCACAATGTGCGGGTCCTAAAAGCTCGTTTGAATTAATTTGAAACTTAAGGAAAGAGGTACATTTCGTAAAATTCAAAGAAAATGTATTATTTAGAGGTTTTTTTTTAAATTACTTATCTACATACATTTATGTTATGTATAGTAGGGGGTTATACAACGTCATATTGGAATATAACACCCAATAACGCCCGGGGGGTTATGGAACATGGCCGTGAAATGCATAACAACGCCATGGTGGTCTCTCTCTCTCTCACACACACATATATAAATACATATATGTGTATAACTGAATGAGTATAACCCGAGGTAAGATCAAATAAAAAGTTTATTTTGCCTAAGTAGGATGAGAAGGAATCTTAACCATTCATTTTTCAAATCAATGGTTAAGATGAAAGTGTAGGAGAAAGGAGGAGTGCAAGGGTATCTTGAGAAAATCCTATTTATGGACTTTCTCTCTCCACATAGAAGGCACATGCATATTTCACCCCCCATTTTTAAACGTTCATAACTTTTTTATACGACATTATTTTTTCATAAAAATTTCACCATAAAATCGAGCGTCTTTTTATCTTTAATTTGAGTACCATATTGCTATATAAAATATGAAGACTAAAAAAACCCACTAAAATGTGTTGTATTTCTATGTTGTATAATATTTTTTTGTGCTGGATTTTTGTACTATATTTTTGTACTAAATTTTTTGTGCTAAATTCTTTTGTCTTAATTTTTTTTCTCAATTTTTTGTACTGGATTTTTTGTACTACATTTTTTTTGCTGAATTTTTTTGTGCTATATTTTTTGTACTAGATTTTTTTGTGCTATATTTTTTTGTACTACGTTTTTTGTGCTATATTTTTTGTACTAGATTTTTTGTGCTATATTTTTTTGTACTAGATTTTTTGTGCTAGATTTTTTTGTACTATATTTTTTTTTTGTATTTTTAAAAAACAAAAGGGGTGCTACATGTCATTTTCACTCCTATTTATAAGGACCAAAATGCCCTTGATTCCTACTTATTAGGAGTGTCACATGTCATCATCACAATCCTTCTTAGGCTACTTAGGCAAAATCCACTTTTTAGTGAATCCTTCCCCAGTATAACCCTACTATACACTCTAGTTATATAACCCTTTATAACCTCTATTTTTTACACATTTAACACGTGTTATATAACCCCAAATGTATAGAGATTACAATATCAATAGAGATTACAAGCTTGACCACTCCAGGTAAATATATTTCACTTTAGTTTATATTGTTTTCCTGAAATTTTCTCACTTGTAAAGGATCAAAAGAAGAATCTTAAATCAGATAATGGGCAGGTGAGTCCCATCAGCTGCCAACATGTGATGTGTCCACAAAGCCGAACAGCCCTCCTTTTACCTAAATATGCTTGGCCCAAATAAGATTCACTTTCCAATTTCCATTAGAGAAGCACAAAATATCTGAATCCGGATCCGGAAAAAAAAAAAAAAAAAAAAAAAAAAACCCTACACCCAGGTATTAGAAAAACAAGGTTTTTTAAATCTGAACCCAGACCCGACCCTATTCGTAGGGTAGGAACCAGGTATGCATATTCAATTCAATACCTGAACCCGAACCCGAGTTTTTTCATACCCGGTTTGTACTCGGGTTTTCAGTGTAACCGGGTTTTCGTAAAACTTGTACCCGGGTTTTCGTAATACCCGGACCGGTTGCATACAATAGCTTTTTTTTGAACGTTTAGAGCTTGTGCGGGCCTTTTTTGGCAGATGTCAAGGCATACAATATGTATAAATAAAGGTTTCCATTATTGGGCAGATGTCAAGGCATACAATATGTATAAATAAAGATTTCCATTATATTTCTATGTTTTATGCCAAAAAAATGAATCGAAAAACCCGAACCATACCCGAACCCTACCCGGACCCGAAAATAGGGTATTTTAACACCCGGGTATTGAAAACCCGAACCCGAGTACGTAGGGTATAGGTTTTCTGGCCAATACACAGACCCGAACCCAACCCAGGTATGGTCAATACCCGAAAAGTCAAAACCCGATCATACCCGTACCCAGGTATATACCCGAACCCAGGTATTAAAAAAACCTGGTTTGTGCACCTCTACTTTCCATACAATCATTTTTACACTTAAAAAAACAACTAAAATTATGAGGGAAATTATTACTAGAAAATTGGTCTACAACCAGAATTATAGAACTTTAGTTATTACTAGAAAATTGGTTACAACCAGAATTATAGAAATTTAATGTTGGATGATTTTTAAAGCAAGTTTGACCATTATTTACATACTGCATAAACACAATTTTTTTCTTCAGAATGTTTTTGACACTTAGATAAGTTCAGATTCTTAATCACATCACATAACGTAACGTAACTTAAGCATGCGATTGCCTTTTGTTAAAATACTAGTATATTTCCAGTATAAATGTGCCCTTTATTTATAAACTTTATGTAAGTTATTTTGTGTTTTAACCATTTCTTTTTATCTTTGTTTATGAGATTGGGCTCCCCTTGTCTCGGGCTCGTTACTGCTGGGCTTCATTCACTTGGGCTTGTAGCCGTTTAAAGACAGCTGGTGTCATGCTAGAGTTTAGGGTTCTAGCCCATATAAAGGGCAGTTGGTTCCAGGCTTTGGTGATCGGAGCATTTTCATCCTTTCTAGCTCATCATTCACTACTCACTCAAGTTACCCTATCCTCACAAGTTCATTCGTGAGTCTAGGGTTGTTTACCTTCTCTTGTATTAGATCATCCGGCTGGAGATCTTTGTTCATTGTTTGGTTGTTAATCTGTACTGACAGATTCATTATGTCTTTGTATTTGATTCATCATAATAAAAGGTGTTTTGATTATCAAGTTCTGACATGGTATCAGAGCCCCAAGGTTGATTTAGGGCTCTGGTTCTTCTTCCGCTGCGGTACAAAGCTCCGGCTGACCTTCTCCTGTCCGATCTAGGGTTTTCTTCGTTTACGGCGTTCTGTGCTCGGATCCCTGTTTCCGGAGTGATTCTGCTCAGAGGAGACGGTGTAGATCTAGAATTGTGAAACCCTAATTTCTAGGGTTTTGAAGCTTGTGGTTGGTTGCTGTGACGACGCTTCTTTTGAAACCCTAATCTGTGGTTCTCATCTGTTTGGTAAAGAAGAACCTTGTTGGTCTCTTTTAAGAGCAAACCAACAGGTTTTGTGTATTTCCGTCTCTCTGGTCAGTGTGTGCAACCCTAAGTGAAGGTTGCAGACCTGATCTCATTGTCGTGCACCCACTGTGAGATCGTTCCTTCTCTTTCTCTTTACTTTCTATTGCATTATTGTGTTTTGTGTCTAGGCATTCTTGATACCGGGTTAGGATAAAACCGGTTTGATTATTGGGACACAGAGAGGGTTCACTCTGTTGCCTGGCTCCCTGATCATTGTCTGCGGAGGCACCTGTTGAGTGATGAACCTCTGATCGGACCTCTGTCCAGGTTTCGCCTGTATCCGATTGTTTTTCTTGCCTGTCCTGGTTGCTTGATCTGTTCTGATCGTTTTATTTGTGTTCTTACCTGTTCTGTGCTTATTTTGTCTGATCTGTTTTGTGCATTACTGTTCTGTCATTATGCCTGATAAAACTGAATCATCTGTGACGTTGGTTAGCAAATTAGATGCTAGTGACCCTTTATATCTTCATGCTAGTGATTCAAGTGGACTCACAATTGTTAGCATAAAACTGAAAGGGACTGAGAACTATGTGGTGTGGTCTAATGCTATGAAACTTGCTCTAATGGCTAAAAACAAACTAGGCTTTATTGATGGAACTTGTAGTAAATCTAAAGACAATGATATTCTTGCTAGTCAGTGGGATCGATGTAACTCTATTGTGCTTACTTGGATTTTGAATTCCGTTTCTGATGAATTATATGTTGGCCAAGTCTATTCTAAGCTTGCCTCAGAAGTGTGGGATGATTTAAAAGACACTTATGATAAAGTTGATGGGTCAGTTGTGTTTAGCTTATATAAAAAAATCAACTCTGTTAGTCAAAACGAATCTAGTGTGTCTTAGTATTACCACAAAATTAACACCATGTGGAAACAGTTTGATGCTATGCTTCAACTGCCTTCTTGCACTTGCAATGCTTCTACTAAATGCAATTTTTAATGGGATTAGATGACATTTATCAACCTGTTAGAACCAATCTGTTAACAAGGGACCCTTTACCAACTATTAAAACTGCTTTTTCTATCATTTCTAGAGAAGAATCTCATAGAGGTTCAAACAATCCTTCTAAAATTCCTAATGTTGGTTTTGCTACTAAATCTAACAATTTCAATGACAACAAGAAAAAATTCAATAAGGGTCCTAACCCAAACCTAAAATGCTCTCATTGTAACAAGATTGGACATACAGTTGATAAATGTTTTGAACTTCATGGTTACCCTTCAAATTATAGATCAAAACCCACTCAAGGCAGTTCACAGTGGGCTAGGTCTAACAATGCTGCTAGTAGTGGTACTGGTCCTTCTATGAATAGTACTGTAAATGAGAAAAATACCAGCTCTTTGAACTGTTTAACTGCTGATCAATTTTCTAAGTTGCTAGGTATGCTTAGTGAGAATAAAACTGAGGACACAAATATGTCCAATGTAGGAGGTAAATGCTTCAATTCCTTCTCTGAATACAAAAATATTTTCTGTTTCAACTCAAAATTGTTCTCTTCACAGTATCAAAACTGGATTATTGATTCTGGTGCAAACCAGCATATGGTTATGTCTAGTAAAAATTATGTTCAATCTTGTTGATGTTTCTGAATATAATATAACAGTTAAGCATCCAAATGGTACTGATGCTAAAGTCACTCAAATTGGATGTTTTAAACTTTTGGACTCTGTGATTTTAAAAGATGTATTTGTTGTTCCTGAATATTGTGTGAACCTTATCTCTGTGTATAAGCTAGCTAAAGACAATAAGCTTAAGGTTGTGTTTGATGAAAACTCTTGCTATATTCAGGATTCATGCTTAAAGAAAACCCCGGTGACTGGTAGGCAAACTAAGGGTTAATATTTCTGTGGTAACTCTCTAAGTTCTAGTTTTTCTTGTCTAAGTATGGCTGAAAATGCAAAGCTCTGGCATTCCAGGCTGGGTCACCCAACTGAACAAGTGTTAAAGGTTCTTCAGCTTAAAACTGAGTCTATTTCTAATCCATGCAATATATGCCACAAGGCCAAACAACATAGGTCCCCCTTCCCTCTTAGTGACCATCAATCAACTAAGGTTGGGGAACTTATTCACTTAGATGTTTGGGGTCCCTACAAGGTCACTAGTGTGGAAGGATACAAATACTTTCTTACTATTGTGGATGATTTCAGCAGATCTGTTTGGGTTTATCTGATGAAATCTAAGTCAGAAGTTTTTGAAAATATAGAAAATTTTTACAATCTTATTAAAACTCAGTTTGAAGTCAATATCAAAATGTTTAGGAGTGATAATGGATCTGAGTTCACCAATTCTCAAACGACTGCTTTTGTTAAACTAAAGGGTATCATTTATCAAACCTCTTGCACCTATACTCCACAACAAAATGGTATTGTGGAGAGAAAACACAGACACATGTTGAATATTGCTAGAGCTTTGCTATTTCAATCCAATGTTCCTCTTAGGTTCTGGTCTGAATGTGTTCTTACAGCATCTTACTTAATTAACAGGCTTCCTTCTTCTGTGTTACATGGCTGTTCTCCTTATGAAAAATTGTTTGGTTTCAAACTTTCTCTTGATCACTTGAAAACCTTTGGTTGTCTTTGTTACTTCACTATTTTAAATAATCCTGATAAACTTGAAGAAAGAGCTGAAAAATGTGTTTTTATGGGATACTCTAATTTTAAAAAGGGTTATAAGGTATGGAGTCTAGAACAGAAAAAATTCATTTTCTCCAGAGATGTTAGTTTCCATGAAACCACGTTTCCTTTCAAAAATGAATCACATGCTATTCTAGAAGGTCCAAATAACTTAAACCAATTAAATTTTTTTGACAACTATGATTTTTCAAGTGACCTAAATCCCAATGATGAAGAGAAGGTCCCCACTGACTCACCTACCCTGACACAGCAACACAGTGATGAGGTTGAATCACCTGTGGATAGTAATACTCAGCAGTCATCAGGGGCTGATGACTTATCTGAGAGTAATGAGTCCTTAGGAATTGAAACTGGTTCTGTGAGGGCTGAGTCTAGCAGTGTTAATGATGAGTTAAACCTTCCTGAGGGTACCATTCCTACGAGAAGATCCTCTAGATCCTCAACCGCCCCTAAAAGATTTGATGACTTTATTGTTGGAAATGCTAGATATAGCTATGACAAGTATGTCAATTATTCTAACTTGCCTAGTGATAATATATGTCTTGCTGCGAATATTAATAAAATAATTGAACCTTCCACCTATGAAGATGCTACTAAAGATAAAAGGTGGATCGATGCTATGAATGATGAACTGTCTGCTCTTTATAAAAATAACACTTGGGACATTGTTGATCTTCCTAAAAATAAAAAACCCATTGGGTGCAAGTGGGTCTTCAAAATTAAATACAAATCTACAGGGGAAGTTGATAGGTTTAAAGCTAGGCTTGTAGCAAAAGGGTTCAAACAACATGAGGGAATTGACTTTGAGGAGACTTTCTCTCCCGTTGTTAAGATGGTTACTGTTAGATGTGTCATTAGCCTCTCGGTTCAACATAATTGGCCCCTATATCAACTTGATGTTAACAATGCTTTCCTCTATGGTAACCTTAAGGAAGAAGTCTACATGACTTTACCTGATGGTTTGAATATTGACAACAGACATCAAGTTTGCAAATTGAATAAGTCTCTATATGGTCTAAAGCAAGCTCCAAGAATGTGGAATGAGAAACTTGTTCAACTCTTAGTAAAAATTGGTTTTGTCCAATCAAAATGTGATCACTCAATGTTCATTAAATCTGAAAACTCTACCTTTATTGTTCTCTTGGTTTATGTCGATGACATTGTTCTAACCGGGAACAATGAAGATGAGATAAAAAGAATCAAGCATCTTTTAAAATATGAATTTTTAATTAAGGATCTTGGGCTACTTAAGTTCTTCCTTGGCATTGAAGTGATTAAAGTCAATGAAGGTGTGTGTCTATCGCAAAGAAAATATTGTATGGACCTTTTAAATGAATATGGGATGAGTGGAAGCAAACCTTCTAGTTGTCCCATCGAACAAAATCATGTCTTAACTAACCTAACGAAGAAAGAGTCACAGACTGTTGACGTGACTCAATACCAAAAACTGATAGGAAAACTTATCTACCTATCTCACACCAGACCTGATATTGCTTACTCAGTTCATTATTTATCCCAATTCATGCATAAGCCTACAGAGGCTCATACTCAAATTGCTTTCAAGGTACTACGATACCTTAAAGGTGCTCCTGGCACTGGAATTCTATTTAAAAGGCTCATACTCATACTCAGTGCCACATGCGAAGTGTTGTGGCTTCTAAATGTTTTGAGAGAACTCCAGGTTGGCGTGAATATTCCAGTTGTGTTAAAGTGTGATAACACTGCAGCCCTGTCTATTGCAGCCAATCCTGTCTTTCACGACCGAACCAAGCATTTCGAAGTTGACTTGTTCTTTCTAAGGGAGAAAATCGCATCAGGGTTGATTAAAACACATGGAGTTAAAACTGAACATCAGCTGGCTGATATATTCACCAAAGGCTTGCTGCCAAAGGCCCATTCTGAGATGTGTACGTCATTAGGCCTTTCTAACTTTTTTGCACATTTACACTGAGGGGGGATGTTAAAATACTAGTATATTTCCAGTATAAATGTGCCCTTTATTTATAAACTTTATGTAAGTTATTTTGTGTTTTAACCATTTCTTTTTATCTTTGTTTATGAGGTTGGGCTCCCCTTGTCTCGGGCTCGTTACTGCTGGGCTTCATTCACTTGGGCTTGTAGCCGTTTAAAGACAGCTGGTGTCATGCTGGATTTTAGGGTTCTAGCCCATATAAAGGGCAGTTGGTTCCAGGCTTTGGTGATCGGAGCATTTTCATCCTTTCCTGCTCATCATTCACTACTCTCTCAAGTTACCCTATCCTCACAAGTTCATTCGTGAGTCTAGGGTTGTTTACCTTCTCTTGTATTAGATCATCCGGCTGGAGATCTTTGTTCATTGTTTGGTTGTTAATCTGTGCTGACAGATTCATTCTGTCTTTGTATTTGATTCATCATAATAAAAGGTGTTCAATGGGACCAATATGAACCCCTACATCTTTGGTCACACGATCATTTGACATAAATTTACATTTCGATCATCCTTCATGAATTTTATTATCCATTAACTAAGTTATACATAAGTACATAAACTGTAGTTGAAAAAAGGGTCAAAATCTGGAAGAACAATGCAAAGCTGATTCACATAATGATTTTATCTGTTAATTTGAATAGTTCAGTAATAGATTTTAGCTACTGAACAAATAATCAGTAAACCAAGTAACAAAACAACATTTTAAAAAAATGCCACAAACAATCTCATTGTGTAGATCATAGTTATCAAAGGGGCTAGGCGCACTTAAGGCGCATAGGCCTCGCCTGAGACCTAGGTGCAAAGCGCAAAAAAGCGAGGTCCTGAGGAAAAAACGCTCATAAATAAAAAATAATAAGATATATATATATATATATATATATATATATATATATATATATATATATATATATATATATATATATATATATATTAGAAAAATAATACTATTTTCAAATAAAATAAACACAAAGCTCTTATATAAACTTCAATGTCATCTATTCAGTACTTAAAACGTAATTCTAGAACTTGAGTAATAAAAAGATTAGTGTAAAAGAATTTCTAACCTATATAGTTTTGTAGTAACTATATTAATAAAAATTCTCATGAAAGAAAAATGATTTTTAATTATGTGTGGTCATTGTTGTGAAACAGTGTTATTTATGCACAACAGTGTGCAACTTTTCTGCAAAGTAACATGTTTTCACTGTTAAGGTAAGTTTTATGAACCATATCAACACAAAAGGTCTGCAAATTCAACATTTTGGTCGATGGGTTTTCATCTTTAACATTTTCTTCTTTCTCTCTTCTTCTCCGGTGGTGCAACCACAAACTTGTCCGGATTAAATTTAGCATTAAAATTGTTGAAGTTTGCCAGAATCTGGCCGGACATGTCGCCAGAAAGTCATTTTTTGGCCTGAAACTCACTATAAAGGCGCCTTTCACAACACAAGGCGTTTTAGGGGCGCCTCGCTTGGGAAATGCGCCTAGGCGCAAGAATCGAGCGCTTTTTAACAACTATGGTTTAGTGTAGATGACTATTGTAACACATTCACGATCTTATTAGGGAAAATTACCAAAATGTCTTTTGACCAAGTGCATTTGCAAAAATGTCACTTTCCTGCGTCCTTGGAAGGTCCTCCCAGCCTCGGAAGCGTCCGCTTTTCACGTTGAAGCGTCCGCCTTTTACTTGAAGCGTCTGTTTCCATTCAAGCGACACGTGTCCGATGTTGAAGCGTCCGCCTTTCACTTGAAGCGTCCGTTTCCTTTCAGGCGACACGTGTCCGATGCAATGCGTCCGCGAAGCTTCTTAAGCGTCGGCCAACGACGCAGGTTTGTTCCATATCTTTGTCCAATTTGTTTTTTTTATATATATAACCTATAAACATTTTTCTATCATGGGATCATGTGCGTGCTCTTTATAAAAATTATTAAACTACTATATTTATGTTAACGGAACAATTTTTAAACGATATAAAACATGTTATTTTTTAGTTAATTTTTTTTATATTAAACATTAAAAATATAACATAATAAAAAACAAAAAAAAACCAAACAACACATAAAATATTATAATATTTATCTAAAACCATATCCTAATAGCTTCCCACTCCGAGACATGTTTGAAATCATGTCTCTCTTCATGGCGGTAGTTGATGAGGGCCACCTCCTTCTGATCGTCCTCACCAAGGTCCGGCATTTCCGTCTCCACTTTCTTGAAATATCGATCAAATCTCTCACACTCCAACCGCAACACACGGAACCTAGAGGATAGTGCGTCACCGGTCCGGTTGTGTTCCGGACCACGTAGTTGGGCGAAATTTTGTTGAACACGGACCCAGAGCCCACCCTGTCCTCGAGGTGGAGGATCGATCATTGCCTGCTCCCATGCTTCGCACAGAGCAATGTCTTCAACGTCAGTCCAGGAGGTGGCCATTGTCGGGTCGTTTGACGGCGTCGGATTTTCTAGTGAAATGGCTGATGTTTGTTTGCAAACCTTTTTGAAAGCGACGGGTGTTTTGTTTGGTGAGTGATAAGTGAACGAGTTATATAGTGGGGTAAATGTGTGCAACGGTAAAAGTTAAACGGCTTTTGAGTTTTCATTTTTTTTACCGAACCATCGGGAAGCGTCGGTCAAGCATCGGGGGGCGTCAGGGTCAAGCCTCGGAAACGTCGGCCAGGCCTCGGAAACGTCGGCCAGGCCTCGGAAACGTAAACATGGACGCATTAAAAAAATTATGGTTATCATGCGTCGGTTACCGACGCAATTTCGTAACGGAACGGACGCTACAACACGTGTCGCTTGAAATGGAAACAAACGCTTCAAGTAAAAGGCGGACGCTTCAACGTGAAAAACGGACGCTTCCGATGCTTGGAGGATCTTCCAAGGACGCAGGAAGATGACATTTTTGTAAGTGCACTTGGTCAAAAAACATTTTGGTAATTTTCCCATCTTATTAACTTACTTAAGTGGTAGTTAATAAGAAGTGTTATATTAACTTTATGTTAGTAGCAAAGTATATCTGTAGTTGGAGGGAGTAAAACTATTGTGTGTGTGGCCATGATTGGGTTTATGATTGTTTGTAGGTGGGAGGTTCCAATACTCTTTACAGTTGTTCTTGTACCTCAATTATCACACCATTTGAACACAATCTGACACAAACAAAACTCCAATCATTTTTTTCCACTTTTCCATCATTCAATCATAATCTGTATGTATCAATCATTATTTAATTAATAGATATCATTTCATTTAACAAAAATGATTAAGAGATCTAACTACAGAATCTATATTATATTAAAACATATATATATATACACACATATAACATGACATGTTTGTTTTCTTTATAATCAGGTGTATTTTCACAGTGACCTTTCCGGAGAGTCAGATAATTGGATTTGGTCAAAAGATACATCTAGGTAGTTCTCAACACAAGCTTTGAGGAAGGAAATGAAGAAAAGGCCGCCTAATCAAGAGGCAAGGCCGTCCCCGAAAATCCGAGGGTCTTTTAAGGCCCTGTGCGAGTGAAAAAAATGGGCCCCTTAGTATAAACTTATATATAAAAAAAATTAACAATATATATGGCTCCCTAAATAAGCCAAAACTAAATATATTTAAGATCTTAACGCATTATAATATGTTTTTTCGATAATAAGTTAACTTAATTTATATTAACTTAAAGTATATTACAAATCTAATTATATAAAACATTTTAAAAAGAACATTTACATAATTAACTAAAAAGAGAAAAGAAAGCTTCAAGGAAATAGAAAAAAGAGAATTAAAACCTATAAAACTAAAAATAGAAAAGAAAGCTTCAAGGAAATAGAAAAAGAAAATTAAAACCAATAAAAATGGGCTGGTCAAAGCCCAAAAATAGGTACACAAGGGGTTAAGCAAAAATAAAAAAAAAACTAAAGAAATAAGTTGAGAACAAGTCTCGAACTCTTGTTTCTTCAATGGAAGTAGAGGGCCTAGTCAACTGGGCAATATAATTTATGTGTTCCAATTCCAGTTCAAAAACTATATGTACACAAAACATATATATAAATAAAATTTTGGGCCCCTTGGGAGGTTGGGCCCTGTGCTGTGGCCCACCCTGCACTTGGCCCAAGCCGGCCCTGTCAAGAGGTATAATCATGTGTGCCTCTTAAATACCTGTTGGAACAACGGATGGAGACAAACGACTTTAAAGAAGACGACTTTGGCAATTTTCCTAGCCATGGTGTGGAAAATTTGGTTAGCAAGTAATCGAAAGATTTTCAACAACAGGGCATGTTCTGTTCAAACAATTTTGGACAGAATCAAGTCAAGCTGCTACTTATGGGTAAAGCATAGGGCGATACGTGATACACTTCGATGGAAGTCATGGTGTACTTTTAATCTTGTAGCTTTGCACCATCTTTGGAGTTAGGGTTTTTTATGATGTTTTTGGTGTTTTTACTTTGGGTAAAGAAGAGTGGTATGTGAATATTAACTCCCAGAAAAAAATGTGTAAGTATTGTCATTAAAAAAATATTCAAAATTCAAAAGTGACACATGACTTATTCAGTTATTTGTTTTCTCTTAATATATATTTATCTTTTATTTTATTTTTTTCTAAATTATTTTCTAAAGTCCATGTTTAGGTCTCAATCATTACTCTAATCAATATTCATATCTAGCACATTTACATCATATAAATAAGTAACATGTTGGTGCATTGAGGTATTGTACCCCATGCTTAGGGGGCTTTTCAAAAAAAAAAGTTGATATTACATTTTTAATCCCCAACTATTTGAATTTTTACTTTTAGACCAAAAGTTTTCATTTTTTCAATTTAACCTCACAACATTTTACTTTCAATTTTGGTCCCCTACACTTTTCATATGTGGCAAATTTTTTGTTTTACGTTTTGTTCTAGATTTTGCGAGTTAACATGGTGCAACGTGCGTGTGTGGTTCAACGTTTTTACGTTTCGTTTTACGCTTCGTTCTAGATTTAGCGAGTTAACATGGCGCAACATGCGTGCGTGGTTCAACGTTTTTACGTTTTGACGTTCTAAATTTTGCGAGTTAACATGGCGCAACGTGCGTGTATGGTTCAACATTTTTACGTCGTCTATTTTTTCCCACTTGACAGGTTCGCCACAACACGCAGGTCCTAAATGGACTTAGTTATTATTTTCTATATTTTATGTTTCGGTCGAATTTCTTCACAATAACACACCCCAACTTTAATGTTGGTGGTTGCTGGCGATGGTATGACATTAGTGCTATTTGTCACGGTTTTACGCCCCCACCGCAACGCGGGGGCCTTAATACTAGTTCATATCTAATTTCTTAGGATTAGTTTTTTTTTTCTTCAACGCAGCTTAAAATAACAATGGGCATGCTTTAAACATACAAGACTATTACTGTTATTATTACAACAAATAGAATACTTCAACATTTAACAATCTATATAAGGGTGAAACTAGAACTCTTTATCTAGAGGTAAAATGACATTTTTTGATATATTTTATCAACAACAATTAAGGAGATGATAAAACTACAAAAATCTTCTTCCTCAGGATACCTCAAAACTTTGGTTGCCTAGAGGGGTCGTCTTAGATCCCTTTGGTTTCATCCATGTTAACTGTAATAAATGATCATAATTGTTAAGTCCAGTAATTATCTGAAAAATGTATGTATTTTATATTCTTTTTTAACACATGTATGATGAACTTTAGATAAATGTGATAAACAATGGAATGAACTAACAGTTGTCCACCACAAATTACCCATAAGTTAATTAAGTATGATGTAAAAGTCTAATTATGATTTGTATTTTAAATAAACATAAAAGAACTTGGTAGGGTTGGTTACAAGTACCTTCGTTGCTTTATGTGTTGCCTCGATTATTACATCGCAACATATGGACAAAGTTGATTGCAAGTATTGTGAGTGTGTGTTATGTACAAAAGTTAAAACAAATCCTAACTCGACCGGATCATGTGTTACAGAGCTGATTGCAAGTATTGTGAGTGAATGTTGTGTGCAAAAGTTCATCCTAACTCAACTAGATCATGTCATTTATAGTACAAAAGTTAAAAACAAATCCTAACTAGAAGTTCGAGATTTTCGGGATCCTGCGAAGATTGGGTAAGTGAATGTTGAAGCACTTCCAGCCTTATTTAACACATTTTATCAAACCTCTTATACGACATATCCGGAGCTCTTCAACTTGTGACCGTTGTGAGGGAATATTCCTGCGCGTAATTCCTGAGAGGGACAAGAAATTCGTTAGTAATACCGAGTCTCAGGATACCTGTCGAATGCTAAAGACATCAGGATCTTTAGTATGAAAAATCTACCACTAACACCTCTCACTTAGGGGGGGGGGGGTTGTAAAGTGTAAAGTGAGGTTCTAGTTTTTTATTTCTTCAGAAGGACAAAAGTTTTAATAAGAAAGAAAACTAGCAAGATGTTGGATCCAGACAGAGATATTAGTTAGAGGTGATGTCCACGGAGTCGTAGCCATAATGAGAACTTGCACTTACTCGACCACTATACATATATACAGATGAAACATGCGAGAGCAACGGTCGTGGCCTGGACGGTGTCAACGATGGCCACGCCCCTCTCACCGAACACGGCCATGGGTCCTACGTGGCCACATATTCATGTCTTTTTTCCTCTCATAACACATCCTTAATGTAGGTTTGAATGTGCTAGATTAAAATAATTTTTAAGTTTAACAAACATTATGAAAAGGTAAAGTGTAAAGTGTGGTTTTAGTTTTTTTACATTTTTTAAACTTTTTTTCAGAACGACAAATTATTAAAAAAGGAAACTAGCAAGATGTCGGATCCAAACAGAAATTTTAATTATAGGTGATGTTCATTGAGTCATAGTCATATTGAGAGCTTGCACTTGCTCAACATTAGGCCGAATCCTTCCAAACATTTTCTAGTGTTTTTACTTTTTAGTTCATTTTTCTTTGCTTTTTTCACTTTTTTATTTTTGTCACAATTATAACTACTAATAAGTAAAGGTTTTCGTGGTTGGAAAAACGTGTAGAAACATCTTGGATATGAAAGTTTTGGGTTCAAGTGCTACATATAATATAATAACATTAAAGAAATTCACATTTAAAAAGTGTTTTCGTGGTTGTGGTTGTTATTATTTATCAAAATCATATAAGAATTTAAAACTATTATTATTAAAAGATAAAGGGATATTGAATTTAAATAATACCAACTTTCATCATTTGGTCGATAACACTCCAATTTACAAATTGAACCACGTCATTCTCAACTTTCAACTTATTTTCCTTTGATACTCTCCAACTAACTGAACCCGGCCTAACCCATTTAGCTTTGTGCTGACATGATATTTTTGCTGACATGACACTTTTTGATGACATGGCATTTGATGTGGCACTTGTTTAGTGACGTGGTATATGACCTCAGCTAACTGGATTAGAATTCAGTTAGTTTAGAAGCGCTAGAGAAAAATAACTTGAAAAGTGAGAGTGACATGGTATAATTTGTAAGTTTGGAGTGTTATGGACCAAATTGTGAAAGTTGTGGTGATTTAATCCAACATCGCAAAAATAATAGTTTAACACTCTTGGTAACGTTGACTCTAATTTTTACGAATCACACGATGATACTACAGCGGTCCGTCGGTGATCCAAATTTGCCGTTAAAAAAAAGTTTAGAATTTTGAACAAACAAATGTTTAGAGTTTGGCAATTTTTCACCCTGCGGTTTATAGGCGAGATCAACTTTACACCCTATTTTGAAAATCGGTCAACTTTACAACACGACATATCCAAAATCCATCAATGTTCACCCCCCCTGCAATCTAACGCAAGGGCATTTTTGTAATCTTACCCATCTTTATAGAGTAAACTCCACTTTTACACCCTGTGGTTTACCCTCGCTACAGTTTTACACCCCGTCTTCTTATAAACAGCTAACTTGTAAAACTTTATCAGGATCTATCAATGATATCAGTCAATAACTTGTGAAGGTGCGGAAAACAATCACAAGGTGATTCAAGAACAAATAATAAGAAATAACTAATGATGTAAAGAAATCACAAACCAGAGATCTTGCATTCAAAGATTAACGATGACTGATACAAGACTCTATCAATCGACTCCAAAACCCTTGACTCGCAACCTTCTTGTTCGACCAACAACCTCAACCAAAAGGTTGAGGTTGGTTTAAATACTAATCCACTAGGCTAACCCTAAGCCCGTTGCGACTCAAAACATACAACCCAAACCCTTACAATTTCGGCCCAAATACATAAACAAAAACAAATACATAAACAACCCTTATACTATGTAAACCTACATGTATAAACCCTCAGGTTCCAACAATCTCCCCCTAGGTTTATGCATGCAGGTTCTTGACGCTTCAAGTATCACGATCACCACCCAACCGATCCTTAAGACCACCAAATCCCTTCTTGCGAATATGATGGCTGAAGCAACAGCTGCAGTCCATCCTTTGGCGATTTCTTCATATTTCTCAGTAGCTCGTATCTGATTTTGAGCCAACACTTCTAAATCCTCAAGAGCAATGTTGAGCACATCTACTTGATCCACTAAGCGAAAATTGACATCACCATCACAAACAAACACTGCCTGACCAAGACGCTCATCATAAGCCCAGAAATGTAGAGACTTCAAAGCACCTTTAGGGATCTTATTGACCAACGGAATCACCTTCTCTTTGTCAGTCACAGGCCAGTGCACTATTTTCATTCGCTTCTTAGTAAATGGATCCCTAATTCCTTTAACCGGTTTAACGAAAGATTCAGCTGTGCGCATTGATGGAAAGTTATGCAGAACTTCCCTCTTCAGCCTTTCGAAAAACATATGTCCAGGACCTCCAGGTTTATCATCAACATATGGTGCATTTGACAATTCAGTCAGATCAACCTTTGTAAATGATTGAAACTGACCAGGGTGTTTATACCATTCCACAGGACCAACTTTCCTCTTAATCCACCACCTTTTTCTATCATGGTCATAACCCCAGCTCACCACTCCTAAGCGATTCCCAACTTGATCATAAAGAGTTTCACCAACATCCATCAGATGGTGAGTAGTCTGAGCATCAACATCATCTGGGTTCAGATTCTTGTTCTTTAAAATCACCAACTCTCTTTTCTTCTTAAGTCTTTCTGCCTTTGCTTTGTCTGCTTCTGGATCAGTAACTCTCTCAAAGTATTGTTCCATTGCAGCATTCTTCTCAGCATTATCCTTCTCAAAGGCTTTCCTCCTGTTCTCAACGTCTGTAGGGTCAGAAAATTCCTGCCCGAACTTCTTTTCAAGTTTACCACGTAAATCATAGACCATAGAAAATAACAGACTAACATCTCCTTGAAGTTGTTCAATCTGTTGATTCTTCTGCACTATGATGTCTTCAAGTTGGATAATCTTGGCTTCTTTGTGAATCGAATCTTGCTCAACAACAACCAACCTTTTCTTCATCTCTCTCATACTTATAAACTCATCCTCATCACTTGAGTCATCGTCAAAGGGCATCCTCACTGGTTCCTCAGGCCTTTTACCACTTGAACTACTAGGCATATCATAAACAACATTAGAAGGACCAGCAGAATCAGAAACACCAAGTGATACAACACCAACAGGCTCAGTAACAACACTTGCAGCTTGAGCTTCAACAGTAACATCGGTGGTATCCATATCAGTTCTTTGAGCGTCAACATCAAACTCAAAGATGTCTGCGGTAGAGGTGGTGGCATCAGTAACATTATTCTCAAAATCAAAATCGTAAAGACCTTCATCATCTTCATCAGTAATCAAGGGTTGATCTTTGTTTTTCTCAATATACATTCCGAGCCGAGGATCCCTCCTTTTCCGCTTCAAGGGTAGGGAATCAGGATCCTTTGGGTTTTCACTAGACTCTTCATTTGGAACTGAAAGACCAGAAGGAGGATTTCCCATCTTTTCAGTCACAGACTTTAATAACTGAGCCAAACTTTCAGCAGAAATCACAGGTGGAGCAGTTGAAACGGCAGTAGTCATTCCAGCTTCAGGTGGAAGCTCTACATCCTCATCAGAACCACACATAATTTCAATACCTTCGTCTTCAGAATCTATTGTCACAAACTCAGGATCAGGCTCATTTTCAACATCTCTCTGAACATCATGCTCTTCAGCAACAATGGCAACAGCAGGCCCAACGTTAGCTTGAACAGGTTGAACTATAATCGGATCAGCAGCAATATCTTCAGTCTCAGCGAATTGACCAAACTTCTCCAGTGGAATCAGTCCTTCAAACTTCTTTTCAGTGCCCTTCTTTGGAGTAAGAGCACCAAAACAAGCAGGTCCCATCGGCTTCAACTCCAATGTGTTTCCAGATTTCACCAACTCAGGATAACGTGCATTAAAAATCATTTGTAGAAACCTTGGATACATGAGAAATTTGTCCTTTCTGACTCCCAGTACATTCCTTTTCATCGCCTCCAAAACATATTTCGAGTACTTGAACGGTTCATTAGTTATTACACAAACCAGAGCAGCAGTCTGTGTACTATTTAGCTGATCAGTACCCCCCGGTTCTCGGAGATGCATAACAGAAACATATGCAGCAAAAGCCTCCAATACGGATGCACAAACTTCTTAACCAAAGGTGGGTATCTGCCTTCATAACTCAGTCTAGGAAGAATAGCCTCAACCGTACCAGCTGGAACCTCTATCAAATCTGATTCTTGATCATTAAACTGCAATACTTCTCGAATCATCTGCTCTGTCACAGTAACCGTCATCTTCTGAATTTCGGAAACAATAACTCCCTTTCCTTCAACTACCTCGATCTTCGCGTTCTTCCAGAAATCTTGAATAAGACTTTCATAAATGACTGGATTATCTCGTAATGCGTGAACAATGCGGCAGCTGTTTAGGCCTTTCATAAGTGAGGTATACAATCTCCGATGCTTCTCTGGAGGAGGTGCCAAATATCCTGCCTGATTGTGAGTTGCTATAAACTTCAAATCCATGATCTGCACAAACCGGAAGTGTGTTACAAACATATACACTCGCAATTCCAAGTATCTAAATTTTAAAGTCAACAACTCAGAAATGTCAAATATTGACTCAAAACCAGACACTGTTGACTCGAAATCATGAGTCGCAACAAGAAATCTTGAGTCGCAACCAAAAATCTTGAGTCGCAACCAAAAATCACAACCGAGATCTCGAGTCGAGACCCTGAGTTGAAACCAAGAGATCTCGAGTCGCAATCATGAGGTTGCGACTCGCAACAGCTGGTCTCGAGTCCTTATCTGTTGTCTGAGTCGAAACAACACAAACACTTTGTCGTTTAAACAATTTGGATCAAATCCCCATAACATCATCAAAATAATTTGAAGACCAAAATATATTCAAATTAGGGTTCTTTGACATCTTCAAATCTTCATCGGAGTATCATCAAATCTTCATAAAACCTGCAAATCTTCAAGAAAATCATCAACATACCTTCAAATATCTATGAGTCGAGACCGGAAACGCTAAAATCACCAACTCGAAACCGGAGATCAGAGGTTTTTCGCCGGAATCTTTGAGAGAGTTTCTTGAATGTCTCGAGTGAGTTATGAGGTCTCGACTCGAGACCTTGTCCTTATACTCAAACCCAACAAATGGGCTTGGGCCGAACACTGGGCTTGTTGGGCCGGACACAGTTCATTGGATTTTCTTTAAGGTTTTTTAATAAGATTTAATTAAATTAAATCCACTTAGCAAACATTTAATCAATTAAAAATCCATTTAGACTTTCTGAGCATGATTTGTAAAAACCTAAAAACAAAAATAAATAATATAAAAAAATATTATTTACAAAAATAAATAAGGAAATTACGAAGATTACTCAGGGATCAAATCACGAGGTTTCGGGCTTGACTTCACTTATCAACACTGATCTACTACCGAATGATCTAGACGATTGCCAGTATATTTGTCCACCTAAACTCATTTTCCCAGACCTGTTCCATATAACTGCCTGTAACGTATTTTATCATGTTTTAGTTTCTTGTCAATAAACACCCAAACAAATACTAATCAATTCCCGGAAATATAAGCAGCACATTCTATCATGTATGTAGCATCCCTACCACATATTTCACAAGTCCAATCCAGATCTCTGAAAGCTTAACTGGGAATAGGTTGAGAAGAGAACAGAATAGATCTTTTGCAGAGATGGTATAATATACAGATCAAATGAGCTTTTCTCAATTTGATATTGGTTTAATTTGGGTTTCTTTTGGGCACTAGAGGGCCTCTTTCGGGTGTATAAATGATCTACAGAGCGACAACGTACAACTAGGTCAGCATGTATCTGGATGCAGCAGAAGCTGACGTTGCCTAGCACCTCCAGGTCAGCATGTATCTGGATGCAGCAGAGGAGGTACACAACTTTTTTCAGAGAAGATTTCAGAGTCAGATCAAAATTGTGTGTATCGGGACAACATTCAAACATTCAAATAGATATGAACTAATTCCAAGTGATTTTCTTTCCTGGGGTCATGTACTAATTTAGTTCTAAACAGAAACAGCTAATGTTTTTGATCTAAAGAAAAGAGCCTACCAACACATCAATACTAGAGCCAAACTGTTTCGATACTGGTCTTACATGAGTCAGCCCTTGACCATAATGTGAAAATTCATTTCATTTCCCAGTCATGCAACACCTCTTTTTGTATTTTTCAATTTTTTAATGTTTTTGGCTTTTCAAATTTTTTAATGTTTTTGGCTTTTGTATTTTTCTCCCCCTAAATTTGTGCATAAATAAAAACTACCTAAGAATAGAAAACTTTATGAACAAATTTACTTACGAAAAACAAACATGCTCAGTCCGTGAAACGGATCATTTTCAGAAAATCCACAAGCACTCTGAATTTCGAACTGCTGACAGGTTTAGTGAACAAATCGGCAGCATTCGCATCTGTGTCGATTTGTTCAAGAGTAATAAGACCTCTGTCGAAGCAGTCTCGGATAAAATGAACTTTAATATCAATGTGCTTGGTTTTTGAGTGAAAGACAGGATTTCGAACAATTTGAATTGCAGCATCATTATCACAGTAGATATTAGTGTTAAGATAAGTCAAACCATAATCCTGCAATTGATGTTGCATCCACACCACTTGAGAGCAAGAAGCAGAAGCAGCAACATACTCGGCCTCAGCTGTAGATATCGCCACTGTTTGTTGTTTCTTGCATTGCCAAGAAATGAGCCTATCACCCAAAAATTGACATCCCGCAGATGTAGATTTCCTGTCACTGTCAGTACCTCCAAAGTTGCTGTCAGAGAATGCAAACAAGTCAAAATTGGAATCCCTCGGATACCACAGGCCAAACCGAGGTCGGCCTTTAAGATACCGAAAGATTCTTTTAACAGCAGTAAGATGAGAAGTTTTAGGATTAGCCTGATAGCGTGCACAATTGCAGACGGAAAACATGATATCCGGACGGCTAGCTGTGAGATACATCAAAGACCCGATCATGGACCTGTATTGACGTTGATCTACAAAATCTCCTTCTTCATCTTCAGTCAATAGTGGCCTCTCTGCCATTGGTGTTTCAGCAGACTTTGCGTCCGTAAACTTGAATTTTGCCAAGATGTCATCCACATACTTCCCTTGATGGATGAGAATCCCTTGAGAACTCTGCTTGACTTGTAAACCCAGAAACAGTGTCATTTCCCCGAGAGCACTCATTTCAAATTTCTTCTTCATAACTCTCTCAAATTCCTTGCAAAGATCCTCACTTGTAGACCCGAAAATAATATCATCGACATAGATCTGAACTAAGATTTGATCCCTTCCCACTTTCTTGATAAACAGAGTCTGGTGTATGGTGCCACGCGTATATCCATGAGCCAAAAGATGTTCCGTTAAGGTGGCATACCAAGCCCGAGGAGCTTGGTGCAATCCATACAAAGCCTTATCTAGCTTGTAGGCATACTCTGGATGGTCTGGATGTACAAATCCTGGTGGCTGCTCAACAAAGATTTCTTCTTTCACATCTCCGTATAAAAACGCAGTCTTGACGTCCATCTGATATACAGTGAACCCCATGAATGACGCGTAAGCCAAAAAGATTCGGATGGCTTCGAGACGAGCAACCGGAGCATATACTTCATCATAATCCAGACCTTCGATTTGTCGAAATCCCTGAACCACCAGCCTTGCTTTATTTCGAACAATAACTCTAGCAGAATCTTGCTTGTTTCGAAATACCCATCTTGTTCCAAGTTTACGCTTTCCCGCTGGCAACTTGACAAGTTTCCATACTCCAAGCTTCTCAAACTGGTTCAGTTCTTCGTGCATTGCATCTACCCATCCTGGTTCCTGCAAAGCTATATCAATAGATTTAGGTTCGATTTGAGAAAGATAGCAAGAATACAGACAAGTATTGATGATTCCAGATTGACTCCTGGTCATGATTCCTGCATTCATATGACCAATCACATTCTCTATAGGGTGATTTCGCTGGACACTTGTAGGTATGGCCATGTCTGGAACTGTCTCGTCTGCAGAAGCAACGTTTTGATTATCAGCAATGGTGTGGCTAGTCTCCCCCTCATTAGGTACTGCAGTATGATGAACGAATGGAGTAGTGACAGCGCAATCCTCAGGAATGGATTCAGGAAACAATGAAGATTCTGAAACACTGGGTGCAGCACCACTCGTTGAAGCACCTTCAGGGGAATGATGGGACATCTGCTGAGGCGAAGAATGTGGAGTGAAAACCATTCCGGGGGGATCAATGGTATGACCTTTTGATCCTCTTTCAGCTTGTTCCTCTTCCTCAGAGTCACCAAATGACAGCGGTTGATGCGGAGTTGACATACCTGCACCTGTAGATACACTTGGTAACACGTTAAAGGATTTAAACAAAGTAGCATAATTATATAACCAGTCTGGACCAACTCTAGCATCAGTAGAATTTTCTTCTAGCCATTCAATGTTGCACGACTCAACGACCTTTTTAGTTACTTTGTTGTATACTCTATAAGCTGAGCCTTTAGCGTATCCAACAAAGTAACAATCGTCTCCTTTGACTTCAAACTTTCCAATTGTGTCCATTAGCAGTAACACACAAGGACAACCAAAGATACGAAAGTGTGAAACCGAAGGTTTATGTCCTTCCAGAATCTCATAAGGAGTTTTCATATGACGTTTATTGACTAAAGCATGATTCTGGACATAACAGGCCGTGCTAACAACTTCAGCCCAGAAGAAACTAGGAAGCTTGGAGTCAGCCAGCATAGTACGCGCAGCCTCTATAAGAGTACGATTTCGCCTTTCAGCAACACCGTTTTGCTGTGGAGTTCGAGGAGCACTGTACTGCTGATCAATTCCCTTCTCTGCACAGTAAGTATTCATGGTAACATTTTTGAACTCTGTCCCATTATCGGATCGAATCGCCTTCACTTTTGTACTAGCTTGATTTTCCACCAAGGTGATGAATTGTTTGATCAAAACTGCAGCCTCACTCTTGTGACTTAGAAAGTACACCCAGGTATATCGTGAGTAGTCATCGACTATCACGAGACAATACGCCTTCTTGCCAATACTTAAAACATTCACGGGCCCAAATAGATCCATATGAAGTAATTCAAGTACAGCTTTGGTTGAGGGTGCGGACTTGGATTTGTGTGGCTTCCGATGAGCTTTGCCTTTAGCACAGGCAACACATTTCTCTACCAACATAAAGTCTTTGATTGGCAGATCACGTACCAGCTGACCTTTGGCAAGACGATTTAAATTTTTCATATTCACATGTCCGAGACGACGATGCCACAATAAACCATCATGTTCTGATATCTTTGAAAACAAACAAGTGATCTCTTCACACGGCTTCTTGTTAATATCGATGACATAAGCGTTTCCTCTTCTCTCAGCAGTCATTAAAAACCAATCTTCAGGAATGACAATCCCCGGCTTCAAAACATAACATCCTTTCTTTGTAAAATGCACTGAATTTCGTCGGTCACAAATTTGTGAAATGCTCAACAAATTGTGTTTCAGTTCAGGAACATAATTCACATTTTTGAAACTTAAAACACCGTTTTTCACTGTTCCCTTTAATGTGATTCTACCAGATTCTCCTCCCGCAAAAGAGACATATCCCCCGTCAAATTCTTTTACATTGACCAGCTGAGACAAGTCTCCTGTCATATGCCTGGAACAGCCACTATCCATGTACCAGAGGCGCACGGTAGTCCTCCATAGCTGTTCCTGAACGATTTGCGAGATTAGTTAGATTTGGGAACCCAGCCCATGGTGGATCTGGGTTTTCCATGTGAATCAATGTACGTTACTTTTTGCCAAATTAGATTATCTTTATTCAAAAATTTCGATTTGCCTTTGTTGACAAAAGAGTTTGCACACATGTTTGACTGGGCAGCCTTGATTTTTGGTCTCCAATATTGATGTGACCACTTGAAGCAATAGTTATCAAAAACATTTTGTTGGTGTCTTTGAAAACTTTTGTGATTTTGTTGATTTCATTGTTTGGCTGCATTCCAGTCAAAATCAGAGGGCTTGGTCCTACGACTGTTATTCTTCATTGCCTCAGTCTTTGTGACTTTCACAGGCTTTGAACAACATGTTCGATTAGACTTAGCCTTCTGATTGTTGAAGCCTTTATGCTCAGATGACTTCCTTGGGAGATGGACACAATTTCGTGCGATGTGTCCTGCAATTCCACAGTTGAAACATGTTTGGCGTTTCAATGTGTGGAGATTCGGGGTTTTCTGAAAATTGTTCATGTTTTGCTTTTCAGGTTTTGCGATTTTTGCTGGCTTTCGTCTTGAGCAACCTGGATTTAGCTGATTGGAAGTTTCACAAGTATGTGATGTAGGTTGAGATTGAGACGCAGCTTTCTTACTGTGATTACCTTTTTCTTGAAAATCTGATGATTTGAGATCAGTTTTATTTGGTAAAACATCTGTTGAAGATTTTACGTCCATTTCAACATTTAATTCTTTGTCGATGGATTTTGATTCAGTTTCAGTTTCAGAAACATTTGAAATTTCACTAACACATGTTTCTTCAACATGAGCATCAACGGTTTCTAATGGGGTCCCACTAGATTCAACATTAGGGACTCCCACTGAGACCGATTCAGAAGAAGAATCAGGATATTCTTGATTTTCTTGAGAAGAAGTTTCAGTGGTTTCACTGAATGTATCCTGAGGGACCTCACCTGCAACACTATCATCTGACAGATTAGAACCATCACATTCACAATTATTAACTGAAGAAAATTCATCACCAGAATTAATGTTCACAGTTTCAACACAACCATCATCAGTCTTGCCCAAAACATCAGGCCCATTAGCAGCTAAAGAAAGAAACATGCTAAAAATATTTTGTCCCGAAATAACATCAGGATTATTTTCATCAAAACAAGGTTTTTGTAAATCAGAATTTAAAACTTGTTCTCCCCCAAGAGTATCTTCACATTTCAATTCAACCTTTTCTGCACATGCAAACGACTGGTTAGGATCAACATTTCCTTTTGAGACGAAATTCATTGAAGGAGCTGGTTGTTTGTTATCAACAAATTTGCTGTTGATTGATGACTTATCGGTTTTTGGACCGTAAGTCATCGTGCCCTCATTAATTAACTCCTCTTCTGTGAAAGGCATATAAGTATAATTATGATTGTATGGAGGAGGAGTTTTTGTGTATCCTAAACCAGCCCCTTTCTTTTCTTTGTACTCTAGTTGTATGTCACAAATGTTCTTGACCAAATTACTAGAAGTGTCAAATTTTTTAATATTGATTTCATTTACCTGATATTTGACTTTCAAATCTTCTAATTCTTTGGTCAAGTCACTAATTGTTGCTAGAGCATCTAAAAAATTACAATTTTTAGCACTGAGGTCTTCTTTTAACTGAACTATATCCTTTCTTTGGGCCTCAATTTTTTCTTTGTAAAGCTTTTCATTTTTGGCCAAAGTAAAGTTTTTATTTTTAAGATCTTGATAATCTTGAATAAGTTCAGCATTATGTACCCTATAAGCCTCAACTCTTTCCCTGCATTCAGTAGTACAGAAAATAGAACGTACCTCCTCAGCAGTGAGTCCATGAACAGGAGCTGACAAGATTTTGGTCATAAAAGCCATATTCTCAGCTGGAGGCTCAACATCTGGCGAAGAATCCTTTTCATCTGATGTCATGAAAGCTATGTTTTCAGTGGCACTCTGGATTTCTGGTTGAGAGATGTTCAGGCGTTGAATTTCATCATCCCAATTAAACTCTGCACTTGGTTGAACAACAAGGGCTGAACTCTGAGTTCCTTCACCAGCAACAGTTGAATCGTTTGTCGTTACAAGAGCCCTTTCAGGATTTGGAGGGGCAGGATGTGCAGGAGTGAAGTCTTTGTTGTTGTTAGGCTTAGGACAGTTTCGTGCCAAATGTCCTGGTTCATGACAGTTGTAGCAGCGTAACTTCAGTGGAACAGTTGCAGAGTTTGAATAAGGAGTACCCCATCTATTTCTGCCAGTCTTATGAGCGAATTTTTGTGCTCTGAACGCTGCCATTGCCATTTGCCAGGTGATGTCCATCTCCTCCACATCGTCAGGATGATACTGATATAAATCATTCAACGACCAGCTAGGGGGTTGTATTTTACCTGCGATAAAAGCATTTAAACAATTTACAACAGAAGCAGCGATCTCCAGATTCTCTTTGGATTGTTGAGTAAAGAAAGCAATGAGCTCGGCTTTTGCTGAAGGAGTTGTGGCAATTTTTGCTGCAGACGATGAAGGACTTGAGCTAGAGTAATGCACAGTTGTGGTCGACCCAGAAGTAGTCTTTTTCGATCCATTTTGAGAAATCAGTGCGGCGTTGTCATTGCTCGAATTGGTAGAAGAAACAGAAATACCTGCTGCCAGCAAACTGGACTTGTGATTATTCTCCCTTTGCTTGTCATCAAGCTCACATGCCTTGATATGAGAAATCATTTCAGTCAAAGTACATCTTGCAAGATCTTTCGTCCGCTTGATCATTGCAACGTGATTATCCCAGCTCTTTGGCAAGGCATTTAGAAGTTGTCGGTTCTGAGCAGCCTTTGAAGGAAGAATTTCTTCTAGATCCATTTGAGTGATAATCTTTGAGAAACGCTGAATCTGATTCTCAATAGTTTCCCGATAGATGTAATTGAAATTATTGAAATTTTGCCTCAACAAGTTCCTTCTGCTTTCCCTCATGTCTTCATTCCCTTCGTACACAACAATCAATGCTTCCCACATTTCTTTGGCCGATTTGCAAGTGCGAAATCCCATAGCGATGTCTGACCCCAGTCCCATGGTCAAGTAAGATGTTGCTCGATTATCTTCCTCTTCAATAGCATAGTCTTCATCAGTATACTCGGCACGAGGTTTCTTGACTTTGACTCCAGGGTTTGTTTCCTTCTCATACATAATTTCTCTAGGACCTCTTTCAATAACCCTCCAAAGTTTAGGTTCCTTAAACTTGATATGCTGCTCAAAACGCCACTTCCATTCTGGAAAATCATTTGCATCCAAAAGCCTTGGAATGCGAGAGCTGGTTCCGATTTTGGAGTCCAATTCTTGCTGAGCATTTGTGACAGCTAAGTCATTAACTTGATTACCAGATTACATGTTTTCTTAAAGGTAATTAATTAAATAGGTGATTAATTAATTATTTTAAGTCCAACAGTCCAACAGTTCAAATGTCCAGGTCCAAATAACGTTGCGAGTCGAGATCACAAACTCGAGACCTAGTTGGTTGCGAGTAGAAACCAGATCCACACAAGTCGAGATGAGAGAGATTGCGAGTCGAGACCGGAGCAAAATCAATCGAGACGGTTGATGATTGCGAGTCGAAACCAAATCAGCACAAGTCGAGACCTTTGTAGATTGCGAGTCGAGACTGAAGCAGCACAAGTCGAGACCTTTGTTGATTGCGAGTCGAGACGGATGCAGCACAAGTCGAGACCTCAGTAGATTGCGAGTCGGAACCTGCAAAACAGATATGAGATAAACACTGTTGACCCGTAATCCCTGATTTTCAGCACTTTTAAATTCAAAGATATCGAAATCTTTGAATTTTCTTTGATCACCAACTCCGAGAAATCAGCTAACAGATTTTCTGAAATCACACAACCCAAAATCAGTATTATTTTTAACAGTTTGTCATGAACAGTTTTGAATGTGATATTCCTTTTCGCTGCAAAACAGACATCAACACGTATTAGTAGCAAATGATGTTCTTGAATCTGATTGATATCAAAACCGAACCAAGAATGGTTTCTTGGCTCTGATACCAATTGTAAAACTTTATCAGGATCTATCAATGATATCAGTCAATAACTTGTGAAGGTGCGGAAAACAATCACAAGGTGATTCAAGAACAAATAATAAGAAATAACTAATGATGTAAAGAAATCACAAACCAGAGATCTTGCATTCAAAGATTAACGATGACTGATACAAGACTCTATCAATCGACTCCAAAACCCTTGACTCGCAACCTTCTTGTTCGACCAACAACCTCAACCAAAAGGTTGAGGTTGGTTTAAATACTAATCCACTAGGCTAACCCTAAGCCCGTTGCGACTCAAAACATACAACCCAAACCCTTACAATTTCGGCCCAAATACATAAACAAAAACAAATACATAAACAACCCTTATACTATGTAAACCTACATGTATAAACCTTCAGGTTCCAACATAACTTCCGGCGAAATTCCGATCACCAGAGCAAAACCTGTTGATACATGGTCGAAATTCCAATGTTTTTTCGTGTTAAAGTTGGTGTTTTTATGCGAATTTGAGTTTTGAATGATATACTTTGACATGGTTTGTGTTTTGCATGTTTAAAGAAGTTTAAGGAGCCTTTTGGAAGCATATCGAAACATTGGATTAAAGCTAGGATCAACCGGGTGCGAAAAACAAGTTAAACAGGCAAAAGTGGGTGTTAACCGGTCTCGATGACGCACCAATACAGGCGTCGACGACTCCACTTGCGTCAACTTCAGTAGGCCGTATGCAGGAGGTTAGTTTTAGGATCACCCTTTTTGCGTCGCTGACCCCTATTTCTAGCGTCGCCGACGCTGCGACATAAACAATTTAACAACAACAGTAAACCACGCAAGGTGGATTGGGTTTTTGGTGATTATTTTGTCTTGGACGGATTCCAAGGGGGGTTACACAATTTTGAACTTCCAATCATTATCTCATCATCACAGGAGATCCATCATAACAGAATCACTATCATCTCAAAATCATTATCATCGTACTAGACTCGGCTGAAGGGTAATTCAAGTGAGGCATTGGCTTTGGGCTACACTTTCCAAATGGCCTCCAATATCTAATAAATTAATTCTTTATAATTATAAATGCACTAATCCAAATGAGGCTTTTGAGCAATAATTGAGTTGTATATCCAGTAAAGAAGCTATGATCTAATTGCATTTGGCTAGGTAACTACTTGAATTGAAGATCTTTATTCGTATAAGAAAACTTTTATTTGGTCAGTTATACCGTTAGCCAACTGACTTTAGGTTATTATGTTTTTATAAAAAAGTCCCCAATTCTTGAATTCGCTTTAGGCCTCCTAAAGGGTTGATCCGGCCCTGCATCGTACATCATCCTTCATTCCATCTTATAATATTCCACTAAATACTAATCATCACATTATCTTCATTCCATATTTCAAATCAACAAACAAACAATTAAACAATTAAAATTAGCAAGCTTCATAAGTTCTACAATTAATAATCAATCAAGTTGTGACATAAACCATAAACTTTTTGTGGTACAACACCCTAACTGCCACTTACTATTTGTTTGAGGTAATTAGGAATTATAAATGTATCTTTGACTGGACCTGCGACACTCCGATCACCTGCAACTCGTCTTCTCCGGTAACCATCTACTGCTACCATCCCCACCAAATACTGCTACCAACCCCACCAAATCATTCCATTCCGAACACCGTTAAACATCGGCTCCATCACCATATTGAGCCTTAAGAAGCTTTTAAGGATGGTACAGTTTTCTTGTACTCCAAGAACTCACTCACGTTTTTAAGGATGGTGCAGTTTTCTTGTACTCCAAGAACTCTGAATATAACCAAGCAATAGAAATTGGGATAATTCCAAGTAAAAAGGACACATGCAATTTGCAAAACAATAATATCAAAAGAGCCATTCATTTGATTAATGGTCAACTCACATTTAAGTCAATATGAGTTTATCTAAATAGAAAAGCTTCTTAAGGTTCAATATGGTGATGAAGCAGATGTTTAACGGTGTTCGAAGTGGGATAATTTGGTTTGGAGTGGGATGTTTAACGGTGCTCCAGTGATCAGAATATCGTCGGAATTAGCTGAATTTAAGAAGACATGGTGTAAAACTGCAGCGGGTAAACAACACGGTGTAAAAGTGGAGTTTACTCTAATTATTTTTATTATCAGGGGTAAAAACGACTTTTCACACACAGAGCCCAGAGGGGTGGGGTGAACATTGATTAATTTTGGAAACGTCGGGGTTTAAAGTTGATCGACTTTCAAAATAGGGTGTAAAGTTGATCTCGCCTACAAACTTCAAGAGTGTAAAATTGCAGTTTACTCTTTAAAAATGATTAATATTTGAAGTTTGATTTGATTAATTTATTCCCCTTACTGCTATTCATTTCCGGAAATGAAATTAATCATCCTTGTTGAACTTTTCACAACCGTATTCATTTCCATCTATTTGTTCTCACTTTTGAACCTTTGATCGTTTCCATCATGTTTCTCTAATCTCAAGCTATATACACAAACTCAAGTTTGTAAATTGAGAATAGGAGGCAAACGAAATTAAAAAAGCACCAATTACGAAAAAAACTTGTCCGTTTGAGGTATAGTTATTACTTTTTTAAATTGTTACTCACAACACGAACAAGACATATTTTAAGAGTGTACGGGATTAGGCTGACATCTTTAACTTGAATGAGACATGTTCGGATTCACTTATTCAACTTGTAAACTCGAAATCCTTCAACAAAACATGATTGACATCTTCAACTTGAATGAGTAATGCGATATGAGATTGTCCCTAATTTAAATATATAAAATTTAAAAAACGACAACATTGTCGCTCTTTGAATGTGATATGAATAGAAATGTCGAAACATGAAAACAAAAAAATATTAGTATATGTACAAAATAGACCAATTCTTCTTCAAATCAATTACTATAATAATAGTAAATAAAATCCAGCCTGTATCAATCTTTCTTTTATGTAATTGATAACTTATTATACGATCTAAAACTATTATAATGAATTACCTACATCTTTTGTTATTCTCTGCAAATTATTATATATTCGATATAATTTTATATGCTTCTTCCGGATATTCTTGATTTAACTGCCGGCTTCATATTTGGATTATGTACGGCATAATTGACAAGTTATTGACCTTTAAAAATGGATTTATGTAAACAAATAATAAACGTTCGGGCACCCATTTGGAGGTGTTTTGGGTGTTACTTAAAAAACTCAAATTCAGAAGTTCCAAACCACACAATAACAAGTTGATTATACATGGATAGATAGGAGTTATAAATATTGATATTTAGTCTAAAAATGCAATATTCTTGTAGTGTCTTCTTTCATGCTTTAGCAGATATGGTTATTTCTAGCTTAAAAAGCCTAGAATAAAAACTTATTATTAACTTATAAAGAAGCAATTTGAATATGCATTATTGTGTTGTAACATGTGCTTAGGGGGGTTTTCAAAAAAAAACTAGAATTTTACTTTGTAACCCTAAAGTTTTTATCTTTAACAATTTAAGTTTAAAGTTTAGTCTTTGTTTCCTTTTAACCCTAAAGTTTTAATATTTAACAATTTAAGTTTAAAGTTTAAATCTTTGGCAATTTAACCCCTTTGATTAATTTGATTTTCCACTTCTAATTCAAAAGTTTCTACCTTATACGATTTAACTACTTTGATTAATTTGATTTTTCACTTCTAATTCAAAAGTTTCCATCTTTTGCAATTTAACCACTTTGATTTTTTTTACTTATGTGTGGTAATCTTGGCTTTGGGGTTTTTTAAACAAAAAATGGTTATGCATATGGTTGTTAAAACCTTGGCTTTTGGGGGTTTTTAAAAAAAATAATGTTTTTACTTTTCACTCAAAAGTATTTCATAAATTACTTTTAACCCAAAACTATTTGTTTTTTTTTTTACTTTTAACACAAAACTTTTTATCTTTTGCATACTCACAACTTTTTTTTTTATTTTCAGCTTTGGTCCTTTATAGTTTTTATTTTCGGCAAATTTTTCGTTTTATACTTCGTTCTAAATTTTGTGACTTAGCACATCGGAACGTGCGTCTTTGGTTTAACGTTTTTACGTTTCGTTCTAAATTTTACGAGTTAACACGACGCAACGTGCGTGTGTGGGTGAACGTTTTTACATAGTCTATTTTTTCTCGTTTGACAGGTTCAACATAACATGCGCGTCTTAAATCGACTTAGTTATAACTAAAGAATCCCCGCCGCATTGCGGCGGGTCGTAATTCTAGTTATATCAAAAGTTATAATAACAACAACAACAACAACAAATGAAAAAAGAAAACAAGATGTATAAAATACGTACTAAGGCTGAGTGTTACATCAACCAGAGCCACATCATCAAACCCGTCACGTCCTTTTCACGTTGCCCCCTCCGTTTCTTAAAGCGTTATCAGGCTCACGCCCAACGCTTATAACATTATAATGTTTATGAATCAAACAAAAAAAATTATACAAAAATGACATTTCCTGACTTTTATGAATAAACTATTTGGATGTCGGGTCTCGGGTTCTTTAAAACCCATGACGATATTTTCAACGGTTTTCAAGGATTATATGACATGAGAACATATAATAATAATAGATAAATGATGTATGACATGTCCCATTGATGGGTTTATTCCAACCACTTTGGTACATAAAATTCAGCAAAAAAACAAAAACCAATGAAAAAACTTTAATATAAATACCCACAAAATGAACAAGAGAGATAGGTGTTGGAAGAGAGAGAGAATGGGGGAGAGAGAGTGTGAAGAGGAGAAGACTCCATTGAAACCACACTTTGTGCTCATTCATGGCATAAGTGGAGGAAGCTGGTGTTGGTACAAGCTCAAAAGCATGATGTACAACTCTGGATACATGGTGACATGCATAGACCTCAAAGGGGCAGGCATAGATCCTTCTGATCCTAACACTATCCTTTCTTTTGATGAATACAACAAACCTCTCCTTGATTTCTTGTCTTCCTTGCCTAATAATCAAAAGGTACAATTCTTTATGCTTTATATACATCATATTAAGACTATGTGTTGTGGAGCCGTGCGCGTGGGGCGCTAGCCACGCGGCTGCCACGGTGGCTTGCGAACACCACAACAGCCAAGCTTCAGCGGGGCACGAGCGGAGGTGTGAGGGTGGTGGGTGGTGCTAGGCAAAAATGGGGGTGTTTTGGGACGCTATTGGTGAAGTTAACACATAGTCTAATGCATAATAGCCATATATACACATGCTTGTTATATTCAAGAGTGAGATCTTGATTGACATAACATAACATGTTGTATACAAAAAGTTTTTTTTAATTAATCTTGGTAGATCCAAAAGTCATAGTTATTTGTTTGAATTGTTGTTACAAACATATAGCCACACTTGCTAAAATTCTGATGGTTATTGTAGGTGATATTAGTAGGTCATAGTGCCGGGGGATTAAGCGTAACACAAGCAACTCACAAGTTTCCGGATAAGATTAGTCTCGCGGTATATGTTGCAGCGACGATGCTCAAAAATGGATTCTTAACCGAACAAGACGTTAAAGATGTAAGTTTAAACATCCTGATATATATCATTTTAAGGGAAAATTTCACAGAATAGTAACCAAGTTTTAAAAGTATTCTAATTAGGTCATTGGTGTCGTTTTTTGTCACAATTAGATAACTTAACGTTCAAATCGAGACATGTCTTTTTTTCCACGTGTCAAGAAAAAATGGAGCATAAGATGCTGGGGTCGAATTATTTTAATATATGAAATTATATTTATTAAAAATAAAAACCATTTAATTACATAAAAATTAAAAAAACAAGTTACAATCCACGTCATCACTCGACGTTAGCATCAACTAAAAGAGAAAAAAAAAACAAAAATCCACATCACCACGGTTACCTATGAAATGGATGAAAAAACCCTTAATTTTAATGAAGAATGAATGTTGAGTGACCAGATTAGAACACTTTTGAAACATAAGTGATCTAATTGAAACACTTTTGAAACTTGGTTACTATTCTACAATATTTCCAATGCCACGGTGTATATATGATATAGGGCATAAACACATTTAAGTACACTAGAATACTCTTGTAACAAAACTAAAAGGTAATGTGTAATATATATTAATGTTTATTGTTGTATTTTAACTTTAATATATATTAGTGTTTATTGTTGTATTTTAACTTATAAAATATCATATAAGTTAAAAAAAATTTAAAACATTTTATAAGATGGAAATAAAGAGAAAGGTAAAAAAGAAGGATGTATGGCACTTTGTAATAGGGAGGATCGTGGGTTTTAGTGACGTGTAGATAAAGGAGTGGGAGCTGAATACTATGCAATATGCATGTCTATGGGGCCGAGTGTGGGCATATTATATAAAGCTTGTCATTTTGCCTTTGGCTGGGACATTGAGGTTGTACAAACCTCGATAATATCAATGACGTGCCAATACTATCTCCAATGCTACATGTGTCTTTAGACGTCTTTAGTTGTCATGTTGTTTGCCGTAACATATCTTTATAAATTCTTAAAATCTTTTGGTTTATTTCCAACTCTATAATTATCCTTACCTTTCTTAATTTTCCCCTCATTAACTATCAACTACACACAATATTTAAATAAAAAAAAATTCTTTTACTTTGGGCCCATAAAAACTAAGCCGGACGGGCTTAGTTGCTAAGGTTACCTGAAGACAAAATTTCACAATAATAAGGGATTGTAAGGAGGTAGTCTAAATGTTATTACTTTTCAGGTTTAGTTAAACGAACTATAATTTATTTTTCTTTTACAGCCAACTTAGACTCCCTCTAATTCTGTACTTTAATATCACTTACAAACCTTTGAAGTAATTAATTATAAATTAGCGACATAAATTTCTAATATTATCATCTCATATCCGGGCCAGAGATCGACAGTTTTCCACTAAAATCTTTATATAATTAAATGTAAGAAACTAAACATTGTAAGAAACACACTACCTAGATTTTTATTTGATCCTATATCTACATGCGTGTGTCCTTGTGATATAATATCATCTCCCAGCCAAAGCAGTTCTCAATGGAAAGTTAAGAATATTAATTTGCAAAAGCCAATTTTCAACATTTTAATAGTTTAAATATTGAAGCAAACAACACATGCTTTTTAGAAAGTCAAAACACAAAAAAGTCAATCCACAAGTGGGCTTGACTAATGTAGTGGATCTCACATTGATACACAAAGTGGGGATTAATAGTAAACATAGCCACTAATCCTTTTGTTTTATTGTCTTTCAACTACATAGGGAGTACCTGATTTATCCGAATATGGTGATGCTTACGACTTGCAATTTGCGTTAGGCGTTAATCAGCCTCCTACGTCTGCAACCGTTAAAAAGGAGCTACAACGTAAAGTTATATATCCTATGGCTCCCCCAGAGGTATCCTTGCTAATTACGCTTAAGTTTTTCTTGAAGATAAATATGTATCCAAATGTGATTAAAGCCTTTAAATTTGTTGATTCTGATGTGTTTCGTAGGACTACATTTTAGCTTCAATGCTTTTACGACCAGGACCCATTAATGCATTACAAAGTGCTCGATTCCCCGAAGGTAATGAATGTATCGAGAAAGTTCCAAGGGTATACATTAAGACGATGTATGATAAAGTAGTTAAACCAGAACAACAAGACAACATGATCGCGAAATGGCCACCTTCACATGTTTATGTTTTGGAGACTGATCATAGCCCCAACTTCTCTAGTCCTTTTGCATTGTTTGGGATATTCGTTAAGGTTGCAACTTCAATTGGTTGCATATAAATGATTTTTATTTAGCTAGATCTGATTTTGTGATATTTAATAAGATATAAACATTTATATATTATCTTATTTTGATCAGTGATAAATGTAATGGTTTAAACTAGTTATGAAGCCCGCGCTTCGCGGCGGGGTTATGGGAGGGTGCAGACAAGAATGCATAATTTGTTACATGACATATTGGTAGGTTATTATATACCATGCAGACTTTAATCTAAACGACGGTAAAAATAAGCAATTAACATGGTTAATTAAGTAAACACGTCTAGAGTTAAAAGTTTGTTTTAGCTATAATAAAGTAAATAAAAAATAATTAAATTTATTACATGGTATATTGAAGGTTTAATATGCACCATGCATACTTTAATCTAAACGATAATAAAAATAAGCAAGCAACACGATTAAATAAATACTTAGCTTTAATTATAATAAGTTAAATAATTAATAAATAAAATAGAAAAAATGAACTTATAAGAAAGATAAAAAATAAATATGTTAAAAAGGAAAAAAATAACTTTATTACACTTCAAGGGCCGAATAATAACTTTATTATAGTTCGGGGGTCGAAACGTAAAACGTTTATAAAAAAGAATTATTATTAAACTTTCCATATAATAAATTTATACAATGTAAATCGTCTATAGAAAAGAAATCATTAGAGTTAAGGGGTCGTATAATAACTTTATTAAAGATTAGGGTTAGAAACGTAATTTGATTAAACAACATTAATATTGTAGCACTACATATCATATCGGCCAATAAAAATTTACAACTGTTCACGATTAAAATTGTTGTTATATAGAATTTTTTTTTGAATCGTCTTGGGAACACTTTATATCATGGTTGTAAAAATCCCGACTAGACACCGATTAATTACCGATTAATCTCGATTAATTTTCGATTAATTACAATGAATTGCGATTATATCTGATTAATCCCCGGTTAATCCTGATTAATCGCTAGTTCCCACCCCACCGGCCGACTAGCGATTTCTACAACCATGTTTTATATATATAAGAATGACGTATTCCTAGGGGTGCAAATGAGCTAAGCCAGGCTCAAGCTTGAGCTCATTTAACTTATGAAGGCTCGAGCTCGAGCTTTAGTTTTAAAGCTCAAGCTCGGCTCGTAGATAGTTATTCAAGCTCGATCTTGGCTTGTTTAATATTTATTAATTAATTTATATTAATTATAATTATTATATTATGTATAGTTTAATTATTTTTCACAATATTATAAATATTATTTATTATTATTTCAATATATACTTAATATATTAATTAAAAATTATCTAAATAGTGGGATCGTTTAGACTCATGAGCCGACTTGAACTCGACAAGCAAAGCCCAGGCTCGGGCTCGTTTCCTAAACGACCTTATTTTTAGGTTCAAGCTTGTTTAAACTCGGTTCATTTCAAGCTCTTTTCGAGCCGAACGTCAGCAGCTCGGCTCATTTGCATCACCATATATTCCCATTCAAATTCTGTTTGAATAGTTGTTATTCGGGTTTTGTGAAAATTGGACTGAAATATATTAAAATGTCAAACTTGGGTTAAAATCTAAATGTATTAAAGTAAATTGGTACGGATGGTTGTTGTATGAATCGGAATTAAGAAAAGTAATTGGCTAAGACCCAATGTTTATTATTCAAGAAACTCTCTCAAACTTGAATTACAATCCATATCAATTAGACTGGTATATATATAGCTAAACAAAACCCATTAGACTATAACTAGGATTCTATTAACTAATTACATGATATTTATCTAAACACACTTCATAATCTAACATGTTTAGGAACCTTAGATAATACCCATTAATTAACTAATAATATTTAATTAATAACTTGTACACCAAGTTAAACTTCCAGGCGCTCCCTTCATGCACAAGGCCACGGATTCGACTCGGAATTCCCAACATTCACCCCCTAAGTTTCCGAGTCGTATATGGGAGGTCTTCAACGCCAAGTAGATCCCGCGTCTCTTTGAACTTGATTTTCGTCAGTGCCTTCGTCAAGATACCCGCTCGTTGTTCGTTGCCAGATACATGCTCAACAGCCACTTCGTTGTTTTCAACACACTCCTGAATAAAGTGAAATCGAGACTTTATATGCCTGCTTTGATTATGGAACACCGGGTTTTTCACTAAGGCAATCGTTGAAGTATTATCCACTTTTAACATTACTTTCTTCGGTTTACTTCCAGTAACTTCACTTATCAACTCTCGCAACCAAATAGCCTTACATGTTGCTAAACTAGTTGCCATGTATTCAGCTTCACATGATGATAACGCCACTGTACTCTGTTTCTGCAAACACCAAGTAATTGGTGCAGAACCATAGTAAAACACGTGTCCCATTGTACTTCGACCATCATTAGCATCAATATTGTAACTACTATCACTGTAGCCGAATAATTCGCTTTCTTCTTTTCTTTGATAAGTAATGTCGTAGCTCGTTGTTCCCTTCAAATATCAGAGTATTTGTTTAATAGCTAACGCATGACTCTGTCTTGGATTTTGCATGTACCAACTAACAATACCAACTGAATAAGCGAGATTCGAACGTATCTGAAGTAAATAACGCAAACACCCAACTATTTTTCTATAACTAGTTGCTTCATCTTCGGCTTTCAACAACTTTTAATTCGGGTCCACTGGAACAAGAACCGAATTACACTCGTGCATCCTCGCTTCTTTTAAAATCTTCCAGGCATATGTTTACTGTTTGATTTTAATTCCATTCGCGCCTTGTGATACTTCGATACCCAAATAATAAGTTAATTTTCCAAGATCACACATATCGAACCGTTTCGCCATTTCTTTATTGAACTCATTAATAATAGACAAACTTGAACGTGTAACGAATAAGTCATTAACATACAGGACCAAGATTAATAAAGAATTACCCACAATCTTTCAATACACGGCTTGTTCTTTAGTACACCGATGGAATTTTAATGCCTCCAACATTAGATCTAGCTTAATATTCCAAGCCCGAGGTGCTTTTCTTAACCCGTACAACGCCTTGAAAAGCTTGTAAACCTTGTGACTTTCTTTTGGTTTAATGAATCCTTCCGGTTGAAGTGCATAAACATCTTCCTCCAAATCAGTATTTAAAAACGCCATTTTCACATCTAAATGGTGTATTTCCCTACCTTCCATGACTGCAAGAGAAATAAGAAACCAGCTCGTCTCGATTCGCGCAACCGGTGCAAAAACTTCTTCAAAATTAATATCCTGTCTTTGCATGTACCCTTTTACTACAAGTCTCACATTGTATTTATGTAAGACCCTTACTTTATTTAACAATATTAATATAAGTTTCGACCATAATTGGATATTTATGATTACACATACATTAGAAAATATGAGTTTTTTAAAACATTTTAACATAATATATATATATATATATATATATATCATCGTTTAAAACGTGACAACGAAACATAATGCGGAAACTTGAATCTTGATCGTGTTCGGTTCTTTGTTGAGCTTGATCGTCATCCGGCACCTAAAGATATACCTACATTTCAAAAACCATGAAAAGAGTTAGTCATACTTAGTTTATAACGTGTTTAATCAAGTCCGAATGCTAAAACGAACAAGAAAAACAATTTTGCCAGCTATTAAGCCCCTCGCGGGGCGCGACCGACTTCACGTCTTGCTTTCGCGGGGTGCGACAGCCGTCACGCTGCGCAACGGTGTTTAACTCTTCTCGCCGCTTGACGCGACATGCCTGTTTCGACAGAAAGTTTTGCAGCTGGTGCTGCATATTCCCATCAGTCTCATTTTTTCGCCTAAACGTTCATAACTCGCTCAATTTTTATCTGAATTACGATCCGTTTCTTCCTACATGATCGTAATTCAATTCTCCATCATATTGAGTCCAAACCCGACATCTAAATAACGAAATTCTAGATTTTAAGCCCTCGGCTTAAAATTCAATTATTAAACTTTTGACCCGTTTCAAGATTTATTAAACAAACTTGTTTCTAAATCGTCATAAAGCCATGGACTACATATTTAACTCAAAATCTTTAACTCATGATCAATCTTTAATGAATTACGTAGCCATTTTGCAAGTTATGCGTGTCACACCCCAACCGATAGCGGAAACATCGGAGCGTGGCACTAGGCGAACTAGACTGCTCAAGAGATCCATAACAACTAAATGTTACCAATATTTTTAAGGTCAATTGTCCCATACGAATCAACAAATATTTGACAAATAATTATTACAGATAACGAGTTCCTCTCGAACAAACAAGTCCGACAACCTAGATTTTCTATTTGATATAGTTTCTAGACTGCCTATCTTGATTCCACAAAAGATTAGCATAGCAAGCATCCTATCAACCTATCACATATGTTAAAATAAAGTCATTACACAGAGTGTAAAAGTGAGTACACAAGTTTAAGTAGCATATAGTATAGCGAAAGCGTTTACGCATAACCAGCATGTAACACGTAGAAATGTGAAGCAAGTAAGCTATCGACAATGACATATGCAACCGACATGACTGTGAGTTGTAGAATGCGCAACACATTATCACCACTGTGACCATGTGAAGTAAAACCCTTAACAACCCCTGTCCACGACAGGTGCTGAGTCCAAACTATAGTACTATCGTTGCTAAGGTGTCAGGCAACAATCACTGTGTAAACACAACATACAAGCATTCATCGAGTCACGTATAACATGCAAGAGCGTTTAGTGTTGAAAGTGTTTGCGTTGTGTGTTGATGTGATTTGATATAGGTAACGTATGTAACACCCAAAAGTGCGTTAAGCAAAAAGGGTTTGAGTATACTCACAGTATGTGTTTAGTAAATAAACACCGTCTTGGATTGAAGGGAGCGCGTGGAGATTTTCCTGATCATAGAACGATAGCGCAAGCGTTGAGCAGTGTGTAGCGTCGGACGACGAGTCGATCGGATGACTATCCGGACAGATGACCATTCGACGCTTGGTCATTTGATGGAGTGAGTGTGGGTGAATTGATTTGAAAATTTTGAAGTTTTCGTTGTAGTATAATTCAAGTCATTCGATCGGATGGTCATCCAGACGGATGGCCATTCGATCGGATGGCTATTCGATTGAAAGTGTGATATTCTTTGAAGTTTTGTAAAATTGTTTAAGTGTTGAACTTACAAGTTACCTGGTCGAATAGTCATTCAATCGGATGGTCATCTGATCGGATGGTTATTCGATCGGCGATCTGATATTTTGAAAATCTTCGTAAAATTTTCTAAGTTAAAAGTTTTGAAGTTTAATGGAGATGGCATGACGACGTGTCAAACAACGAAAACCACACCAAGTCCGACTCAGTCGATCGAATGGGAATCACCCCATTCGATCAGACTAACTGTTTTTGACGGAGTTTCATGTTCAACCCGTGAGTCGGTCGTCTTGTCGGTGGAAGTTTGTTCTCGGGCCGGTTTTCAACCAGAGTATGAGTAGAGAGCCTGAACGGGTCTAGATTCCATTGGTTCTTAGTAAAAAGTGAAGAATGTTGAAGAAAAGTTTGAATCAGTTGGAAAGTGTCGGAATCTTGGTGAGATTTGGGTAAAATAGTGTGGAAATCCTTTAGATCTGGACAAACTTTGATGAGATGAGGTCACACAACAATTTCCATCGGAAACCGAGATGACGTCACCTTCAAGCAGTCCAAAAGTGTGTAGTGATGATGGAAGTACAAGCTTTAGGCAGAAATACTTACTAAATAGCTTGGAATCGAGAGAAAAGTGCTTGAGAACGAGCTGGGAGCGAGTTGGTCGGATAGAGCTATTACATCAGTGAACAGTTGATGTGATAGGTGAGTATTTATAGGGTGAGAGAGGATAAGGCGGTGGAGCGGGTCGGATGGCTAGTCGATTGGATGGCCATCCGATCGGATGGTCATCCGGTCGGATGATCATTCGACCGAATGGTCATTCGATCAGACGGCCCATGCAATTTGGTTTTCCGACTTTCGTTTCGTGCGCTGAGCGTTGCGTTGTGTTTAAGCGAGTTGCGAGTGGGCATTGCGATAACATTAACAAGTAGTTACACAAATAACATAACGCATAAAAAGCATAAAAGTAAATCTGCGTTTCGAGTTTGCAATGAGATTGCGCTGCGATAGAGTTGCGATTGCGTTTGCGAATAACATCCCAAAACATATACGAGGCACACACAAGTAAAGCAAATAATAACACACACATAGAACATTACCAGTAGCTGCGTTTCGAGTTTGCGATGTGTTGTGATAGCGTGAAGTAACAATGCGATAAAGAGCGTTTTAAATGCGTTGTAAGACATATTTAAAATATCGTTAACCAATATATAGTTCATCGAATCTCAAGAGTACAAGCAATAATTAAGCAAGAAGTAACGGATCTGAGTAACGACCTGACTTTGACTTTACTCGGAAAGTCGGGTTGTTACAATGCGCATAATTCATTTTGACCCATTTAGTGGATTTAAGCATTTAAGCATAAACCTCGCTCATCATTTACTCACATCTTATTTCCACGTTAAGATATCTATTTATCTTCCACCACAACTATATTTGTGGTGGATTTAATGTGGTAAACTAGTTATTCCAAATTTTACCCTTCGGTTAGCCATTTTACTGAAAAGACCCATTTTGAGGCGTTTGACCCAAAGAGGTTTATACCTTTAACTTTATACACTTATCAAAGTCTTACTTGATCTTAAAACTTATTTCTAAACAACCCTTAAGGGTCGTTTGCCCGGTTTATCGTTCAAGGGCGTTTTAGTCAACTTTAGTCCCACCTTTTACGACGAAGGACTTTCAAAGACATATTTGACCAAACGCACATATTTTAGCTATAATCTTATTTAAACATACCTGACTCGGGTCAAAGTATAGACCCGTTTTAATAACTTGCTTTAATAACCGCTATTTAATAGCAACGCAATTATCCATTCACTATTCACTCTTGTGAGCATATGACTCGACAAACAATCATTAGTCGATATTGTCAAATGGTGATAAAGTCACCATTCGACCCGTTTGGCCTAAATAACCAAACATTTTGTATTAGTAATTGAATGGTATTTATTTACCATTTCACTCATTTAACCCATTTCGTATTCCCACCATATGGTCATATTTCCAAAAATCTGTTTCTTACGCATTTAACCCCCCCCCCCCAATGGCTTACGCCACAGGGTGTCGTTTAAACTTCATATTTTGTTCGTCTACATGTGACAAAATTACCGTTTTACCCTTATTATTCAATTTTGGCTTACCTTATAAGGTAGCCATTTAAAACTCATTATATGTTTGTCATTTTATGACCAATTTACCGTTTCACCCCTTTTACCATTAACACATGGTTTTCATCATATTCTCTTCTTCCGACCCGTATCATTTCGTGTCGGAACCCATATTTCGAATATTACCTGATCGTATTTTTAACCAATAAAATAAACAAGTATTCTACGAAAAGGGTGTAAGCTTTACTTACCTTGCATCCAAATTACGCTTTTCCTTCATGTATCATTTCGTGTCGGAACCCATATTTCGAATATTACCTTATCGTATTTTTAACCAATAAAATAAACAAGTAATCTACGAAAAGGGTGTAAGCTTTACTTACCTTGCATCCAAATTACGCTTTTCCTTCATACTTGCTTCGTTTGACCCGCTTCCTTCCCAAGCTTCCACCTAGCTTGTCAAGCGTCAAACTATCATTATAATTCGTAAGATGGTTAGATTAGTCATTATCAATCACGACTATTCCACCTTACGGGTTTTATGTCGAATTTATTATTCGATCTTATCATTGGTCGGTTTGACTTTTAAAAGTCAATTGACTTATTAACATTTACATATACACAAATTGGTTCATCTAACTCACTTAGGCATTTCATCCGAATACTTAATAAAATCATATTTTACACACTAACTAGTAGGTAACATGATTTAAGCCTCTATAACATGATTTTAACATCAATTTCTTTATATCATACGAACACCCATCTCATGGCAAGTATGATCATATACCCATATTCATAGTTTATTCAAACACCTTCTTATCATTATCATGTATGATGATTCTAATCATAGATATATCATCAATTTCATCATATTATTAAAACCCACTTATCTAAGTGTGGTAATTCATCTAAACATTCAAATCATAGCAATATATGTATAAATTTCACTTTGGGTTTTGTTCCTAAGCAAGGTACATCTCTAATCTAGCCATAACCTCTACGATTCATGCATAAACCGCACATGGTTATGTTCATCAAATTTTACAACTTCATCAAACATCAAAATGTTACATACCTTATGATTCCCTAGCTTGGGTGATCGTTGATTCATGTTCATTTGTGAGTTTGAGCTCCAATTAGCCCTTCAATTTGAAGATCTTGATGAACTAGGGTTTGCACCCCTTGTTCTCCTGGTCGTTCAACATACACACACCTAATGTGTGTGTTATGTCTAATTTCTAACTTTAAATCTCAAGTTTCCTTTTTGACATCTTAGGTTCCTCGAGTTTAGCTTTTGTTAAACCCTCATATAACACTTACTAGTAAATAACCAATTCTCATAAGTAGGTTTAAATGTTCCTAGTTAACTTAGTGGGTTTAGGGTAGTTATAACACGTTTTATTTTTAAGTCCCATTACTCGGGCCTCTTATAAACTTTGTTTTCTCAAAAGCGTATGTTTCACCTTTTATTCAATACTAGGTTTTTACCCGGGATTGTTTCCCGGGCTCGGGAAAGTTATTTAGATTAATTAATTACTATTTGTTATTAATACGACCACATTACATCAACCATCTTATTCTATACAACAACATTGTCTTAAAATCACGGAAATAGATCATGAACCGATATTATAGATCAAACAAAAGCACAACAGGACCACATGAATAACATCGTTTCCAATTTTACTTCAATGCACTTAAATGATCGGGTGATTTGGGATTTTGTAAAAATGTTTGTTCGTGTACTTCTTAACAAAATAAGATGTTCACCAAAATTCAAACAGATGTTGACAAAAAGTAAATCAAATGTTCAATATAAACACTGAATCTGTAACAACAGATACTACAGACACTGATTATATTCAAACTACTGATACATAAACATTGATTCTTCATTCCACTGTTGTAATCTAAGCACTGATGTTAAGGATCAGTGCTATCTTCAAAGGGTGATCAGACCTTGAATGACAATGCTTTGATCTTCCATAATGCTTGGATCCCATCAGTACTTTGAGCTTCAATTTTTATGCTTCATCAGTGGTTGGATTCCAATGTATGTTGAAGCTTTGCTGAGCTGTCATCTTCAAGTGCCATTTTCTTCATAGCCTCTTTAAAATATCCAGCTTCTTGCTCTTTCTCTTCTACATCAGTCAACTTTTGCCTCTTTCTTTGGTTTAACATAATGACAGAGGTATCTGATGATGTGAACAGTGGTTCAGAATTGTGAACCTACTTCTTTGACATGTTAATAGTTTTGTAATCAGACTTCTTTGGAAGGCTAGGATCTGTTTCTCTCCTTTTTCTCAGCCTTTCATAAGCTTCATCAGTGTACTGCCTTGTCCATTTTGCTATGGCCTTGGTAGGTGCAACCTTTGCATCAACCAATTCTTGTTTCTTTCTTTTATACTCCAAGGTAAGATCATCAATAGCCTTTTTGTATTTACGCCAGTTTGGTGCTGACCTTTTCATGCTTGGATCTCTTTTTACTCTTTCAATTCTATTGAGTTTTGCTTTGAGACCAACAAGTGGCCAATCTTGGAATTGTTCTTCCTTGGCAGGGTAGAACTTCTCACTCATGATCAGTGCCAGAATGTCTTTTCTCACATCTTTTTGCAGGCCAGCTTCTGGTGGTAAATTTGACATTTCTTTACTCAAATCTCTAGCATAGTCTTCCATGAGCTTGACTTTCGTGAGTAAAAACTAATAATGACTTGAATACACATTGTCATTTTCTCCTTCGCATTCAACCCTAGCTATTATTTGAGCTTGTTTAGCTTTTAGTTTTAGATATTCATCCATGTTTTTTGTATTTCTAAAACCAAGCAGAGAAGGGAATTTCCTTTTTGAAGGATCATCCACTGTGTAGAACTGCCTCATTTCATTCTTTACTGCATGGACTTCCAGTGGATAACTGGCAGCTGCTGGGGTAGTATCTGTAGAGTCATATCCTTGAAGAGCTATTGGATCTTTGATTGAATTGACCAATTTTGGAGGAATGAAAGATTCAGGTTTGGTATGTCATCATCATGCACTTGAAGATTTTTTCTTCTAGTATACACACTTTCAGGAGGAGGTGTTTCTATTTGAGGTTTTGGAGCAAACAGAATTATGGCTTGGGAAGGATTGTTAAAAGTGGTAGGTAATTGACTAACAGTTGTCGAAACAACTGGTGTCTCAACCACTATTGTCACTACAACTGTTGATGTATCAACAGTTGTCTTTTGCTTTAAGGCAGGTGGTGAGTTTTGTGATGATGGTTTTGTTTGTGGTGTTTGAGTAGTGATGGTGTGTGTTTGGCTAACAGCTGTTGAAACAACTGGGGTTTCAACCACTGTTGCAATTACCACGGATGATGTGTCAACTGTTGTCTTCTGCCTTTTAGCAGGTGGTATTGGTGGTGGTGAAGAGATTTTTGGTAATGGGGATAAGGCAGTGGATGTAGTGTGTGTTGAAGTGGTAGTGGTGAAAGTTGTTTGGATAACAGATGTTAAAACCACTGAAGATGCAACAACTGTTGATACATTAGGTGTTTTAACACTGTTGGTTTGGAAGATTGATGTGTGGAGCTTTTGGAAGGTTTGGGATTTTGTTTTGTGGATTTGGTGTCACACCCCCAAAATCCTCCCACGGAATACCACCGCTTGGGAGCGTGACTGACCAGGATCAAGCCATCAATCATATCAAACATAGCATTTAACAATAATAAAAGTAATTAACGTAAGTCACCATGACATGATTGATGTTTCAAAACCAAATACTGTTTTAAGTAGCGGAAGCATAGTAAAGTAAATTCAAAACGAGTTATAAGTTCGACATCATTAACGATCCATCTGCCCACAACGACCTGCTCCTTCCCTGTGCAAGCTCCCAAGTATACCTAAGGTCCTGCAAGGCATGCAGCAAATAATCAACAAACTAGTTGAGCGAGTTCACAGAAAGTAAGTTCATAACGTAATGCATAAGTATAGCTAGTGGGGGCTTCCCATACTAGTGTGTAATAAAGGTGGGGGCTTCCCATGTTCATCCTGGTTAATGAGGGCTTCTCATTAACGGTACTTACTAGACTAACTTCCGACCATGTGTTCTTCTTTACCGAGAACAGGAAAACGTACAGGGTCACGTAGGCTTTACGTGACGTGCCCTTCCCCGAGGACAGTGGTACGCGTGGGGGCTACGTAGGCTTTACGCAGCGTGGCCTTCCGACCTGGAAGCCAGTGGATGGTATTGGGTTACGTAGGCTTTACGTAACGTGTCCTCCCGACCCGGGAGACATATGGCAAATGTACTGGGTTACGTAGGCTTTACGTAACGTGTCCTGACTAACCTGAGGACGATGGTCTATAGTCTAGAGAATGCGTAAGTACGAATAACTCTTTTAACAATAACATATCCAACCCAATTCCCAACCCGGGAATCCCATGCCTTGGCTGTGCGAACTCACCTTGGTTTGCTCGGCAGATACACAGAAAGTACAAGTAGCAAGTAAATGGTCACTCACGTCCTATCATGGTTATTATACGAGTCAGGTTCGTATATAGCACGTATATAGTAATCACGTATAGTCATGGCAAACATGTACGCACGTAAGCAGATAAGACATAGCATGTGAGGATCCAATTGTTCTAAGTCCAATCATACCCGGCCCAATGACATAAGCAGCCCAATAACAAAACCGTCCAGATTCTCAATCGGCCCAAATAGCAAACACATACAAGTCCAATAGCTAACAGTCCACAGTTCAAATCGTTGGGCTCAATAGATTGGGCCCGTAACAGTGAAGGCCCAACAGTGTGCGTGTAATCGGCGGTCTCGACTCGCAACGGGGTTACGAGTCGCAACGAGGATCTCGAGTCGTAATGGCTGGATGCGAGTCGCAACGGATAGTCTCGGTTCATCCCGGTCTGGTTACGAGTCGCAATCTGACTCGCAACAGAGGTTGCGGTTCGTGCGGTTTGGTCTCGAGTGGGGATTCCGACTCGCAACCCGAGTCGCAACCGGACGTGTAACTGATTTCCATAATTTTAGTCAATTAAATCCCGTGATTTCAGCTAACAGTTTTGGTCAGTTCTGTACCAAATCAATTAACATAATTTTCCACAAATCATTAGCATGATATCGATCAAACATAACAATTTCAACACAATATCATAAGAACCCTAATTATACCATGCATGAACACATCTAACAATTCATCAACAAACCAACATTCAAGCTAACCCGATGCATACTATAGCCGATTACTTGGTCATTAAAACAGCCGATTTCTATATATATCAATACATTCAGTTCTAAGCTAATCATAACTACAACCTGATTATATACAAATCAATTCGAGGACCAAACATAACCACATGATCTAACCGGTCCTAGTTCATCATCATGCAAATTCCAATCGGTTCGATCTAAGCATGTAATCAAACATCATTTAACACAAAAGCATAAACATCATACTAACCGATTACAAGTAACGAGATGTGATCCGAACAATAGGGTGATCGGGTGGCCTTGTGCTCCGGTTCCTAATCCCGCCGAGAGAGAGATAGAGAGCAAAGCTTCTAGGGTTTGTGTGTGTGTGTGTGATTTGCAAAAGTGGTAAAACAAAACCCCTAACTTGGTTTTGTGTGTTGCGAGTGGGGAGTGGGCCGAGCCCACTCGGTTGTCTAATGGACCCGAGAACAAGGAGTGGCCCAAAGGGCTTGTGTACTCGGTTCACAAACATACGACATACATACACACATAATGCATATAACATAACATATATCATGTAATCAATTAATCATTCGGGTTTATAAAATCACGTATCGTGCACAAACGTTACATCAAGCAAGTCTAAAGTTCGAGTTGTCACATTATCCCCAACTAATTGGAAATTTCGTCCCGAAATTTGGTATGCACTCACTGAGGAAGCTAGGTAAACTGTACCGTTCACTGATTTTCCTGGGGTGTCACATCCTCCCCCCGTTGATCTGGAATTTCGTCCCGAAATTCCGAAGTAGTAGCTTCGGCCTCAGTAGTGGTTACCTTGTTCCCGAATAACTGGGGGTACTTTTCTGTCATCCTGTCTTCGCGTTCCCAGGTGTACTCTGGGCCACGTTTGGAGTTCCAACGAACTCGTACAAGAGGGATTCTCTTGTGTTTGAGGACCTTCACATCCCGGTCCGTGATTTCTACTGGTTCCTCGACGAACTGCAACCGCTCGTCGATAGTGAGTTCCTTGTAAGGAATGATGAGGTTTTCATCTGATAGGCACTTCTTTAAGTTCGATACGTGAAAGACATTGTGAACTGCCCCGAGTTCAGCTGGTAGGTTCAACTTGTAGGCAACTTTGCCAACCTTCTCTATGATTTCGAAGGGTCCGACGTATCGCGGATTCAGTTTGCCCCGTTTGCCAAAGCGTACCACACCCTTCCAGGGTGAAACTTTTAATAAGACCCGGTCCCCGACCTCAAATTCCAAAGGCTTTCTACGCTTGTCCGCGTAGGCTTTCTGACGGTCACGTGCTGCCGCCATGCGTTGTTGTATCTGTGCTATCTTTTCTGTGGCGTCCACTACAATCTCTGGACCCGTGATCTGACTATCCCCCACCTCTGCCCAGCAGAGGGGTGACCGGCATTTACGCCCGTACAATGCCTCGAATGGAGCGGCTTGTATGCTGGTGTGATAACTATTATTATACGAGAACTCCACCAAAGGGAGGTGCTTTTCCCAGCCGTTGCCGAAATCGATAACGCACGCCCGAAGCATGTCTTCAAGAGTTTGGATCGTGCGCTCAGACTGCCCATCCGTCTGAGGATGATATGCTGTGCTCATGTCTAATCGTGAGCCGAAAGATTTATGCATCGCTTGCCATAGTTCTGACGTGAATCGTGCATCGCGATCCGAAATGATAGATGTGGGCACCCCGTGCCTCGAGACAACTTCTTTAAGATAGACGTCTGCGAGAGTGGAGAATTTATCCGTTTCCTTTATCGGCAGGAAGTGTGCAGACTTGGTGAGTCGATCAACTATGACCCATATTGTATCGTTCCCACGCTGAGACCTTGGTAAGCCCGTAACGAAATCCATGGAAATTTCTTCCCATTTCCACTGTGGTATCCTGGGCTGCTGTAGTAGACCAGCTGGTTTCTGATATTCGACCTTGACTCTTGCACAGGTCAAGCACTTTCCAACGTACGTAGCGATGTGGGCCTTCATACTAGGCCACCAATAAGTAGTGCTGATGTCGTGGTACATTTTATCCGACCCTGGATGTACCGAATAGCGAGACTTGTGTGCTTCGTCCATTACAAGTTCGCGTAGACCGCCATAAAGAGGGACCCAAATCCGGCCCGTTACATAGTAGGCGCCGTCTGCCTTCTGTTCCATCTGTTGTCGTGAGCCGCGTAAGGCTTCAGCCTTGACGTTTTCGGACTTCAGTGCTTCTGTTTGAGCAGCTCGTATCTGCGCTGGAAGGCTAGACTGAATCGTAAGCTGTAGCGCTCGCACGCGCTTCGGTAAAGTGTCCTTTCGACTAAGGGCATCAGCCACAACATTGGCTTTGCCTGGATGATACTTGATAGCGCATTCGTAGTCGTTCAGTAACTCGACCCATCGTCATTGACGCATATTCAAATCCTTCTGCTTAAGGATATGCTCGAGACTCCTGTGATCGGTGTAAATCGTGCACCTGGTACCGTACAGGTAGTGTCGCCATATCTTAAGCGCGAAAACAACAGCTCCCAGCTCTAAATCGTGCGTCGTGTAGTTGCGTTCATGAATCTTGAGTTGACGAGAGGCGTAAGCGATAACCTTGTCGCGCTGCATTAACACACATCCCAGTCCCCGAATGGATGCATCATAATAAACTACGAAGTCGTCTGTGCCCTCTGGCAATGAGAGGATAGGTGCACTGCAAAGTCTATCCTTTAGGTGCTGAAGTGCAGTCTCCTGGGGCTCTCCCCAGCGATAGGGTCGAATAGGTAACCAGACCTCAAGTCTATCTTCGAATAGTAACACGACCCCTGCAACTGGTCGAATAGGTCATCTATGCGCGGAAGAGGATAACGGTTCTTCACTGTGACCTTGTTCAGTTCGCGATAATCGATGCACATTCTAAAAGTGCCATCCTTCTTTTTCACAAATAACACTGGAGCTCCCCAAGGCGAAAAGCTTGGACGAATAAAGCCCTTTTCCAAGAGCTCTTGTAGCTGCTTCGACAGTTCTTCCAGTTCGGTTGGAGCTAAACGATACGGTGCGCGGGCTATGGGTGCTGCTCCCGGAGCGAGCTCGATTCGAAATTCGTCCTGATGATGCGGCGGTAGCCCAGGTAAATCCTTGCGAGACACCTGAGGAAAGTCGCGTACAGCTGGATGGTCTTCCAATCTTCTTTTCTTTGCATGGGATTTCTGCTTGCTGTTGCTGCTGGCGATTCCGATTTGCAGGCCGTGGACTCCTGAATCCTTAGCTTCATGGCCCATCTTGAGGCCGTACAGCTGGAAAGTCCCTTGTTGCACTAACCACCGTGGTGTCTGTTGCATTAGTTACACATTGGGTGAATTCCCCGATATCCACCCTGCCCCTGACCACCAGAAGTTGGCTGACTCGGCTCTGGTGATCACTATTCTTGCGCTGCTGCTGTGCTTGAGACTGAACGGTAGCTGAACCCTTGCTGGAATACCCATCCCATTTCCGCTTGTTGTCACTAGGAGTAGCGGGAGTAGCTGAAGGAGTGACTGTAGCAGTAGCGCTGACGTGCTTAGGCAGTTTATTCTGATCCACTGCCTGATCGGTGAGGTTAGACCCTTGAGGTACAACTCGATACGCTTGTTTGGAGGGTCCACCATGGTTGGACACAAGATGGCCAGTTCGTTCTATCGTTTCGTATGAGCTTCAATTTCTGACCCCGTCATTTTCAAATGGTAAGGCTCCACTTCCAACTTGTGGATGTCATCACGCGTGTAGTATTCCCTTTTAATGCGTTCTTTGAATTCGTTCCAAGGGGTGGCGTTAGCAGCTGCCAACCCTAGTATCTGTACTTGCGCGTTCCACCAGGTTAGCGTGATTCCTTCAAAGTACCAGTGGCGTACTTGACCCTGCGAGCCTCAGGGCATTCACACATCTCGAATACTGACTCGAGCTTCCCGAACCAATGGAGTAGTCCCACTGCTCCTTCTGTGCCACTGAATGTGCTTGGACGACAGTCCATGAAGTTCTTGAATGTGCAGGCAGGTTGTTGTGCGTTCTGACCCGTTGCGCGAGAAAGATGAGTCAAGATTAAGCGCGAGAGTTGGGTCACGAGAGTAGGATCTAACGTCCTAGGATAGGTTTGGAATAGCAGGTTATACCTCCTGCTGGTGCGGCTGCAAGCGCCGCAGCGACTTGTTCGTTAATGAGAGCCGTCAACTGGGCTTGTGTCATGTCAACACGTCCAGACATGATCGAACAGTAAAGGTAGCATAAGTAAGAATGGTTCGCGAGTAGGGCGATGACAGAAAAGCATAGGCATATAGGTGTTCTCATGAAATCAAAGCATGTGTATCTAAGCGTAATGCGAGCAAAGTTCTAAGCAGTTCTAGCAAACAGGCAATAAACATAACCTTATTACCTAGGATGTCGAGTCTTGCACGTGGAGCGAAGCGTCGTTGTGGATCGTTGAGAGCACTGTTCTGGTTATAGTCCGGTTTTAATAAAAACGTTTTCCCATATTAAAACCAAGTTCTCTATAACCAATGGCTCTGATACCAATCTGTCACACCCCCAAAATCCTCCCACGGAATACCACCGCTTGGGAGCGTGACTGACCAGGATCAAGCCATCAATCATATCAAACATAGCATTTAACAATAATAAAAGTAATTAACGTAAGTCACCATGACATGATTGATGTTTCAAAACCAAATACTGTTTTAAGTAGCGGAAGCATAGTAAAGTAAATTCAAAACGAGTTATAAGTTCGACATCATTAACGATCCATCTGCCCACAACGACCTGCTCCTTCCCTGTGCAAGCTCCCAAGTATACCTAAGGTCCTGCAAGGCATGCAGCAAATAATCAACAAACTAGTTGAGCGAGTTCACAGAAAGTAAGTTCATAACGTAATGCATAAGTATAGCTAGTGGGGGCTTCCCATACTAGTGTGTAATAAAGGTGGGGGCTTCCCATGTTCATCCTGGTTAATGAGGGCTTCTCATTAACGGTACTTACTAGACTAACTTCCGACCATGTGTTCTTCTTTACCGAGAACAGGAAAACGTACAGGGTCACGTAGGCTTTACGTGACGTGCCCTTCCCCGAGGACAGTGGTACGCGTGGGGGCTACGTAGGCTTTACGCAGCGTGGCCTTCCGACCTGGAAGCCAGTGGATGGTATTGGGTTACGTAGGCTTTACGTAACGTGTCCTCCCGACCCGGGAGACATATGGCAAATGTACTGGGTTACGTAGGCTTTACGTAACGTGTCCTGACTAACCTGAGGACGATGGTCTATAGTCTAGAGAATGCGTAAGTACGAATAACTCTTTTAACAATAACATATCCAACCCAATTCCCAACCCGGGAATCCCATGCCTTGGCTGTGCGAACTCACCTTGGTTTGCTCGGCAGATACACAGAAAGTACAAGTAGCAAGTAAATGGTCACTCACGTCCTATCATGGTTATTATACGAGTCAGGTTCGTATATAGCACGTATATAGTAATCACGTATAGTCATGGCAAACATGTACGCACGTAAGCAGATAAGACATAGCATGTGAGGATCCAATTGTTCTAAGTCCAATCATACCCGGCCCAATGACATAAGCAGCCCAATAACAAAACCGTCCAGATTCTCAATCGGCCCAAATAGCAAACACATACAAGTCCAATAGCTAACAGTCCACAGTTCAAATCGTTGGGCTCAATAGATTGGGCCCGTAACAGTGAAGGCCCAACAGTGTGCGTGTAATCGGCGGTCTCGACTCGCAACGGGGTTACGAGTCGCAACGAGGATCTCGAGTCGTAATGGCTGGATGCGAGTCGCAACGGATAGTCTCGGTTCATCCCGGTCTGGTTACGAGTCGCAATCTGACTCGCAACAGAGGTTGCGGTTCGTGCGGTTTGGTCTCGAGTGGGGATTCCGACTCGCAACCCGAGTCGCAACCGGACGTGTAACTGATTTCCATAATTTTAGTCAATTAAATCCCGTGATTTCAGCTAACAGTTTTGGTCAGTTCTGTACCAAATCAATTAACATAATTTTCCACAAATCATTAGCATGATATCGATCAAACATAACAATTTCAACACAATATCATAAGAACCCTAATTATACCATGCATGAACACATCTAACAATTCATCAACAAACCAACATTCAAGCTAACCCGATGCATACTATAGCCGATTACTTGGTCATTAAAACAGCCGATTTCTATATATATCAATACATTCAGTTCTAAGCTAATCATAACTACAACCTGATTATATACAAATCAATTCGAGGACCAAACATAACCACATGATCTAACCGGTCCTAGTTCATCATCATGCAAATTCCAATCGGTTCGATCTAAGCATGTAATCAAACATCATTTAACACAAAAGCATAAACATCATACTAACCGATTACAAGTAACGAGATGTGATCCGAACAATAGGGTGATCGGGTGGCCTTGTGCTCCGGTTCCTAATCCCGCCGAGAGAGAGATAGAGAGCAAAGCTTCTAGGGTTTGTGTGTGTGTGTGTGATTTGCAAAAGTGGTAAAACAAAACCCCTAACTTGGTTTTGTGTGTTGCGAGTGGGGAGTGGGCCGAGCCCACTCGGTTGTCTAATGGACCCGAGAACAAGGAGTGGCCCAAAGGGCTTGTGTACTCGGTTCACAAACATACGACATACATACACACATAATGCATATAACATAACATATATCATGTAATCAATTAATCATTCGGGTTTATAAAATCACGTATCGTGCACAAACGTTACATCAAGCAAGTCTAAAGTTCGAGTTGTCACATTTGGGAGGTGTGGTTTTGGGTTGTATGACTTTTCTAGTAGACTTTCTTATGGGTTGAGGATTTTCTAGATCCTTTGGCTCAGAAATACCCTGTTCATTCATCTCCATAAAAACTCTCTTCTCCGGTTCAAACCTTCCTTTATCCTTTTCCTGCATATCCTTTTTCACCCTTGCTTTTGCATCAGCAATGGCATTTTAGGTTACATCAACCTTTTTGGAACCATCTGGCAAGGGGATGTGTGCAAGCATTGTTGAATTATCTGGTGCAATGTACAGACCATCTTCATATCGCTTTTTCTTCAACTGCCTCATTTTCTCCGCCATTTTGGCATTATTTGGTGGTGGTTTGTCCACAAAGATGATAGAGGGAGGAGCAGTGCCAGTGGTGTTCATAAAGTGAGCCTTCAGGGTTTTTATATCTGCCTGGGTGTCTTTGAACCTGGCTTCCATGATATTTCTGATATTTTGAAGCTGAATTTCATGTTGCTGATCATCATTTGCTCTTTGTTGGTGAAGCAGAGGTTGAAATAATGCCCAAAGGTCAGTGGGAGCAGGTGGTGCCTGCTGTTTTCGTAACAACTGTTGCAGTATGCTTTTGATTTCTGCAACAGATGTATCCAGTTTGTTAACCCTCTCCATCAATTTTTGGTACATTAAACCATCATCCAATTTAATGGGATCATCTGATTTCCCACCAGAGGTGGTTGTAACAGTGGTTGACTGAGGGAGACTTTCCCAAAAGTCATCCCATGTTGCCCCTTTTCTTGGAACTGGGGACTTCTTTCCTCAGCAGAGGTTACCAATCTAAGCTCACCAGTGTATACAGGATACACACCAGTATTTAGAAAGGTTCCCATAGAAGAAATTGCCTTCAAGGAAGTCTGATTAATGAAACTACTGTCCAAGTGTAAACCAGTGGGTTCAACACTTGTAGTAGCTGCTTCACTTGAACTACTGACAGGAAGTACTTGTACATCCTGCAGTGTAACCTCCTCAGGTGTTGTTGGTGGGTTAGCAATGATAGGGAGCTCAGACTCAGTCACTTTCTGTGGCATGCTCTCAGTGATAGGTGGTTGAGAGGAACTTATTGCTATCTGAGTTATATCAACTGCATCCAACAAAAGTTTTGTTTGTGGTGGAATTGTAACAGTGAGTATGGGAGTGGAAAGAGGATTTGCCCCGGGCAGTGGGCTGGGGATGATGGATTCAACTGAGTCCAAAGCAACATAATTTGATGTCCCTATTCTTACAACCTGTTCTTTTTGAAAAGAAACAGGAGGAGCTTGAGGCTCAGGTTGAGATATTTCTACCATCTGCTGTGAGGAAGTAGCAGCAGTGGTTTCTGGTGACTTTTGTGTTTTCACCGGCAGTTGCTCTGGGATCTCATCTTCCAGAGTTGCCTTTGTTTTAGGTTTGAGGGGCTTTTGTGTTTTCTTTTGTCTTGGTCTTTTGGTGGATTTAGGTGTGGGTTTCACAGCAGTTGTTTTGCTATTGTGATCACCTTGAGCAGTGGGCTCAGCAGCAGGTGCCTAAGGAGCAGTGGTAGCTGCTAAAGTCTGCTCAGGAGCCTCTGCTTGTGTTTTGGACACTTTTGATGGCTTTGTAAATGTTAACGGTGTAAGACCATTTATTTGAAAAGATTCACCCTGGATGAGTACATGAGCATCATCCTTTCCAAATTTCTTTTGAAAATAAAAGCCTAGGAACCTTGGAAATAGTAAAAATGATTTGCTATCAACATTTTTTACCAAGTCATTAAAGATCTCCTGTGAATAGTTAAAGTTTTCCCCATGCAAGATAGCATATGCCAGGTATTGGATCTTTAATGGAATTTCATTGAAAGCAGTGGTCTTATTAGAAACACACATTAAGAGGGTATGAAACAAAAACCTTGGGGCAGGGGGAAAACTGCTTTTTTGCAAAGTGTCTTTTTTCATTTGCTTTGCATACCCTCTTTCTAAAAAATCTGTTTGATACTCTATTTTAGGGAAAGAAGTCTTACCTTTAAGATCACTGAGTTCAAACACCTCAGAGATGGTTTGTGGTGTGATTTTAACATCAACACCCTTTATCGAGGAATTGATCGCTATGGGTGTTTTATCTTGATATTCAAGTTTTGCATTTTTCCAAAATTCCCTCTGGGTTGCCAAGTAAATCGGAGCATCAGAAGTCAACAAAGTTTTGTACTTTGAAGATGAAAGGGCATCTATGATGGAATTGAACGTTTCAGTGTTACTTGGTTTTGTCAACAGACCCAAGTAGTTATGGGGAGCTTTGTATCGAATTTCTATGACCTTTTGACTGGATTTCCTTTTCACTGATGAAGACCTTGATTTTGCCATTTGTGGAAGAAGGACGATGAGGAATTTTAAGAGAAATGGAGGATAACTGCTTTGAAAAAGGAAAAATGAATTCGATTCGACAGTTAAAAAAGCTGTTTGGGGGTTTTGATCAGGGTTTTATAGCAGAAAAAGTGAATGCTGACGTGGCAGCGGTTATAAAAGATCTGACGGCTATGAATTGTCCACGAGCCAACCCCTGATGAGTAATGGAACACAGTTGTTTTATAAAGACACTGATGGAATAATAACAGTGGTTGCAATGATTACAATGAAAACAGTGGGAGACTTTAAGTTATCAGTGGATAGCCTGAAAACATTTTAATACTTATAATTCATAAAAAATTTTCATTTTAACTATTTTTAAGATAAATGTTAAGATTTTTAAAATAAAGTATTACATATAATCAGTTAGCATGCTGGGGTGATGTGATAAATACCGTTATATATAAACAACCCAGTGATATGAAATTTAACAATCTAACAGAGTATAAAACACTGATGTGATAAATATGTTAACATAAACAAAGGTAGAATATTTGCTTTTAATTTGAACAACTTTTGTTATTGGGAAGTGGTTCGTATTTGAGTTTGTATAGCGTTTGTCTCGAGAGATAAACTTTATGAACCACTACTACACTAAACACTGTTACATAAGAAACACTGATAAATAAATAATAAAGTTGAATCCGCTGTAGTTGCTGAAACGCAGCTGCTACTGAGCAGTGGCTTTCCTTTCGTTGATCAGCCTTTAGGTACATAAGTGGTTGTCTTTAACAGGGCTTTGTCCTCAACAGTGGAACACTCTCATCAGTCTTTAAGTACATCAGTCTTTATTGAACATCTGATTTACTTTTGGTCAACATTTGTTTGAATTTTTCGTCAACATCTTATCCTGTTGTGCTTTTGTAAGATCTATAATATGGGTTCATGATCTAATTCGGTGATTTTAAGACAATGTTGTTGAATAGAATAAGATGGTTGATGTAATGTGGTCGTATTAATAACAAATAGTAATTAATCTAAATAACTTTTCCGAGCCCGGGAAGCAATCCCGAGTAAAAACCTAGTACCGTTATATATAAACATCTCAGTGATATGAAATCTAACAATCTAACATAGTATAAAACACTGATGTGATAGATACTGTTACATATAAATACTGTTAACATAAACAAAGGTAGAATATCTACTTTTAATTTGAACCACTTTTGTTGTTGGGTAGTGGTTCGTCTTTGAGTTTGAATAGGGTTTGTCTCAAAAGATAAAATATAGCTAACCACTGCTACAGTAAACACTGTTACAAAAGAAACACTGGTACATAAATACTAAAGTTGAATCCACTGTAGATGATGAAGCACTGCTGCTACTGAGCAGTGGTTTTCCTTATATGAATTGATCAGGCTTTAGGTACATAAGTGCTTGTCTTTAACATGACTTTGTCTTCAACAGTGGATAGGCCTCATAAGTGCTTGTCTTTAAGAACATCAGTCTTTATAAGGAGCAGTGGTTAATTATAACAGTCCTTAGCATGATCAGCTGTTATAACCACAACATAACCCTTTGAGAGGAAGCATTGTCACTATTAAACCTCTGTTATCTGTCACACCCCGATTTCCACGTGTCTCACCAGTGGGCCCGGTGGGGGATTACCGTGACGATGTTGGCAACAATATAGTCAAAGTAATCCCCCACCGGGCCCACTGGTGAGACACGTGGAAATCGGGGTGTGACAGGTTGGTATCAGAGCCAACATTGAGTGAATTAAACACTATCCTAAGGTGTTTAATCTCAGTGACACAATTACACATACTTAAGTCTAGACTTAACATAGGATTACTCCCGACTCTAATCTGAAATTTATTGCTTCCAATTATTTTTATATATTGGATACGTCGCCAAGAGAAGAAGCCGTAATAGGAGTTCTCCACACCCGGGGTCCTGAGATGCTGAGCTTCGTACCGCGACAAAAAATGAAACGAACACCCGAGGAGAATGCAGTCAAAAATAATAATGAAGAAGAAACTCCTCTTACTGAAAATCGTTTTCTTATTAGTCCCTATAAGGACATAATTATCCTTCAGTCCTTACGGGCCATGCAAATTTTCATATAAGACAAAAGGCAGTGGTGGTCTATGACTCCCTGTCAGAAAAAGGTAATGAACTAGGTTCAAACCTCAAATACTTTGATTCTCTGAAATCATAACATATAAATTATATATGTCCGTGTGACTAAGCCTTTTGTGCTATTATTAAATGCCTCGATCCCAGACGATCATGGCTTATAAATTAAACTTGTCCACGAGACTAAGCCTTTTGTGCTATTATTAAATGCCTCGATCCCAGACGATCATGGCTTATAAATTAAACTTGTCCACGAGACTAAGCCTTTTGTGCTATTATTAAAAGCCTCGATCCCAGACGATCATGGCTTATAAATTAAACTTGTCCACGAGACTAAGCCTTTTGTGCTATTACTAAATGCCTCGATCCCAGACGATCATGGCTTATAAATTAAACTTGTCCGTGTGACTAAGCCTTTTGTGCTACTACTAAATGCCTCGATCCCAGACAATCATGGCTTATAAAACTTGTCTACGCGACTAGGCCATTTGTGCTAATATTAAATTATAAATTAGGATTTATGATAAAATCCTAAATAAAAATAAATATCCTTCCTTCCCTGCCAGTAGGCATTTTTAAAAGGAATCTTAAAGGTGAAATCTAGCCTACGCGGCCAAGAGGGTGAAACCTACCCAAGGGATTCAAATCCTTGTTAACACCTAAAAAAAAAAAAAAAAAAAAAACGTGTTAGCACTCCTGACAAATGTGATTCGATAAAATCACAGCAGTCATCCTTATATTGGATTCTTCCAATTTTCTTATCTAGTCTAGTGATCTTGAGATCGTGGCTTGTGTCATCCTATAAGATGATCACGTTATAAACATCCGATAATGATGAAGTGCCTACGGGCTAAACTTGTTGTCCGATAAGACAACGACAGTGGTGGTCTGTGACCTCCTGTCTGAAAGTGTTGGACCAGGTCCAAGCATAATGGTCGGTAGGATCCATACGATCTCGACTAATAGCATCTGAGAAGATGATCATATTATAACCATCCCTCAGAAGGGAAATGCCCACGGGCTATACCTATTGTCCTAAAAGACAAAAGACAGTTGAAGTCTACAACTCCCTGTCAAGAGAAGGTAATGAACGTGATTCAAACCTTAAATGCCTCGATTCTCTGAAATCATGGCTTACAAAAATTTAGAATTGTCCTTGTGACTAGGCCTTATGCGCCACTTCAATATCCTTAATGTTTTATAACTAGGATAAATTAAAATGGAAAATACTAATTAAATATAACTAACAAGTTAACCAATATGGTTTATATTACCATGGTTGATAAATCGTCTAAGATGATGATTCCATAATAATCTCTGAATAAATCATTGTTAATATTTATGTAGCAATCAAGCTACATGGCTGGATTAGATGAAGCTAACAGTCACTTAAAGGGCAACAATGATGCTACCAGAATTAATGTAACTGGAGCAGAACTGCAGGCAATAATAGATTATGCTGTTACTCGAGCTCTTGATCGACAGTATGATGAACCAAATGATACCCACTCCAAGACTCTATCTATGGCTTGTAATAAGCCCACTCCTAAAACGCAGGAGTCAAGGGAGGACGATGTCCATGACTTGTCAAATCAAAGGAGTATTCCGTCTAGACAAGTTGTGTTTCATCAAGAGGCATCAGTTAAGACATGTTCATATAAATATTTTGTCTCCTGCAAGCCCAGAGACTTTACAGGAGAAAATGGGGCCATCGATTGCATGACATGGCTTGATGAAATGGACGCTGTTGTTGACATCAGCGATTGTGCGGAGCAAGATGTTGTGAAATTTGTTTCACAATCATTTAAAGGAGAAGCGTTGGCATGGTGGAGGTCATTACTCCAAGCCACGGGGAAGATTCTACTCTACAACTTATCTTGGGGCCAATTTGTTGCATTAGTCAAAGAAAACTATTGCCCTCAGCATGAAGTAGAAAAGATAGAATCGGACTTCCTGACGTTGGTCATGGAAAATTTGAACTGTCAGGCATACGTGACAAGTTTCAACACTATGTCCCGCCTAGTCCCTTATTTAGTCACCCCTGAACCTAAACGCATAGCGCGTTTCATTGGAGGCCTAGCACCAGAGATAAAAGGAAATGTTAAAGCATCTAGGCCAACCACATATAGGTCCGCGGTGGACTTATCCCTATCTCTCACCTTAGATGCAATCAGATTTAAGTCTGTTAAGGCTTCTAACGAGAGAAGAAGAGAAAGAGAGGAGGAGAACTCTCATCAAACTAACAAGAAGAAGAAGGGAAGCTCGGAGCGTGGGAAAGATTCTGAGTTTGGAAAGAACTCGAGTCCGCCTGATAACAAACCCAAATGCAGTAAGTGCAAAAAGCAACATTTTGGAAAATGTACAATCAACCCACGTGCTAAATTGTGTGGAATTTGCAAGACCAAGGGTCACAAAACCTTAGATTGCAAGGGGTTAAAGAACGCCACATGTTACAATTGCAACGAGGAAGGGCACATCAAAACCAGCTGCCCAGAGCTTATAAAGAAGCCGGGAGAGGCCAGGAAAATAAACGCATGAATCTTCAGGATGAACGCCCAGGGGATAATGCAGTATGATATATATATAGCAGGTACCTTCCTTATCAAACAATATGCAGAAATTAATTACCACTGGCACATATAACTCTATAATGAATAATGATTGTTGAGAATTATTGTCTCCGTCTGATAGGACTCCTATCGTTTAATCCGAGATGAAAAATTTGTCGTTAATACTTAAGAAAACACTCCAACGAATCGTAGATTGATGTCTGTATCTATTAGGAATCGCTCTTTTCTAATATCCTTATGGCAAGCTTTCGAGCTATCCAAAATTCATCAATATAACAAAGACGGATGTGACATTTTGATCCCCTGTCAACAAGATGATGAATTAGGCCCAAACCTTAAATGCCGTTGATGGTCCCTCGTGACCTAGGCTAAACATAATGAATATATAACATTCATTGAGAATGTTAGTACTATATTAACCAATATGGTCCATAAATGCCATGGTTAGTATATGTTAAGGCCATCAGGATGAAGAATAGCAGTTGTTGGATTGCGACTAAGAAATTGTTTTATTGGTATTAGGAACCCACCTCGAGTATGGCAAACTCGGATAAGACAACAGTCAATCGCGCCATTGATGACGCGACGCATGCTTATGATGCTGAAATTGTAAGCCTTAGAATTTCCAAGGATGTTCTTCAGACCATGATAGACGCAGCCGTTAGAAAAGCTGTGAAGAAGGCTGTGAAAAAGTTAAAGGAGCCCCTTGTGGCTCGGTCCAAGTTTTACCTAGGACCACCTTTCCTTACTCCTAAGAAGGATCTTGTTCATGCCTCTGATGCAAAGGATGAACTAAAAAGGAAAAGGGACGTAGACAACTCCTAGAGTTCCAAGAAAAAGAACAAACAAAAGTCCGACCAGAAACCAGAATGTGAGACCTGCAAGAAGCGCCATTATGGGAAATGCAGGTTCGAACCAAAATCTAAATCACAGCCCAGGACTTGTGGAATCTGCAAGTCTAAGGGACATAAAACGTTGGACTGCAAGGACATGAAGAATGCCGTCTGTTTCGGCTGTAATGAGAAAGGCCACATCAAGACTACGTGCCCTAAAAATGTCAAAGAAAATGCGGCTGAGGAATTAAAGCCTAAAATTGAAGACGCCTAAAATGCCTGAGCTAGTCCATAAATAATGGCAACAGGTATATTCCTTGGCATTTTATCAGTAATTTAAATACTAAGAGTTTATTTTGGTTCGGATACCAGTAAATTCTTCATAAACAGTAATCTTAGAGAACTTTTATATTAGCCACAAGGTATAAATCATCGAGAAAACCTTAGTAACCTATTCTTCTAGTATCGACAAGGAATCCTTCCGAAAAATCTAAGAGTCCTCTTTCTTCGCATAGAGTACAACAACATATGTTATTTTTATTTTCTTCCTTCATTTTTCTCTCTTCTATCGCCTGCGAATGCCAAACTATGTTTGATAAAAGTGCCATATGAGGATTGGCGTATTCTAGTGTGTTCCATAGATTACTTCCATGCCTGATCAGTATGGAGGTTTAATACATGGAACCCCTGAGATATCCCAATGGTTATATTGTACTAGAGTCGACTAGTAGTATTCAAGGAAGATATCCATAATATAGTTATCTAAATAAATATTCCCTAGTAACGGAATATGAGGACTCATAACATAAATATGTCACTTAATTGACACGAGCAATGATGGGTGAACTGGAGTCTGAGATATTGAAATCTTTATAACCTCCTCGTATCTTGACTACATCCTCATAAGTTTCCCTGCTTACCTCCTGGAAGGCAGGTAGAGTTAATAAATATTAACATCCCTCTATGGACTGGAGTATTGTGAAAAGCTCCACATTGATTATAAAACAATCAAAACCCTTGATTAAATAAGTTTTAAGATATAGTCTCATATAGCCTGACTCAGTATTCTGAAGGTTTTATAAGAAAGATGGTTCATATTATCTATATATTAATGACCGCAACCCTAATTGAGCAACAATTAAGAACTGCCATAAGATGCCAGAATCTAAAGGCAAATTACTGGTGGATAGGCTTAATAAAGTCTGTAGCCACTCATGTTACCAAATGCTCGACTTATGCACAAGTCATAGCTGAGATGGTAACTACGGATTTTATTGCCAAGTTACCCAAAACCAGGAAAGGAAACGACACAATATGGGTTATAGTTGATAGGCTGACTAAATCAGCTCATTCCTTACCCATAAAGGAGACTTACAACTCCGGCACCATAGCCCAATTATATGTTGATAAGATTGTAGCCTTACACGGCATATCTGTGTCTATTATCTCCGATAGGGATACTAGATACACGTCACATTTCTGGAAGAGCTTCCAGCAAATCTTTGGGCTCATGTTTGAATTTTAGTACGGCTTACCATCCTTAGACAGACGGTCAGAGAGAGCGTACTATTCCAACGTTAGAAGACATGCTACGTACATGTGCTATCGATTTGGGTGGTAGTTGGGATAAGAACCTACCACTAATCGAATTCTCCTACGACAATAGCTACCATACCAGCATTAAGGCTGCGCCTTTCGAGGCATTATACGGTAGAAAGTGTAGAGCGCCCGTCTGTTGGGCGGAAGTCGGAAATGTCCAATTATCCGGACCAGAGATAGTGTTCGAAACAGTGAACAAGATTGTTCAGATTCGTGACCATCTCAAAGTTCCCGAAATAGGCAGAAGAATTACGCAGACCCAAAAGCGTAAAGCTTTTCACTTCGAGGTAGGTGAAAAGGTGCTACTAAAAGTATCACCCTGGAAGGGGGGTGATGCGCTTCGGTAAGAAGGGCAAACTGAGCCCGAGATACATAGGACCTTTCGAGGTTATCAAACGTGTCGGATCGGTTGCCTATAAGCTAAACTTACCAGAAGAGCTCAATGGAATTCACAATGTGTTCCACATCTGCAATCTAAAGAAGTGCTTCGCTGATGAATCATTGGTGATCTCACACACAGATGTGCATATAGATGAGAGCTTAAAATTTTTGGAAAAACCTTTGTCGATTGAAGATCGACGGGTGAAGAAGCTTCGAAGGAAGCATGTACCGATAGTAAAGGTCAAATGGGATGCCCGTAGAGGTCCCGAATTCACGTGGGAAGTCGAAGCTACAATGAAAGAAAAGTACCCCTATTTATTTGAGTAAATCTCGGGTCGAGATTTATTTTAAGGGGGTGAGGATGTAACACCTCGAATTTTTCGTCCAATGACGTGTAAACACGTGTCATTTGATTACACGTGGCATTAATATTAATATTAAATAAAGGACTAATGTTGACAAACCTTGAAAGTATATAAATTCGAGGGTTATAAATGTCAAACAAAGATAAATATACTGTATAGTATCCCTAAACGATGCTCGTACCTTCAAACGAATAAATCACGGATCGTACGGAAGCGGAACGCAGAAGAAAGTGAGAAATTACAAGCTACAGGGGTTAACTGTGCCAACATGTTTAATTATACCTCTGAGTGACCATTTAACGAACCCGAGGCTTCGTAACAATAAAATACGCTCACTAGAATATGATATATAAATCTCGCGAAGTTCCGTTTTAAAACGAGAAAGTTATGATCAAATCCGTGTACGAGGGGTTAAAAGCGTCAATAATAAAAGTTAAGACCTTTCAGATAATATTGAAAATAACCAGAGGACTTAATAATTCACATAAATAACGCGAGGCCCTTAATCGTAAATAACCGAGGGCCAATTCGCAAAGTTACCCCTTCGGTTCCGAAAGGTCAGGTTATTAATTACAAAGATTCGGTAATCATTGCGAAAGATTTGGCAAGATTCTGATCATGATTACAAAGGATTTAAAAATCCTGAAAACATAACCTAACGCGACCCGCGTAAGGTTTCAAGGTAAGTTGAGGCGGGCCGCGAGCCTCCTCTTAAACGCGCCTGGTTAGTAAACTTCAGGCGACCCGCGTACAAAGTGCCTGGTTCCCCCATGCGGGCCGCGTCAGGCGCCCAGATGCAGAAACATGCTTAACTTGGCTGTTCAGCCTTCCAAGAGCCATGATCTGCATTTAAACACCTCCAAATGACCCCTAAACGACCCCTAACACTAAGGACAAGTGTTGATCAGTTGTGGTGTGTGCTAGACTTTGTTGTCAATCAATTGTGGTGCTTGAAACCACTATATAAAGCCTAAGTTGCAACCATAAGTTCACACCCCATCATCTGCATCATTTGGTCATTTCTGGAGCTCCAACTTCCTCTCAAGTGGTCACACTTGGTGCATAGGACCTCAGTAAGTGTTCCACTCCTTTCCCATTTGAGCTTTAACTTAGTTTTAGCTTAAAAGTCGATCCGTCGTAACTAACGGTCGACTTAGCGATAACTCACAAATGATTCAGTGAATTGTCGAATCAAGAATGGTTATTTGTTGGTAATTATGTGGGTAATAAACCTCTAAAAGGGTTCCCACTGATCACCACTCTAAACTATGTCAAATGTCGAGTCAAACGTGCACCCAAAAAGTCAACAGAATGTCGTTTTGGCGAATCTTGCATAATCTGTAATGTATATACTATGGAACCTGTTTTGATGATCATAAAACATGATATTAAGTATATAAACTTGTTTGCGCTCGTTTGAATCGACCATTTGCTATATTAACCCGGTTCGGAGCCGAATGTCGCAAAAGTTTGACTTTTGCATTGACTTCAGTTCTGACCCGTTTTAGTGAAGTATAGATATGCCTTAGGACTCTCTTAGGACCAGGTCACGTGATGGTATAACCCTCTGTGACCGGTTCATCGTTTGTCCGAGTCTTTTACGCATTTCCGTTAATCGCCTAAAAGTTGACCGTAACGCCCTTTTTAAAATAAAACGAGTATTTCGGACACGTGAACGGACCATAACCTTGCCCACTAAATTATAAGCATGTCCTTAAAGTCTCACGTCAATCTGAGGTCTAGAATAAGAGTTATGCTAAATAGCGCAATTAAAATAAACTTTTGTAATAAACGACGCAATTAGCATAACACCTATCTAAGCCAAGATTTTATCACCAAAACTTTTACCTACTGTTGTAAAATAATATTTTGGGAATTTTAAAGATTTTTAATTATTTTTAGCCTGCTCATAACCTACGGTTATGGCTATGGGTCGGTAAATACCGAATACGCCCTTTTTGGCCATAAAATGAGTTCTACAAGGTCTTTTGACCCGATTCCAGTTGCTACTAATTTTAAATAATAAATAAAGTATTTTAGACTTTATAAACTGTTCGGGAAATTCAGATTTCCTGTAGAACTCGAAAAGCTCTTTAAAAGTCTTTAAAATGACCGAAAAAAACCCCTACGGGGCATAATGTTAACTTAAACTCGTTACGGGCATCACGGAAGGTATCCTAATGATACCGCAACCTCTTTAAGGTATATTGACTTAGGAAGCAAGCGTAGGACTCTCACGGTTACCCGTTACGCCTATTGCGTGCACGGTTCGGCTTATGTAACTAGTTTACATAAATTAGCCGATACGGGTCAAACCATATCATTTCGACCCCGAAATCCAGAATGTGAATATTAAACCCATATAAAACAAGTCTCCAGACTTGTTGGGTCAGAATCACATTCCATTCACGGTTTTCGCCTTTCCGCGCGATTAAACCGTATCTATCTTTTGAAACCAACCGGTCTAGGCTACGGCTAATATAAAGACCCGTTAGGATTCTAATAGGTTATTTTGAAAACCTTCGTTCCAGAATAAGGAGCCCCAGTAAAAGATATCGGTGATTTAATTGATTAAGGAATATACATTGCAAAGGTAAATACTTTTAACTTATTTTCCCTTATACGGGCTTGGGATACGGTATTTTAAATATACCGCTTGGTCGGGTGTAGAAACCTTTTAATCGGAGATGATTAAATTGCATAATCCCGTTTTAATCTGTGTTGATTGATAACAAATAACGTTGGGGGTTAATGACCGTGTCCTGGATATCCTTGGCTCATTTTAAAAAGTGAATGGCCACGACGTAAGCACAAGGTGTAGGCAAAACACCTCCTGTTGCATATGTATAACGTATACTCACTCGTGAGAGTATTCTTCTTGTGAGATTATATTTGTGGTGTGTCAGTTAATCTTGTCCGGCTTGTATTGTATAATCACCGGCCCTAAATGTTGGACAACCATGTAAATCGGATACAAGGTTTTTATTAACAAAATTGTCCCAAGTATAAAAGATTAATTTTGCCTTTGGGCATTTTAATCAACGTGTCAAAATATTTTGTGCCTTGTGCATTCAAATCAATTTTCCCAACTCTTTTCAAAGGAGTCGGTTGAATGTATTTACCAGTGTAAACTGACGTATTTTCCCCAAAAAGATTAAGTGCAGGTACCTAAACGTAAATTGGCTGGTATTAGCTCCCTAGCGTCGTGATAAGTCTCGCAAGCTTGATTGCAGTATCTGATGGAACAATATTTTATTATTATTTTGATCCGCTGTGGATATATTCGACTTCTGTAATACATTTGATATTACAACCAGAGGTTGAAGTATATATTTATCTTTAAGCTTCCGCTGTGCATTATATAATTGTGTGGTTTGACTATATTGTTGCCAACATCGTCACGGTAATCCCCCACCGGGCCCACTGGTGAGACACGTGGAAATCGGGGTGTGACATTATCTTACCAAACAGATGTTCAGACACAATTCAACATCAACATAATTTAAATCTTACTCAAACATTAAATAATAAATAAAAATAAAATACAACATAGATTCATAAAATTAAATTTATTCATTTATTCATGACCTTAAAACTAAAAGTCCAATAATTACATGACATATTGAACAATATTAAAGTTCAAATCTAAGAATAACAGCAAGAATTAAGAAACTTTAGTTTCAACTCCATCGATTGCTGAACCTCTAGATGTATGTACTTCAGCATCACCAAGAACTGCACGTCTCTATCACCTGACGTGTTTGTCGTGGTACACGCAAATTTAATCCAAATCACTACTATAGATAGTGGTAAATGGGTATCGAACTCAGGGAGTATGTGGAAAATGTGTGATTTTATAGCTAACTTAAACTAAAATTAAACTAATTTGAAAAAATTAAAATTCAAGAGTTGATTGTTTTGGTTTTAAGAACTAATATTAACTACTTAAATTGCAAATCAAAGATTAAGTTTGTAAACAGATTAGGAACAAGCAACCATCTTAGGATTCAGTTTCTGTTAACAATTGTGTGAAATTCCAACTAGAAAGAGTTACATAGACATAACTCGTGCATAAATGATTGACGTGATAAAAGGGAACAAAGTACTCGGATTATATAAACGCGAGGTTGTTACCCGATGATCAATTAATCAATATCCAACCCTAACCTTCCCGTGATATCCCGATTGTCAACGACACCAAGAACGTACGATTTAGACTAGAATCAAAACATCAATTAACACGTTACAATCAAACATTCATACACCATAATAAACATAGCAAACACACCAAGTTTATCATTCTAGAAATAAAAGGAAACACACAAAAGTTATAGTAGAAACCTTCACCTAAGATGATCACCAAAAGTTTAGCCAGACATGGCTTGGTGAATCATCATTCCAACAAAATCAATGTTCATAAGGATCAAAATACAAACCGAAATGTTTAGAATTGTTTCCAACCAAGCAAGAACAGCCAAAATCGCCCCCAAACTCTAGAGAAACTGCCCAATGATGAGATAATGTGAAAAGACACCCAAAAACGGTTTTAATGAAGGCAGTTACGTTTTCCTCGCAGCCTCCACCGTAAATTACGGTACTCACCGTAATTTACGGTGGTCTTCAAATTGTTACGGTGAGACTTTCCTGAGTTACGGTGGAAAATTACAAGTATCAGGGCCACCGTAAATTACGGTGGCCACCGTAATTTACGGTGGACCCCTGAATGCTGAGTTTTGTTTCTTCTTTCATTCCACGCACGACCCGTTCATCTCCAAACCGTCCAAAGCTGCGTTTTATCCACTTTTAGCTCCCGAACCGCACCTGAAACATAAGCATTCGTAGTCATCTAATTCAAGATAATTACGCGATAAAGTGAAGGATTAATTCGTCTTTTAACATGATTAAGGGTTGTCCTATGGACTACCCGTCACATCCCTACACTTAACCGTTGCTTGTCCCAAGCAACTCATCAAACCATTTTCAAAACAAGCGATCAATATAAACCAAGCACAAACATGTAGCCCTTTTACTAACCCCTTTTTAACACCCAAAATAACGCACCCCTCGCTATGTCTCTCCTCTCGGTAACAAGTAAGCACTAGCAATATGAGCTAGACACACAAAGGCTAACGGGCGGTTGCACAACTATAGGCTTGTACCTAAATCGATTCTTCTCCTAAAATGTGTCAAACATGAATGCAAATCAAAGGGACTTTCAAGGTTGTAACGTGGCTAGGTGTATGGGTAGGAAATGGAATATATATGAAGTAGCGAAACTTAACCCGGTCTTTTTATTACACAATAAAGCAAACTAACAACTACCAAGTCAACTAATATATACAATCACTTTTTTTTCATTTTTCATTGCTTTTTAATTTTTTTTTCTTCTTTCTCTTTTTTTTAATCAAGCAAACAAACACTCAATAAAGCATCAAACATATCTACATCATACTACAAAACTACTACTACTAACACTAAAAGATCGGGTCAAATTGGGTGAATTTAAGGTAACTAGTTAGGGGTAACAAATGATAGGCTTTTAGGCAAAAAATTGGGCAACTAGATGTCCAAACCCCCGCCCCTCTCTCAACCATGCTCATATATATAACTTATGAGGTCCAACCCCCCAAATCCCACACTCGCTCACACCAATGACGAGGCTACCTAGATGCCCTTATCCTTTTCGCATTCAAATTCAACTAAGGACTCAAACCGTATCAAGGCACAAGTTCTAATGCACCCCACCCGTTGCCACTCTCATCAAAGATAAGCATTATTTATGTACAAGTGTCGCTTCAACTCTCACCAAGAATAAAAAGGGTATCAAGGGTTGCCGGTGCATCAATTGGGATTAATCTAGGGTGTTCAAATTTTGACATTGATTTGCTTGGTTTAAAAATTTTTCAAAAAGCTTCAAAAAAATTCCCCCCCATCCCCACACTTGGGATATATTGACCCCAATGTATGGTTTTAGGAGGATTTGATCACTAAACATCTTTCACATCACCCAAAAGCTCAACACTCAAACCACAAATTTCTTTTTGGTATTTTCATTTTATATATATATATATTTTTTTTTTCTTTTTTAAACATCACACCGCCAACTTCCACCGACCCAAACAAAACATCACAATCATACGCCACCCAACCGCCCAACCATAAACATATCAAACCAAATAAATATTCACAAAATATACAAGGAAGGAACACGACCTGACTAGTAATAGCATGGTCTCGGAGGTCCAAAATTGGAAGACATCATGTCATTCCATTCTCCAAATGCAAATGAGCCGCTACTACTCCCACCTTGTTGTTGAGCTCCTTCTTGCTGGCGCGGGTCGATCCATTGTGAATGATGGAGCGGCGGGATTGGATACGACACACTACCATCATAAGGTGGTAGAGACGCATAATCCACATGTTGTGGATCCACAACCACTGGCCGCCCGGCGTGCCAATCTGCATGCAATCTTCTCTCTTGATCATCATGGTACCGATTATTCATTTCCATTTCATGGGAATACGCCTGTGTGCGATTCCACGCCTCTTGACGATCAAAGCTATGTTTCAAAGACCGCTCTATGCTTGCACTCATCATCGTGTTTTGATCAAATAACGTCCGCTCCGAACCCGACCATGATTCAAAAACGGAAGCCGGAGGACGTTGATTTGCAATAACCTCTTGCATAGTGCCCTCATAAGCCCACCCGGGCTCATAAGAACGCTCCGTGTAATCGTAGAAAGCACCACCATAATCTCCACCCGGGCCCCCTTGCCCCACATTCACATTCACACCACCTTGCGGTTCCTCTACATAATCCTCATCCCCACTCGGGACCTCCGCATCACTCTCGGGTTCTTCCGACTCACCCGGTAGAAGCTCTCTTGCACCCACCTTCAATGCTCTCCATCTCTGCCCCTCCGACTTGAGCTTATGGTAACGTTCCGATTGCGTGTAAGTCCAACCAATCCCCAACTTGTCTAAAGTAAACACTGATGTCTTTTTGTTGCCCCTCTATCCTCTGACGTGAGTGCCTTTTGCTGCTTCATCAATCCCGTGATAATTCGGCAATACGGGATAATATCTCTTCCCAACTTATTTCGGCAAATCCAGAGGTTGTTCATGATTAGATATCGGATGGGAAAGCGCGGAGACCCATGGAGTAGCGAATAGAGAATGGGTACCTCGGGGTACCTCACCTGCTCCTTATCTCCCCTTTGTGGTATGACATTCAAGAGGCAAATCGCCAACAACAACTTTGCTTCGATTCTCAAATTCTTCCGATACAAGACTCCATGATAAGTACCCGGCAAAAACAACGTCGCCAACATGTCATTCCAACGGGGGTGCTTTTCCGGTTTTACCAAAAGGTTATCAAGAGTGGGAATCATGTAGTCACGAGCTGGAAGACTATCATATTTCCCAAGCTTCTTCAACGTATCAAAAGATATCTCCACCGGAATCCCATGCACTTCACTAACTTCATTTGTGACGGCTTTTCATATGTGTTGCACTTAAGAGTTGCCATCCATTCTTGAATTTCGGTGATGAACAAGTTGTTTTTATCTTTATCATAACAACTAAGTGCCGACTCCCATCCTAGAGCACGGAATTTGTCAAACACACCAAACGGGCCAAATTCAACTTCTCTCAACTCCCTTTCACAGATGAATGCAGCTGCCTTATTTTTCAATTTATTCATACTATCGTGAAAGAGTGTTGGTTGCCAATGCTCTGGTTGCTCATCCAATGGACCCGACTCCCATTTTGGCTTTTCAGCCGGGTCCAACTCCATTTCTTCCTCACTTTCACTCTCATCGACTCGACCCAGATATTGCCTCTTCTTTGGTTGTTGTTCCGGCTGTTTGCCCTTTCCCTTCGACGAAGAAGATGAACTAGCTTCGGTTTTCTCCTTTGTTCGTGCTATTTTCCTACACACAATAGAGCAAACAACACAACCAAGACACAAACATTAGCCCTTTCTCCCCAAAAACATCCCCACACTTGCTTGTTACAATGGTTGTAGATGCTAGTGAACCAAAATTTTATAAATCATTTTTAACAAAATTTGGGCATGGTGTCTCTACAATGTAGAGATTCCAAACAGTTCACTACTTTAATCACAAATCCTACATCTACAACCCACAACCATATTCAAATAACCAATTACATGACCACATCTAAGAACAAGCAAGTGGGTATAAACAAGTAACAAAAATAACCTTCTTCTCACAATGCATCAACAAAACACAGTAAATAAACTTCCATACCTTTGCTTGAAGATGCTAGAATGCTTGTAAAACACAAACTACAAAAAGCCCCAAAATTTTTCGGATGTAAGGTTTGGAATTCGGACCCGAAAACTTTGTTTTTTCGCAAATCTCTTCTCAAAATCAGAAAGTATGTGAAAAATTAGCCAAGATAGACCTAAGTTTCACTTGATTTGGTTGAGAATTGAGAGAGTTAAGAAGGATTGAAGGTTGAAGAAGGCTATGGAGTTCTTGTGGATTTTGTGGGTCTTGGAAAGTGATGGATGAAAATAGAATAATGAAGTAGAATGAGTGGATGAGGAGTATTCACGTGAATGATTGTAGTGATTATTATTATTTTTTTATGTAACGCATGAACCCAATCGACCCAGACTCTCGCCAGGTCCACCGTAAATTACGGTGTGGACCGTAAATTACGGTGGAACCTGGCAACCAACTTCTACCGTAACTCAGGAGGTTTGTACCGTAAAGGCCAGAAATTTTTAATGCCCACCGTAAGTTACGGTGCCACCGTAAATTACGGTGGCATCTGGGCAATTGTGGTTCGCTAAAAAGTGTTATTTTACGTGTCTTTTTTTATATTTTTTCAGTTTTTTGATTTTTTTGTGATTTTTAATTTTTTTTAAAAACATGTAAAAATCACCCTACCCTCTCGAAAGTCCCGTGTTGTCCTCAACACAATGTTAGAGCAATTCGTGACCCGAATGTCCCCACACTTGTTTCAAACACGGATTTCAAGGAAATACGATAATTGTGCAAACTATACAAAACAAAATAAAATGCTACTCCCTCCGTCCCACTAAAAGTGTCATATTTTGAATTTTCAAAGTCTTTATTTATAAACTTTGACTTTAATTATATATTTTTTGTGTTATATAAAACTTGATGAAAATTAACCCGATAAAAACACTTGTAAAACACACTCAAATGATATAACTTTCATCAAGTATTATCTAACACAAACAAAATTATTTAAGGTCAAAGTTTATAAATAAAGACTTAGAAAATTCAAAATAGGACACTTTTAATGGGACGGAGGTAGTACTATTTACACTACTAAACCTGGGCCTCTCATGGTCGTTCCTCATCAACCGGGCGTAGAATGTAGCCTACTTTGTCAAGCTCCAAGTTGTTTATGTCGTTCCCCTCCAAGTACGGTTTCAACCGATGACCATTCACCGTTTGTTGTTTTAGCGTTTGCTCATCTTGGATGTCTACGTCACCAAACCTTCCAACTCGCCGAACAACATACGGGCCCATCCATTTACTTTTAAGCTTACCCGCAAACATCTTGAGCCTTGAGTTGTACAACCAAACTTTTTGACCCACTTCAAACATTTTCTTCCTCAATTTTGCATCATGTACCTTCTTGAGTTTGTCCTTATACGCCGATGCACATTCATACGCCTCGTCTCTAAGCTCTTCAATTTCACACAATTGTAACTTCCTCATCTTCCCCGTTTCGTTGTAGTCCGCATTAACCGTAGTGATCGCCCAATTAAGCCCGATGCGCTAACTCCATTGGCAAATGACAACCCTTCCCATAAACCATCCGGTAAGGTGTTGTGCCAATCGGAGTCTTGAAGGCCGTTCGGTATGCCCACAACGCATCATCCAATTCACTCGACCAATCCTTCCTATCCGTTCTCACCGTCTTCATGAGGATTTCCTTGATTTGACGGTTGGACACCTCGACTTGTCCACTCGTTTGCAGATGGTAAGGTGTGGCAATCCAGTGATTCACGCTATACCTCTTCAACAATTTCCCAAAATTAAAGTTCTTAAAGTGCGAACCACCATCACTTATGATAACTCTTGGAATGCCAAAGTGAGCAAAGATGTTGGATTGAACAAATTTACAAACTATCGAATGGTCGTTTGTTCTTGTTGCAATGGCTTCAATCCACTTAGAGACATAATCTACCGCCACCAAAATGTATAGAAAACCATTCGAATTCGGGAAGGGGCCCATAAAGTCAATGCCCCAAACATCAAATATTTCCACATCCAAGATTGGTTGTAATGGCATCTCATCCCTCTTCGATATGCTTCCCATCTTTTGACACTTGATGCAATTCCTTGCGAACTCACATGCGTCCTTGAAAATAGTGGGCCAATAAAACCCACATGAGAGAACCCGGTAACCCGTTTTGTGCCCGCTAAAGTGACCTCCACATGCGGATGAATGAGCATGGCTCAAAATTTCCAATACCTCCGTTTCGGGCACACACCTCCTAATGACTTGATCCGGCCCGATCTTGAAAAGATCCGGTTCATCCCAAATATATTGCTTCACTTGGACCATAAATTGTTGTCTTCGCTTTTTTGTCCAATGACTTGGGATGGCACCCGTGGCTAAGTAATTTACATAATGGGCGTACCACGGTGCAACAAAGGTGGAAACGGCTAGGAGTTGCTCGTCGGGAAAACTTTCATTTATTTCGCTAACATCGTCAATCCCTTCAACCGGAATTCGAGACAAGTGATCCGCCACTACGTTCTCACTTCCCTTTTTGTCTCGGATTTCTAAGTCAAATTCCTGCAACAACAATACCCACTGAATCAAACGAGGCTTCGCATCCTTTTTCTCCATCAAGTATCGGACTGCACTATGGTCCGAATATATCACAACTTTACTCCCCCAAATATACGAGCGAAACTTATCTAAAGCATACACCACCGCTAGTAATTCCTTTTCGGTTGTGGTGTAATTCAGTTGCGCTTCAGATAGCGTTTTGCTAGCATAATAAATGACCACCGGCTTCTTGTCAACCCGTTGACCCAAAACTGCACCAATAGTAGTGTCACTTGCGTCACATATGATCTCGAATGGCTTTGACCAATCCAGCGGTTGCAAAATGGGAGCTTTGACCAAGTGTTCCTTCAAAACATTGAAAGCTTGCATACACTCATTAGTAAACTCAAACGGGACATCTTTTAATAACAAGTTGCATAAAGGTTTGGTAATGACACTAAACCTTTTATGAAACGTCTATAAAAACCTGCATGTCCCAAAAATGACCTTACACCCTTAACATTTTTCGGAGGTGGCAAAGATGCTATTACCCGTATTTTTGCCTTATCCACCTCCATTCCCCTTTCCGAAATTACGTGACCCAACACAATACCTTCTTGCACCATGAAATGACTTTTCTCCCAACTTAGCACTAAATTTTTCTCAACGCACCTTTTTAAAACTTTTTGTAATTCGTTGAGACAAGCATCAAAACTAGTGCCAAAAATGGAGAAATCATCCATAAATACTTCGAGCGACTCTCCAACCATGTCCGAGAAAATACTCATCATACATCGTTGGAAAGTTGCCGGAGCATTGCACAAGCCAAATGGCATTTGCCGAAAAGCAAAAGTGCCATATGGGCAAGTGAAAGTGGTCTTGTGTTGGTCATCCGGGTGTATTGCTATTTGATTGTAACCCGAATACCCGTCCAAAAAGCAGTAATATTTTTGACCCGATAATTTTTCAATGATTTGGTCAATAAAAGGTAACGGGAAATGGTCCTTAGAAGTGGCGGCATTCAATTTTCGGTAGTCAATGCATACACGCCACCCGGTGACCGGTCGGGTGGCAATTTGTTCACCATTTTCATCTTTGACTACTTGAATGTCGGCCTTCTTAGGCACAACTTGGGTGGGACTCACCCAAGCGCTATCCGAAATCGGATAAATGATCCCCGCATCCAACCATTTGATTACCTCCTTTTTTACTACCTCCCGTAGGTTCGGATTCAATCTCCTTTGAGCTTCTTGTGTCGGCTTTGCATCTTCGGTGGTAATAATTTTGTGCATGACGATTGATGGACTAATTCCTTTGAGATCGGCAATCGTCCATCCAGTAGCTCCCTTGTTTTCTCTCAACACTTCCAACAACGCTTGCTCTTGCACCAACTCTAAGTTAGAGACAATAATGACTGGTAGAGTGTCATTATCCCCTAAAAATGCATACTTCAAGTGGCTTGGCAAGTCTTTGAGCTCCAACCTTGGCGGCTCTTCCAATGACGGTTTAGTTCCCGAGTCTATTTCCGTCGGCAAGCTTTCAAATTGGTGAGTCCATGGCGGCCGACCTTCCCCCAAGGCCATAGCATCTTGCTTTTCTTCTTCAACCCGTAGTGCATAAGCATGTACCTGTTCAGAAAATCACACAAACAAACTTCCATACCATCCTCCTCATACTCATGCGGGTTGCATCCTTCAACTAAATCTGCCATGAAACACTCATCAACACCATTAACATTAGAATTGTTAGTGAAAACATTCAAACGCATCTTTCGATTTCCAAAAGTCATATCGACTGTACTAAATCTACAATCGATGACAGCATGCGCGGTGCTAAAAAATGGTCGACCCAAAATTACGTTTTGTTGTTGTTTTGGGTCCGCGGACGAATTGTCCAAAACCAGAAAGTCGACCGGGTAGTAAAACTCATCAATTTTAACAATTACATTTTGAACCATCCCCCGAGGTAACTTATGAGACAAATCGGCCAAAACAACCGTTGTCTCCACTCTTGCTAACGGACCAAAATCGTATCGGTCATATAAGCCCCCCCGGTAAAATGCTAACCCCGGCTCCAAGATCTAGCAACGCCTTCGCCATTTGAAAATTACCCACTTGGATGTTAATTAATGGCGTGCTTGGATCTTGGAGCTTAGGAGGAAGCTCCCCATTCAAAACTGCACTCATTTGCCCGGTCAAGTCTACCCGCTTAGGCATCTTTTTCTTTTGTTGTCGTTTTTGTGTACACAATTCCTTAAGAAATTTAGCATAAGCGGGTACTTGTTTTATTGCATCAAGTAGTGGAAGATTGATTTTTACTTGTTTAAACATGTCCCACAACTCTTCTTTTTGGGGACCTCTTGGTGCAATAAATTTTTTTCTACCCGGGTCAAGTAAAGCCGATGGAAACGGGACTTGACTCGGTTCACCCTCAACTTTTTCGCTTTTTTCATTTTCACCCAACCCCGGTTTGTTAGCATTTGATTCTTTAGGTTTAACCGCTGAAACTTAATCATCACTTTCATTACCCGTGATATCCTCAACTACCCCCTCGACCACACCCGGTGACAAATTAGCCTTAAATTCTTTGCCACTTCTCAAAACACTAACATGACTAATATTAACATTACCTCATGACGAACCATGTGAAGGATTTACCTTGGTGTCGCTAGGAAGTTGACCTTTGCCTTTCTTCAACTCCGCCACATTGGTTGCCAATTGACCCATTTGGGTTGTTAGTGATTGGATGCTCTTGTCACGAACTTCATCCTTTTGCATTCGAACTTCATCAAGTTGATTTCGCTTTTGCATATCTTGTTGCATAGCCCGAAGCGTATCCATAACTTCATTCCCGCTTGACGAAGGTTGACCCGAACCACTTTGACCCGTTTGTTGAAATTGCCCTTGGTACCCATAATTGTTTCCACCTCTATAGTTGCCTTGATTGTATTGTTGACGAGGTGCAAAGTTACCTTGGGCTCCTTGAAAGTTTCGGTTAGCTTGGTTCGCCGCATTCCCATAGCGAAAATTCGGATGATTTCGTAACCCGGGGTGGTATGTATTGGAGTTCATGTTGAAATTTCGACCACCCCCTCCTTGAATTGCATTAACCTCTTCTACTTGCTCATCAACCAAGCCCACTACACAAACTTTCGCCGTGTGGCCTATTTCGTTGCAATTTGTGCACACATTGTACACTTGGTTCGTAGTTTGAACGTTGCCACTCTCAACTCCATGCACTTGGGGCCTTTGAATCACATGCCTTGCCCTTCTTGAAGATTGAGCTTTTCTCTTCGAATTCACCGCCATTTGCTCTAAAAATGCCCAATCAATATGTTCGTAATTCGTACCGAACGTACCGTTAGTGATTGACATCAAATCCCGTGCATCCTCCGAACTCAACCCTTCATGAAATGCATTCAACAATTACCAAAGTTGGATCCCGTGATGAGGGCAATTCCGTAACATCATGTTGAACCTCTCAAAAGCTTCGTGAAACATTTCCCCCGATTGTTGTTGGAAACTTCTCAAACCTCTTCTAGCATTGTTGGTCTTTTGAGAAGTGTAATATTCATCCAAGAATATTTGTTGCATGTTGGCCCATGTAAAAATAGACGCGGAGGGCAATGTATGAAACCATCTCTTCGCTTTATCTTCAAGGGAAAACTGGAAAAGGACCAACTTAACATCATCCGCAGAAAACCCTTGACCTCCAATAGTGTTGCAAATGGAGTCATATGTCTCCAAATGGAAGTAGGGTTCTTCCGTTGCTAACCCTTTGAACTTTGGTAAACTTTGGAGAGCGGTTGTTCTAACTTCAAAGGTCCTTCCATCCGCTCGATAAGGAATCACTACCGGCGAAGGACTGTTAGTGACGATGGGCCGGAAGTGAGCTTCAATTCCCCGTACTACTTCTCTTTGATGTCTTTGAGGTGTGCCCAATGGTGCCCTTGGTTGACCCATTTGCCCTTGCATAGGCCCTTGAGGAACAAACGGTGGTTGATATTGATGTTGATGTGGATGCATTGGTTGTTGTGGAATCGGCCCTTGAAATTGAGGTTGAGGCCGCACTTGTTGTAGCGGTGTAGGGCGTTGCAATTGTGGCCCTTGTGGTCTAATGTGTTGCACTCCAACCGGTAGTCTACCCATATTTTGAAATTGTTGAATGGGTTGACTTTGCTGACCCGCTTCGCCTTGTAACCCCGAATATCCTCCATCACCCCCATAGTAAAAGCCTTCTTCTTCGTATCCCCTAAATTCCTCTTCATACCCATCATCATAACCATCCCCTTGAACTCCTGAAGATTGCCTGAAGGGAAGAGTTGAATATTGAAACCCCGATTGGTTTTGTGGTCTAAAAGATGGCATAGCATGCACAATAGTTGAATTTGGTTCAATTGTGAAATTAGAGGATGATTGACCCGTAGTTGGGGGAAAGAAATGGGAAAGTGGTGGAATTGTGGTAGAAGGGCTAAAGGTAATAGTGGGTTCAACTTGGGTAGTGATTGGTTGCGTGGCATTGGTTGGTGTGACTTCGGTTGTGGTATTAGGTATGGTGGTGTTTGGTGATGGTTGTGTGACAGTAGGTGTGAAAATTGAGGTTTTGACCCGTTGTGGGTGGTACTTGAGATTCTTGCATGATGTTTCTTGGTGTAATGGGTGAAGTAGGTGAACCAACAATTCTGTTTTCTCGTAATAGAACTCTGTTTTGCCTCAATGTCTTTTCAATTTCCGGACCAAACGATAGTGGTGACGACTTGTGAGAGCCTCTAGTATGCATACACCTGAAAGTACCTGCACACTAAACACACCCAGCGTAAACCCGAAAATAACAAAACTACTAAATTAACACACGTTGCGCACTACTCCCCGGCAACGGCGCCAAAATTTGACGTGTTTGTCGTGGTACACGCAAATTTAATCCAAATAACTACTATAGATAGTGGTAAATGGGTATCGAACTCAGGGAGTATGTGGAAAATGTGTGATTTTATAGCTTTGCACTTAAACTAAAATTAAACTAATTTGCAAAAATTAAAATTCAAGAGTTGATTGTTTCGGTTTTAAGAACTAATATTAACTACTTAAATTGCAAATCAAAGATTAAGTTTGTAAACAGATTAGGAACAAGCGACCATCTTAGGATTCAGTTTCTGTTAACAATTGTGTGAAATTCCAACTAGAAAGAGTTACATAGACATAACTCGTGCATAAATGATTGACGTGATAAAAGGGAACAAAGTACTCGGATTATATAAACGCGAGGTTGTTACCCGATGATCAATTAATCAATATCCAACCCTAACCTTCCCGTGATATCCCGATTGTCAACGACACCAAGAACTTACGATTTAGACTAGAATCAAAACATCAATTAACACGTTACAATCAAACATTAATACACCATAATAAACATAGCAAACACACCAAGTTTATCATTCTAGAAATAAAAGGAAACACACAAAAGTCATAGTAGAAACCTTCACCTAAGATGATCACCAAAAGTTTAGCCGGACATGGCTTGGTGAATCATCATTCCAACAAAATCAATGTTCATAAGGATCAAAATACAAACCGAAATGTTTAGAATTGTTTCCAACCAAGCAAGAACAGCCAAAATCGCCCCCAAACTCTAGAGAAACTGCCCAATGATTAGATAATGTGAAAAGACACCCAAAAACGGTTTTAATGAAGGCAGTTACGTTTTCCTCGCAGCCTCCACCGTAAATTACGGTACTCACCATAATTTACGGTGGTCTTCAAAGTGTTACGGTGAGACTTTCCTGAGTTACAGTGGAAAATTACAAGTATCAGGGCCACCGTAATTTACGGTGGACCCCTGAATGCTAGGTTTTGTTTCCTCAGCTGTTGAAGAGTAGCCCTTTCCTCATATACTTAATCCTTAACTTTGTTCATAAAGAGCTCCTTTAAAACAAACTTTATGCTTCTTTTAATACAAAAAAGGCAGGAAACACCATTACTCTAGTAAGATAAAATCTTATCTTAAAACAATAGTAGATCCTTTCTTGCGTTTAGTAGGAACTACTGTGGGTTCTACATCATCATCTTCTGCACAAGTCAATTATAATCATCATTTAGTCATAAGCAAAAATTATTTTACCTATAAATTTAATAATCTTTCTTTGTGTTTAATTAAACTTTATGCTTCTTTGAATACAAACCTATAATAACCCGCAGCAGATTGTGTGAATTTCAAACAACTGTGATTAGACTGAAATATAAACCGAGAATTAGAGTATATCACTTCAAAATTAAAAACTCAAATTTGAAAATCGGAGTAGCAAAAAACACATACTTTAAACGATGTTGGAACAATAATACTGGAAACAACCGTAGAACAATCATCATCATTATCATCTGCAATAGATCATTGACAATCATCATTTAGTCAGAACTCAGATAACAAAACTTTAATAAAAATCAAAAATAAAAACACATAGCATGATTATGGCAAACCAGATATCAACAAAAATCAACAGATGAAACCCTAATTTCAAAAAGAATAATCGGTGAACATATTCACAGATCAATAATCAACAGATGTTGTACTCATATCATAACCATTAAGAAAAATCAACACAGATCTATAAACATACAAATCAAACCTGAAGATGAAACAATCTTGTAAGAGAAACACCGCAGAACCATTAGCCGGCGCCCCATCTCTTGTTCTAACTCTCGAACGAAACCCTAGCAATGGTTACATGAAAAGACCCAAAACACAAAGGATTACTGTAAATAAGAGGAAATCATGAAAGTATTTCAATAAAAAAAGAAGAACAAACCTTTTGATGAAGTAATGGATGAACAAATGAAGGATGTACGCCAAAATCTAATTTACAGCGTTTGTGAAATTTGAATCGCCGGAATATAGAGAGAGAAGGAACCCTAGGCATTTGTAAAAACCTAGTTTGTAAAGAAAGAGGAGAAGTGAGAAGAGAGATATATAAGGAAAAGGACAGTGGTACTGTTGGGCGGGAAAAGAGAACTGAGGATGCCCTAATTAAGTGACACGTGGCCCAAATAACTTTCATTTATTATATATAATAAATTAGGTTTATTTATTTAAATCTTAATATTCACCGGGTTAATTTTTACCACTGACGGTATTTTACACGTTCATTAATATTAACGTGGTTTGATTACCAAACCCGTTTTTGGGGTGTTACAATTTATTAAGGGTCTGTTTGGTATGGGGTAATGGAATAGATGAGAGAATGGAATGGAGGAGGTAATGGAATGGACAACGGAATGAAATGGATCATTCCATTCCATTGTGATGTTTGGTTACTCATATGTGAATAGAATGAATCATTACTTTGTACAATTTGATAAACAAAAAAAGATGAAGTAACGAAACACAATTGTATTAAAAACGACAAAAATATAATTGCCTTAATAATAATAATAATAATAATATATTAATGATAAAAAATTAATAATAGATTTTTGATATATATTAATATTAGTATGAATATTAATAAATATAAATATAAATATAAATATAAAAACAAATAAAAGTATAAGTATAAATAATAATAATAATAATAATAATAATAATAATAATATTAATAATATGAATATGAATATGAATATGAATATGAATATGAATATGAACATATTTCTTGGAAAAAAAACACCTACATACCAAGGAATGGAAATTATTATATTTGGAAGGAGTTACATTCCTTTGGAATGCTTCATTCCACTACCACATGATAACCAAACATGTTTCTTTTCATTACATCAGAATGATCCATTCCATTCCACATTCCATTCCTTCATACCAAACGCTACCTAATAGTTCCATCCACATTCTTTTTTAATTTTGAAACCCCACTTTAAACTGATTGGTTTAACACCTTTTGGTAAGTACACAAGTTTCCATGTTCGGTTTCGTTTAATCGAATTAATTTCTTCTCGCATTGCTTTAACCCATTCCCCCTTAATTTTGTTTTTAGGCTGTTTTGACATGATTCTGGGTTGTTCTGACATCACAATCAATGTCAGAAAGTTTACAAATGCAATATCTCAGAGCCAAATAAACTATAGTCACGTCCCAAACATCCTAGACTTACTAAACCAAATGGGTAGTTCTATATGCCACAATCAATATAGCCACATGAATTAAATATAAAACCTACATGAATTGACATAAAAACACATTACAAAGAGAAAGAAAAATAAAATTTTCATGAAAATAAACACAAGTCATATATAATTATATAAAGCCAAACTAAAAAGTCAAAACATGTTTTGATTCATCTAACCCTAGATGATACAATGAAACCAACCAGTCAATTGTAAATAACAAAGCAATCCCAGTAACATTCTTGGCTGATAATGAAAAGAAAATTAAAGTACGTAACTACGAATGGAGACCAAGCTGATTAACATTTAAGATGTTTAATCGGGTGCAAAATCCAAACTTAGGTGTAAGATGCTGAAGAAACACAGAACTAATTTTATGGTTTGGTTTATGTTTCTACCATAAGGGTTAATCTTCTTTGGATTTCTGAGCTCCTTAATGATCCGCTAATCCTGCAAAACAGAACACCGTTAGTTTGTTAAGAAGGGAATATGGGGGTTTCCCTCTTAACCAGACTCCGGCGTGAGAATAAGCGACTGTTTTGAGGATATAAATGTGTATTGAGAGTGAGGGTAGAGGGAATGGAATGTTTAACCTGTGAACTAAGGTCTCTATTTATAGCTGGAGAGGTGTAAGAGGATGTAGGCTGATGGGCCTTGGGCCGGGAGGCGACAACATAGCGGATATGCTCCTTGTTTCACTGGTGTCGACCGTTAGTGGCTTCTAGAAGTTCTCCGGTGCTGGCGCACCGTGATTGGAGCCACATGTCACTGTTGTCGGCCTTGTTGTCCCTCTGCCATCAGCAGATAAGTGGAGATCGTGGGGCAGGTGTCTCTGCCCTGTGATTGGTGCCACGTAGGCGTCCTTAAGTACTTTCTGTCTCCTGCACGTCAGACGATCATGGAGTACGATTGAGCAGAGCCTGGAGGACGCGGATTTGCCCTTTTCTTCAGCCACTTGTACCTTGTGTGCCTTCTGAAATAGCCCTGTGCCATATCTCTGCGCGGCCCTTGCTGAACACGGAACTGGCCCGCGCAGGGTATAGGTGGTTGGAGGCTATTTTTCAGAATGCTAAGTGTTGAATGTGGTGTTCTCTTGTTTAGACCTCGCGTGAGATCCATACATGATGACATAACCCGCGCGAGGTTGGCAGTAAGCAATTTGATGAATAAGGAGTATGGTCTGCGCGCGACCTGAATGAAGGTCTGCGCGACTCTTTGGGACCATACCACTTAACTCCAATTCTTCTCCAAAAGTGCTAACAAGTCGTCCTAGTTGCTCTGGTTTTCAAACTCCCACAAACACAATTGTTAAAGATGAATATATAGGTGAAAACCAGGAGGGTGTTTGGGATTGCTTATTTAATTTTAAAAGTGTTTTTTAATCAAAAGTGTTTTATTGACTTATTACTTTTTCAAAAGGAGTTTCTAAAAAAATGTTTGGATTAACTTTTATGGTGAGAGATAGTAAAATGATAAAAAAGATACGGAAAGTTTCCATGTTTAGTCGCTATTTTAAAGAATGAGGTTAGATTTGTAATTTTATTTTTAAAAAACCAAAAGTCATTTAAAAAGTCAGGTTTTTTTGTGACTTTTGAAAACATCTTAATACTCCTTATCAAAAAGCCAAAATAAAAAACATTTTTTTTTGTAATGGCAAACACTTTTTAACTTATTGGTTTTTTTTTTAAAAAACCAATAAGTCAATAAATCATTTTCAAACTCAATATCAAACACTTCCCCAATGGACGCTATACATATCATATCCGAGCCATATGGATCGAATTGACACTTTGAAAGGCGGCGGTCGACCACATACTCAGAATCTTCCTCATGCTCTAGGATACGAACCATATTCATCCTTACTTGTCAGTATTCCACTCCTGAACTTTTGACTTTTCCACCAGCTTTACCCATAACTCAGCACCCCTTCCGGTATTCCTACTCCTATTCTTTGTTCTAACATACAAAATCCAACCAAAGTATATCTATGTGTAATTTAAAACACATCAAAGCCGAAACTTCTTGAAAAATATGAATGAAAATCGTAATTTTACATTGATCCCTCGTTAAAACCACAAAACTCTCTTACCATTTGCACTTTTGAATTACTTTTAAAGTGTTGGTACTATATCCTCCATATTATTCATATAAAATGTATGGTTTTATTAGATCATAATCTATTTTTTTAACTTTGTCACTCTCTTTGACTTTGGTTAATTCAGATGTATCCTCTCAAATAAACAAAAACCTAATATAAGCCCAATCCATAAAAGTTTAATTTTGGCATGCCCAAGTTAGAGTTGGCTAGTTAGGATTAAGCCCATAGGATTCTATAAATAGAAGCCTCTTTAATTATTTTCTAACCTTAGAATTCTCTCTACGTACTATCATGCTTATACTCTTTTACATTCACATTTATCGATGGTTTTGAATCCAATACTGATTTAAGCATCAGAGGGTAGTCCTGACACTCCAGTCTCTGACCCCTTATAATGAGTTGTTTATGTTTTGCAGATCTGGATCAAAACGAAGAAGAGATGTAGCAAGTTCATCCTTCTAATGAGTTAAAAAGTACATTAGTTTTATTTGAATCATTAAATTTACACATACCAAACTAAAATACTCTTAAAAAGTACATTACTTTTATTTGAATCTTTAAAATTGCATGGACCAAACTAAAATACTCTCATGTTTGGAAGTATAATATTTACTTGATAAATTAATATTTTCACACCCATATCTTCATCTTCATCTCTATAATTTAACTAAGTATCATCAATCTTTAAATATATCTAACTTACCGTATTCTCCATCTCTATCTCACTCACAAACACATTCTCTTTTTTCAGATTCTTATATGCACACAAACATTTATACAGATAATGAACATTGGATCTTTATACTAGGAGAATCACTATTCATAGAACTCTAAATTTTGAAGATAGAGAAGGAGATTCCGACTAGGATGCAAAATAGAAAAAAAACTTTAAACTTTAGATAAGAAGATAAAAAATGGAGACCCAGATGTTTAAACAAAATATAACTAATTAGGGTGGACGGGACACCTCCTAGACGGAGGTTCGGGGTTCAAGTGATGGCACTTGAACACCATCACAAATCCCATCATCACACGTGATGAGATGGAAAGCGGATTGGTGTAACACCCCGAAAATATAAATTCTTATATTATAAAATTCAAAGAGTTAATAAACAAGAATTTACAAACTAGGAACTTAACCTAGTTAAATTCAAGTCTTGAAATAATTCACAATAGGATTAAAACACATAAACTTAAGAATAAAACAAAGTTGGGGGACTAAACTTGCCAAAGAATGAAAGTTAAATACTGAATTGTGACAAAACTCACCAAACACACCATTTTTGGTGTGTCTGGTAGATCAGGAGCAAGAAAGGGGCGACCCCCATCCTCCAAACCCTAAAATCCACAAATCCCTTAAATTGGAGGTGCAAATCCTATCCAAAACGAAATCCGAGCTTAGAATTGTGATCATCATCGCAAGAGGATTAAGAGGTATATAAAATTTGATGAGAATTCTCTACTTGAAATCCTCATGAATTTAAGCAATCTGAAATTTGTTGATGCATGATAGTAATTTAGTTAGATTAATGATGATATAGTGTCTAGGAGTAAAACCTAGACAACTACATGTGAATTTATGCCCAAATTCAGGAAATTCCATGAATCCATGGAAGCTAGGTTATGGGTTTTATAAGATGATGATGAACACTAGGATTTTGAATGATAATTCTAGTATAAATTTCATTATAGGAGGTAATTCCTGTGATATTGATGCTAAGATGTGTGCAAGGTTTACTAATTTAAAGTGAAATTTGAGGTTTAATTGCAAGTCATGAACTTGGAGATGATGGTAGGAAAATCTGACCCGTTAGGTGTTTGTTGAAATGCCTAAGTGAGGGTTTTTATGCTAAATTTGATGAAAACGCAGATTTTGACCATGTCTCATAAATGATGTGATTATGGTCATGAAAAGAATTCTAAACAAGTTAAAAACTGAATTTACTAGGCAAAGAGTCCGGATCATCAAGCGGACAAGCCGGAGGGAATTCATGGGGAAAAGGCGCGCTTTAAAGGTATGAAATTTATCGTTTCATTACATTATACTTATTGTTAAGTTTTATCTCATTATTCAAACACGATGATCGAGAGTTACCTTTATGTCATGAACTCGACTAAAGTCTTAAACAAGTAATAAACATGGAAATTGGGTGTCCGTAAGGTGCCTTATTTAGTACCCAAACGGGTCAAAACAAGTTTTGTATATAACATGAAGTTAGACATCATTACATAAAGCATGGTTATAATTATTGTGTAAGTTGTAAGTTGGACGCGCTAAACTTGTTGCGAAGTTAAACTCTTCATACAGGAGTTAAGGATCTGAATTTGGTAAGCATGTCTAAGTTGTATAGTTGATAAACATGAATCTTGAACTGGCAGCTGATGCACGGCCATGCACCCAACTGCACGACCGTGCAGTCCCTACGACGTTGGGGGCACGGGCAGTGCACAAGCCAGTGCACTGGTTTACTAGGAAACGCACGACCGTGCGGATAGGTGCACGACCGTGCACCACCTTGCGTCGGACAGTTTCGTGTAGACAGTAACATAAGGCGTCGGGTAAAAGTTGAAAATGCAAGGGGCGTCGGCGACGGCCATAGGGGCGTCGGCGACGGCCCCTAGAATCGCCATTTTGCTGCAGAATCGTATTCGTCGTCCGAAAACGCTAAAACTTGCGTAACTTTTAAACCGTTTACCCGTTTAACCTCCCGTTTCTTCCTACTTGCTTGTAAATTCATAATTCTTGATTTCTCTAGGTGGTTTTAACACACCTTTTCATTTATTTCATTGGTCAAGGACCATAATGCTAACATTGGGTTAAAATGCTCAGTTTTTTCAGGTTTTCTAGCAGAAGGGTGATGATCAAGTATATGCAACCGAACCGAACACTCTAACAAACGCTTCCGCACATGATCTTTAGTTTTAAAAACTATGTAAACAATTGTAGTTATCGTCTTAATTATGGTTTTGGACAAACAATACATGTATGTTGTGTCTAGTTTAACTTTTAAAATATTAAAAGTTTTTTGTAAAATCTAAAATATTTGCTTTAAAATGCATGTTTCTATGTCATTAATCTAGTTCTATAAACTGGGTGTAACAAGTTGGTAATCAGAGCTCAAGGTTGTCAATAAGTGTTCGGTTCAAGCTTGATCAAGTACCCGGTAAGAATTATTGTGTAAGTAAGTTTTGATAAAATAGAAATAAATCACGAATAAATATGCATGGAAAAGAGTGTGTAAACACACTCAAACACAAGAAAAGCATGAAACAAGAACGATAGAATCAAGAGTGTGTAAACACACTCAAACACAAGAAAAGCATGAAACAAGAACGATAGAATCAAGAGTGTGTAAACACACTCAAACATAAGAAAGGCATGAAACAAGAACGATTGAGTCAAGTCATGAACTTGATTAAATCAAAACAAGTAAAACATGTGTTACAAATGGAATGTTTAACGATATATGTAAACATTTCAGTATTAAAGATGGCGGATGGAGGTGATGATGATGCGGTGCCAAGAGTCACCGAACAAATGAGGATAGTGATTGCCGAAGAGGTTGGAAAGGCGATCGAAAACAGTTTGTCAAACTTCATTGATAAAATTCCAAACACGGTTTTATCAGTAGTAGAAGAGAGAATCAAGAAGCTAGAGGATAATTCGAATCTAGCAAAAGAAAAATCTGGAGGACGAAAGCCTTGTTCATACAAGGAATTCATGGCTTGTAAACCACCCATATATAATGGGGAGGTTGATCCAATTGTGTGCCAACGATGGATAGGCGATATCGAAGGAGTATTCGAGAGAACTCATTGCGATGAAAATGACTACGTAGCTTATGGTACGGGTCAATTAAGAGGTCAAGCAAAAGACTGGTGGGATAACAAAAAGAAGGAGATTGGAAGTGAAGCGGCTAAGACCATGACATGGGAGGAGTTTAAGACGCCGTTTCTTAAACACCATAGTCCCAAAGCGGTCATAAACAAGATCAAGGAAGAGTTCATGCAACTCAGACACAAAGGTGAATCCATAGACAAGATCACGGGGATGTTTATGGACAAGATGAAGTTCTGTGATGATTTGATAACGAATGAAGAGCAAAAGGTCTATTACTACCATAACATGCTAAGCGCGGAATATAGAGAGTTCATAACCCCTTCAAAGTACGAGACCCTTACCGAGATCGTCAATGCTGCTCGGGAAAGGGAGATCGAACTGAAAAAGAGTATAGAACGGGGTGAACGAAGGGCACAAGATGTGAATCCAAGCCCTACCAAGAAAGCAAGAATGAATGAAACAGCGAAGAAATCAGACGCAAAAGGTAGTACACCAAGTTGCAAAATTTGTGGGAAGAATCATAAGGGTGAATGTCGCTTCAAAGATAAGCCTTGTCCCATATGTCGAAAAACGGGACACATGGCTATATCATGCCCGGAGAAAGTGACTGTTTGTTACAACTGTTACCGAACGGGCCACAAAAGATCGGAATGCCCGGAACTAGTTGGAAAGAAAGAAGGCCAAGACTCGAAAGGTGAAGCCTCGAAAGCAAAAGCAAGATCTTTCCAACTGACCGCTGCTGAAGCAAAGGTCGAACCTGACGTGGTCTCAGGTATATTCACAGTAAACTCTATTCCCGCACGTGTGTTATTTGATACGGGTGCGAATAAATCCTTTGTTTCATACGGGTTTATTCGGCATCCTTCATTTGTTCTAACAAAATTACCTATGCCTTTAGAAGTAGAGATAGGTAATAACAAAAGCTTTATTGTTTGCGATGTATGTGAAAACTGTAAAATGAACGTTGATGACGAGGAATATGCAATAGACCTGATTCCGATGTCAATGGGAGAATTCCAAGTGATAGTGGGAATGGATTGGTTATCCCGCCACCACGCGAAAGTGGTTTGTTTCCGAAAAGAAATAAAACTAACGTCTCCTAGCGGGAAGCCAGTTACGATATATGGTGAAAAGGAGGTAACCCGGTAATATGCTCAATGCTAGAAGCACATAAACTTATGAAACATGGATGCAAGGCTTATATGGTATACGCAAGCGAAACAGAAAAAGAGCCCCTCAAAATTGGGGATGTACCGGTCGTGCGAGATTATGAAGACGTGTTCCCGGAAGAACTACCGGGGATACCGCCAGAACGGGAGGTAGAGTTCGGAATCGAGTTGATTCCGGGCGTGAAACCCGTGGCCAAGGCGCCATACCGACTTGCGCCGTCGGAATTACAAGAATTGATGTCTCAAATTCAAGAATTTCTCGACAAGGGATTTATCCGACCGAGTGTGTCTCCGTGGGGCGCACCAGTCTTATTCGTGAAAAAGAAGGATGGCAGTATGCGCATGTGTATCGATTACCGAGAGTTAAACAAACTCACGGTGAAAAATCGATACCCACTCCCAAGAATTGATGATTTGTTTGACCAACTACAAGGAGCAAGTTGGTTCTCCAAAATTGATCTCCGATCTGGTTATCACCAATTGAAAGTCAAGGAGGAAGACGTACCAAAGACGGCTTTTCGTACACGGTACGGGCATTATGAGTTCCTTGTAATGCCCTTCGGATTGACAAATGCACCCGCGGCTTTCATGGACCTCATGAACCGGGTTTGCAAACCCATGCTAGATAAGTCGGTAATTGTATTTATCGATGACATTTTAGTATATTCAAAGAATGAAGCTGAGCACGTGTGTCATTTGCGGGAAGTATTAGACACACTCAGACGAGAAAAGTTGTATGCAAAATTCACAAAGTGTGCTTTCTGGTTACGAGAAGTACAGTTCCTTGGGCATCTCATTAGTGCTGATGGAGTACTAGTAGATCCGTCAAAGATAGAAGCTGTGTCGAAATGGAGCCCTCCAAGAAATCCCTCGGAAATCCGAAGCTTTCTAGGGCTCGCGGGATACTATCGGAGATTCATACAAGACTTCTCCAAAATTGCCTTGCCATTGACCAAACTGACACGAAAGGTGGAAAAGTTCGTATGGGGTATCGAGCAAGAGGAAGCCTTCCAAATGCTCAAAGAAAAGTTGACCCACGCTCCGGTGTTAACACTACCGGAAGGGACTGATGACATGGTGGTTTACTCGGATGCTTCTCATTTGGGACTCGGGTGTGTTTTAATGCAACGAGGTAAGGTCATCGCCTATGCCTCGAGGCAATTGAAGATTCATGAAAATAAATATCCGGTTCACGACTTGGAATTAGCGGCGGTGGTGTTTGCCTTAAAAATATGGAGGCATTACTTGTACGGGGTAAAATTTACAATCTTTACCGACCATAAAAGCTTGAAATATTTCTTCGATCAGAAGGAATTAAACATGAGACAAAGGCGGTGGTTGGAAACGGTCAAAGATTTTGATTGTGAAATACATTACCACCCTGGGAAGGCCAATGTAGTGGCTGATGCACTGAGTCGCAAAGCCGATTATACCCCAATACGGGTACGATCGATGCAACTCATTGTGACTTCGAGCTTACTAGAACGAGTTCGAGAAGCACAAAATGAAGCTGTGAAGGTGGAAAATTGGAAAAAGGAAAGAATTATCGGCCAAGTTAAAGACCTAGAGATAGGCAGTCACGGCCTGAAGACTCGTTTCAATAGAATCTGGGTCCCTAACACGTGTGGGTTTAAAAAGCTTCTACTTGATGAAGCACACAAATCTCGTTATTCTATTCATCCGGGAGCAACCAAGATGTATAATGATTTGAAACAAAACTATTGGTGGCCCGGGATGAAACGAGACACCGCTAGATACGTGGAAAGGTGTTTGACATGCCTACAAGTCAAGGCGGAACACCAAAAGCCATACGGTAAACTCCAACCATTGGAAATCCCCGTTTGGAAATGGGAACAAATCACCATGGATTTGTTGACCAAATTGCCCAAAACTAACCGTGGGTTCGATGCTATATGGGTAGTTGTAGACAGATTGACGAAAAGCGCTCATTTCATACCCATTCGTGAGACCTATACATCTGAGAAGATGTCGGAAGTGTACACTAATGAAATTATAGCACGGCATGGGGTACCGATATCTATTGTGTCAAACAGAGATACTCGGTTTACTTCGAAATTTTGGCGTGAATTCCAAGAGCAAATGGGAACTAAGTTGTTCCTTAGCACTGCTTACCATCCACAAACAGATGGGCAGAGTGAAAGAACAATACAAACGTTGGGAGATATGTTGCGGGCTTGCATTATCGACTTCGGAGGCAGTTGGGATGTCCATCTACCTTTGGTCGAATTTGCATATAACAATAGCTATCACGCGAGTATTAAGATGGCCCCGTATGAGCTATTATATGGTAGAAAGTGTCGAACTCCAGTATGTTGGGGAGAAGTGGGTCCACGAGGGCTAGCACCTACTGATATAATCCGAACCACGAATGAGAAAATCGACATAGTTCGGACACACTTGAAAGCGGCTCAAGACCGGCAAAAGGCGTATGCGGATAAAAGAAATAGGCCAATTGAATTTCAGGTTGGCGACATGGTAATGCTAAAAGTTTCCCCATGGAAGGGCATTATTAGATTCAGAAAAAGGGGAAAACTAAGCCCAAGATTTATTGGGCCATTTAGAATCACCGAGCGGGTTGGTAAGGTAGCTTATCAACTTGAATTACCCGAAGAGTTGAGTGGGATTCATAGCACATTCCACGTGTCACATCTCCGAAAATGTTTGGCCGACGAAACTGCTCATGTCCACTACGATGATATCGAGGTGGATAACAGCCTCAATTATGCAGTAAAACCAATTGCGATCGTAGATCGTAAAGAGAAAAGCTTGAGGAACAAGGTGATAAATCAAGTCAAGGTCAAATGGGAGCACAGAAAAGGGTCAGACACTACGTGGGAGTCCGAAGAGGAGATGCGACATCTCCACCCTACATTATTTGGTACGTAATTCGGTTTCGGGGACGAAACCCTTTTAAGGGGGGTGGACTTGTAACACCCCGAAAATATAAATTCTTATATTATAAAATTCAAAGAGTTAATAAACAAGAATTTACAAACTAGGAACTTAACCTAGTTAAATTCAAGTCTTGAAATAATTCACAATAGGATTAAAACACATAAACTTAAGAATAAAACAAAGTTGGGGGACTAAACTTGCCAAAGAATGAAAGTTAAATACTGAATTGTGACAAAACTCACCAAACACACCATTTTTGGTGTGTCTGGTCGATCAGGAGCAAGAAAGGGGCGACCCCCATCCTCCAAACCCTAAAATCCACAAATCCCTTAAATTGGAGGTGCAAATCCTATCCTAAACTAAATCCGAGCTTAGAATTGTGATCCTCATCGCAAGAGGATTAAGAGGTATGTAAAATTTGATGAGAATTCTCTACTTGAAATCCTCATGAATTTAAGCAATCTGAAATTTGTTGATGCATGATAGTAATTTAGTTAGATTAATGATGATATAGTGTCTAGGAGTAAAACCTAGACAACTACATGTGAATTTATGCCCAAATTCAGGAAATTCCATGAATCCATGGAAGCTGGGTTATGGGTTTTATAAGATGATGATGAACACTAGGATTTTGAATGATAATTCTAGTATAAATTTCATTATAGGAGGTAATTCCTGTGATATTGATGCTAAGATGTGTGCAAGGTTTACTAATTTAAAGTGAAATTTGAGGTTTAATTGCAAGTCATGAACTTGGAGATGATGGTAGGAAAATCTGACCCGTTAGGTGTTTGTTGAAATGCCTAAGTGAGGGTTTTTATGCTAAATTTGATGAAAATGCAGATTTTGACCATGTCTCATAAATGATGTGATTATGGTCATGAAAAGAATTCTAAACAAGTTAAAAACTGAATTTACTAGGCAAAGAGTCCGGATCATCAAGCGGACAAGCCGGAGGGAATTCACGGGGAAAAGGCGCGCTTTAAAGGTATGAAATTTATCGTTTCATTACATTATACTTATTGTTAAGTTTTATCTCATTATTCAAACACGATGATCGAGAGTTACCTTTATGTCATGAACTCGACTAAAGTCTTAAACAAGTAATAAACATGGAAATTGGGTGTCCGTAAGGTGCCTTATTTAGTACCCAAACGGGTCAAAATAAGTTTTGTATATAACATGAAGTTAGACATCATTACATAAAGCATGGTTATAATTATTGTGTAAGTTGTAAGTTGGACGCGCTAAACTTGTTGCGAAGTTAAACTCTTCATACAGGAGTTAAGGATCTGAATTTGGTAAGCATGTCTAATTGTATAGTTGATAAACATGAATCTTGAACTGGCAGCTGATGCACGGCCATGCACCCAACTGCACGACCGTGCAGTCCCTACGACGTTGGGGGCACGGGCAGTGCACAAGCCAGTGCACTGGTTTACTAGGAAACGCACGACCGTGCGGATAGGTGCACGACCGTGCACCACCTTGCGTCGGACAGTTTCGTGTAGACAGTAACATAAGGCGTCGGGTAAAAGTTGAAAATGCAAGGGGCGTCGGCGACGGCCATAGGGGCGTCGGCGACGGCCCCTAGAATCGCCATTTTGCTGCAGAATCGTATTCGTCGTCCGAAAACGCTAAAACTTGCGTAACTTTTAAACCGTTTACCCGTTTAACCTCCCGTTTCTTCCTACTTGCTTGTAAATTCATAATTCTTGATTTCTCTAGGTGGTTTTAACACACCTTTTCATTTATTTCATTGGTCAAGGACCATAATGCTAACATTGGGTTAAAATGCTCAGTTTTTTCAGGTTTTCTAGCAGAAGGGTGATGATCAAGTATATGCAACCGAACCGAACACTCTAACAAACGCTTCCGCACTTGATCTTTAGTTTTAAAAACTATGTAAACAATTGTAGTTATCGTCTTAATTATGGTTTTGGACAAACAATACATGTATGTTGTGTCTAGTTTAACTTTTAAAATATTAAAAGTTTTTTGTAAAATCTAAAATATTTGCTTTAAAATGCATGTTTCTATGTCATTAATCTAGTTCTATAAACTGGGTGTAACAATTGGAGAACTAGAAGCATGATGGTGAAAGGAAGGAGAAAAAGATGCCAAATTGAGTGAATTGCAAGCTTTGTCCTTTATTTGTATACCAATTTTCAAACGATGTCCTTTGCCTATAAAATTGACGAGTTTGTACTTGTTTTAAAATACTGCACGGTATGTCTTTTAGTCCTAACCCAATTAATTTTTTATGTTATATCAGGTCACATGCCTTGCACATGAGGACGTATTTGTCATTTCGCTCTGTCGAGGTCTCTAAACACGCTCTCTTTCTCTCTCTTAATCTCCAACCGGCGATAGTACCATAAGAGATGGGCATAATCGGGTATTCTTAAAACCCGGAACCGGTTCCAACCCGGAACCGGTTCCAACCCGGAACCGGATATGGATACAAGTGAGTGGAACCGGGTTCTCTGTGGAACCGGTTCCGGGTACAACCCGGGTACACGTCAATATATTTAGAACCGGCGTAACCGGTTTCGGGTACAATGGAACCGGGTACCGGTCCTGTTTGGATCGGGGTACGGGTATTGTTTGAAACCGGTTTTTTTGAGTTTTTCAATACAAAAAGCTGTCAATACTGTACGTAACTGGTTCCTCCTGTTTTTACCCGATAAAAGCTGTTTTTTTACTTTTTCTACCGAACGGAACCAACAACACATGTCAACTCATTTTTATGGTAAACATCAGTTTGTAAAGGTCTTAGGTTTAATAAGGATTGTTGCTATTTTTGGTTTTGTATTCTTTAATGTTTATTTTTGGTAGAACTGATCTGTATCTCATCATGTTATGCTTTTATAACCTGTACATTTTCGTTTGCTTCACGTATTTGATTGAATGGTTGGTTTTAAACATCACTCGATGAATCATTCTTTGGATCTGGTAAATACCATAAAGTTACTATTTAAACCATTAATTGATAATTTAGAGATGGGTATATCGGGTTTTTTTGTAATACCCGGAACCGGTTCCGGGTAGGAACCGGGTTCCGGGTATGCATCGGGTCCGGGTAGGAACCGGGTACGAACCGATTTTATTTATAAAATGTGGACCCGTGTCGGAACCTATGGGTTTTTTTGAACCCGGAACCGGTTTTACTATTAGCCGGGTAGGAACCGGAACCGGGTCCAGGTCGGTTCCACCGGGTCGGGTTTGGAACCGGTTATTATGCCCATCTCTAAGAGCATTCACATCCAAGGAATTAAATTATGTGTGTGTTGTTTTTAAAATATAAAGAGTATAAAAAGTGGTTGTGAGTGGAGGAGAGAGAAAATGTTACTGTTCATCTGTATATTTGGGGGGACACTGCTCACCTTCTATAATTTTTAATATATTTTGAAAGTGGTTGTGAGTGGAGGAGAGAGAAAAAGGTAATGATAAAGGTTTAAAAAATGGGTCATGCTATTCACACACGGCCAAAATTATTTTCACACCCCAAAGCGCCCCGCTATGGCCAAAGAGGGGCGCTTTGGTGTAAAGTCAACAGACAAGGTCTGAACCGGTCAGACCTTGTCTGTTGCTTTACATCAAAGCGCCCCGCTATGGCCTAAGTGGGGCGCTTTGGTTTTTTTTTTTTTTTTTTTACATTTTGGGGCAAAGCGCCCCTCTTAGGTCAAAGCGCAGCGCTTAGGGTCTTTTTAAAATTGTTTTTAATTCACAAACGCGTCGATAATAGTCTAAATTTTACGCTTTTTCCATTATACATCATTTTTTAATATATATGGACTATACTGCAAGTTCCGCATCAAATTGGTTACGTGTGATGTCGTATTCCATTATATCGTATCATTTTGATTTGAAAGCACAAGTACTCCTATGAGTAGTTTTATGTGTATCAGCCGCATACCGTACATGTATATGACGTATTTTTTCATTAATTGTAGTATTATGATGTATATTGTCATTTTAGGTCGTACAAGTGCGTATTGAATCTGATTGGGTCGTGTCGGTGACATTCGGTTTTTAACGTGATGTAACGCATATATTGAACAAACACGAACGTACTTTTGGATTGTAAAAGAATTAACGTCATTATTATTAAACACATTTAACTTTACGTTCAGTAGTGGAGAGTATGTAGTTTTCGTATAGAAATTTTTGGGTATATACGTTTCCGACCCCCTAGTTTTATAGAAATTTTAGGTACGGTGACTTCTGCCCCCCAGTTAGAAATCTCAAGCTTCGCCACTAAAAGGTAGAGTAGCTTCAGCATCGACAAAATATTTTCCTGACGATGTCGTCGGGATAGGCCGTCGAAAAAAGTCGACTTGTCAGACAAAATTTCTTGTAGTGTCATTCATGGACCCTCACCTCTACTATCTAGCTATCATCTTACTATATTAGTCAAATATAGCTAGCAGTTATATTTCAAACATATTAATTTATAGCTAGCAGTTATATTTCAAACATATTAATTTTTCGTGTCGGCATTATAGATGAATTTTGTTTTTCAAAAAATGTTAACAAGAACTCATTTAAGCTCCGTCGGTAGTGGGGTCCATGCCATCTTTAACCAATCACACCTTTTTTTTTAAAGTTTACCACTTCACCAAGTGTCTAACCATTGCCAACCCTTTTCAACATAGTTTAAACACTTATGACTGAATGACGTGGCACACTCTCATTGGTTAATTTTGAAGTTTACCACTTTCAAGTGTCTAACCACTCCCTACACCCTAATGTATACTATATTTCATTGTGGCAAGTGGCATTGTGGAGCCCACAAGAACTGCTAAATGTATACTATAGCACGGATGGGACTAGTCAAAGAGTTGGAAAGGGTGGAGCCCACAAGAACTGCTAAATGTATACTATAGCACGGATGGGACTAGTCAAAGAGTTGGAAAGGATTGTGCACGACAGTGAGATGCCTCAACAAATTAAATATTGAGATGGGACTTCACCTTTAGATATATGTGCACAAACAAATTAAATATTGTAAAATTTGGACCAAAAATGTAAAATTTGAACTTAAACGTAGACCAGTCACCAGTAAAAAATACGCCCAAAATGTAAAAAAAAAAAAAAAACCAAAGCGCCGAGCTTAGGCCAAAGCGGGGCGCTTTGATGTAAAGTCAACAGACAAGGACTGAACCTGTCAGACCTTGTCTGTTGACTTTACACCAAAGCGCCCCACTTTGACCATAGCGGGGCGCTTTGGGGTGTTTAAATAGACCAAGGGCGTGTGTGAATAGACCAGGCCTTAAAAAATATTATTTAATTGAAAATGAAAGAGAAAATGTAGTGTTTTTAGTGTAATTTAGGGTGAGAATATGATGGATTGGTTGTGAGTGCTCTAAGTACCATCATGGATGGCCCAAGAAAAAAACCCAGAATGAAGCTATCTTGTCCGTTTATATTTTCTTACAAAGCCCAATCCATTAAGCCCATGACATTAAAAAATATACGCTACCAGCCACCCCTGACCATGACTTGCACGTGGCATACCTTCTTATATTATCAAACCCCAATTCAGCCGTTACTCCTCCGGCAACCCTCAACAATGGCTCTACTCCACCGATTTAACTGCCGTTCTTCTCCGTCACCTCCTCTACTCACCACAAAATCAACCTCTAATTCCACGGTCTTTTCACTCTCCACCCTCCCCCGTCACCGCCGTTTCCACCGGAAATTCCCGTCCTTCAAACTAACTGCAACACTCGCCGCCGAAACGACCGCCGGTTCTGTACCTTCCGGCGGTGGCGGACCGCCGAAGCTTGTGTTGGAGGTTAAGGACCTCACGGCCGTTATCTCTGAATCCGGACAGAAAATTCTTAACGGCGTTAACCTCTCGATCTACGAAGGCGAGGTTGAAATATTAATTTATATATTCATGTGATTGTAATTATAGTGGTTATCATATATGATAAGTTTAGAAATATGTTTTGGTTAGTGAAGTTTGGTAGTTTGTTCATAAAAGTAGTCATAGTTTGACTTTTAGGTACCTAGGGTTTCATTTATTGTTAAAATAAAAATAATATTTGTTAGGTTTCATTTGTTGTTAAAATGAAAATAATATTTGTTCAAGTTGAAATTGAAACCTAACTATGTGATTGACAGAATAATGTGTGTTAAACTGAGAATCACTGTAAAAGAATCCTGCATTTTTCTCTTTTATTAATCATTTAGGTAGGTGACAAACTGACAATCATAGTTGTCAATAGCGCGCTAAGCAGCTTATACGTCATATGTCGCTATGTAGTATATAGCTATAAATATCGCCTTTTTTTCCCTCAACTCCACTGCTCGATACCTCAGGTTTGGTCTTATAACATGTATTTTTCTGTATTTTCCTCATCTCCGCTGCTCGATAACATGTATTTTTCTGTTTCTCTACTTTATCGCTAAACATGAAATAGTGGGCGCTATTTCGTCGCTATCGCTATGTAGCATATAGGTAGTTTGTCACTATTGACCGCTATTCGCTATTGACAACGATGGTGACACTGCCATAATATTTTTCCTGATTGCGTATTCGATTGGGAGAAGCTCTAATGCTCTTTCAATTGTTGTTTTGACTAGATTCATGCGATTATGGGCAAGAATGGTTCTGGGAAGAGTACTTTTGCCAAGGTTAGTTTTTCTGAAATCTTTGGTAGTTGAGAATTAGGTTCAATCAAAGTTGCATAATTTTCTTTTTGGTGATATTTTGATATAATGTTTACTTGTTTGTTGTGTTGATATGCGTATGATTTTGTAGGTTCTTGTTGGTCACAAAGACTATGAAGTTACCGGAGGGTCGGTTGTCTTCAAGGGAGAGAATTTGCTTGAGATGGAACCTGAAGACCGATCACTTGCTGGTCTTTTTCTAAGCTTTCAGTCTCCTGTTGAAATTCCCGGAGTCAGCAATAGTGACTTTCTGCAGATGGCGTACAATGCCAGACGAAGGAAACTTGGTCAACCTGAGCTTGATCCACTTCAGGTTCATTGTTTCTAACTCAGTTATTTTAGTCTTGACAACAGTTTAATTTTTATATGGTCTCTAAACTTGTTCATGAGAACTTGTAAACTGGAACTTATGAATATTTCTGAGCAAAGGAAACTGATAGGCCTCATATTTATCGAGTTTGTTGTCTCAAGATTCGTTTGAACTACAAATGTGTTTTAGTTTTACAGAATTTTTCTACACTGGGTGAGTAAATTTTGGTTGTACTAATAATATGCCATTGCAGTTTTATGGTTACATCATGCCAAAGTTGGAAATGGTCAATATAAAGGCGGACTTTCTGAATAGAAATGTGAATGAAGGATTTAGTGGTGGTGAAAAGAAGCGAAACGAAATTTTACAACTCGCGGTATGCATTCCAAGTTATAAAATTTATGTCTGTAGTTTCTTTACTTTCTTATTTTTGTCGACTTAAATAAGTGCTATTCTGTTTCTCATATTTTTCTGATCAAATTCAAATGATAATGTTGAGGAAACCCTATATTTTTATTTCTGTTATTTGATCGTTTTATTTCTGAAAAGGTGCTTGGGGCAGAATTGGCGATATTGGATGAAATTGATTCTGGATTAGATGTTGACGCCCTAAGAGACGTTTCAAAAGCAGTTAATGCTCTAATGACGTCCACAAACTCTGTTTTGATGATTACTCATTACCGACGACTCTTGGAATTCATCAAGCCCACTTATATCCACATCATGGTAACTTTTCTGTATTATTTGGTGTGTTAGTAAAAATATCAACCCTCACATCCCTCTTAAAAGTTCGGACATAATCATAAAAACTAAAACTAACATAAACGTTCCTACGAAACAATAATCATGCTACACTTTAGAGATAACCACCAATAAAAAGAGAAAACAGAAAATAAGCTTTTAAAATTTAAACTAGAAGATAATCATGTGTCACCCCCATAATTCAAATTGTTGTGACTCCTAATCTTGCCCGTAGGTAACAAAATTGTTTGAACTTTGAAGTATATCATCCTAATTATCTATGCAGTTAAATCGGTGATATATCACCGATGTATCACCGATATATCGGTTATTGGTCCCCATGTAAAATTTCGGTCAGAAATCAGAATGTCGGTACCGACGTTATCGGCGATATTGACCGATATATCACCAATTTTCCCGATATCCTTACTTTTCTTCTTAGTTCTACCATTCGTCTTTCTTCTTATTGCTGCTATTAGTGTTTTAAGTCTTAAATGTTAATTGCTAGTGTTTTAAGTCTTAATGAGTTCCTACTTGCTACTAAATGTTAATTGTTAGTGTTTTAAGTCTTAATGAGTTCCTACTTGCTACAATTGTTAGTGTTTTGCAAGTTGCAAAGGGTTCATTTGTTAATGGTAGGAGAGTATATTGAATTGTTAGTGTTAAATTGCTATATATAAAAATTATGCATGATATTAAAATTACCGATATCCCACCGCGATAACCGATATTTGATTTTTTTTACCACACGAACTGCTTAGCTAAATTATTAGGATTTTGATCAGAACCTTAATTTTTGCTTGCCTGCTTGTAAGCTCACTGTTTGTTTTAAGCCACTAATGGAAGTCATAAAGCCATGCATGGCATGGCTTATCGTCCACCATTAAAGTCTTTGAAACCATGTGTAAACTAAATAACCTACTGACTTGCATGAAGTAACCCATTTGGTGAATCTGTCTAAATAGCCCATGGCTGTTGTACGTTCATGCTTCTTCAGCTCATCTAAAACCTGAGTATAAATCAAGAACAATGGATAAACTACTTTATGATAAACAAATTTAGCTTTTACATTAGTAGTTTCAGCCTCTTGCCATTTTGAAATGCTATAAAGCTCACTTTTTTTTTACAAAGCTCGGGTTTCGGTAAAACTCTTCCTTTCAAGAGCAACTAATTCTTTTGAATTCTTCAGAGTCTCCAACTTTCCCACCAGCGACTCATGCTAAACTTCCATCATTGTTTGTAACACCAGATTTCTCATTACCTTCACTCATTTCATCATCACTATCTTCTTCATCCATTGTCACTATTGTTTGCTTATCTCGTTGCCATCCGAATCTTCAGTTTTAAAAGATTACCACCCTTAACGTCCAGCCCCACAAACTTCCTTTTTAGTTTTAGATAACCACCAGCAAGCTATGTTGTCAAAAGCGCATGAGGCGCGTGCCTTGGCGCAGCGAGGCGGGGCAATAGCGCCTGGTGGTTGCTCAGGCGAGATTTTGGGCTTTTTGTGTAAAAGCGCTGCCCAGGCGAGCACCCAGAGCCAAGCGCAGGCGAGAAAAAGCGTGGCTCAGGCGCAATAAAGAAGATAAAAGAGAAGTGACAAACCTGTGAACTGCAACAATCACTGCCGCCTTTGCTTTTTCTTTTCAAGTTCTTCTATTTTACAAGAGCAGCGCTTTTTCTTGCTGTTCCCCTTTTAGGGTTTTATTATTTAGGTTTCCTTTTCTTATTTTTGGTATATTTGGTTTTCCTTTTACTTTGCTATTGACACATTATACCTACGATTCCTTGCTTAAAACTACTAACATCAATAACATATTGTTTTGCTATAAAGTATTGTTATTAACTTCAAAATTTTGACTTGTTTAGAATTTATTTTCTAATTTTTTAACAACTTTTATTTTTCTTAGATACATATATTAGATTTTATTATATTTGTAAAACAGTATTAATGTAATAACTGTTGATGCTTATTATTAAACTAGCCCTAAATAAGTCTAAAACATGTCTGAAACCCCTAAAAATGGTATTAATATACTATGCGCCTTACTTAAAAAAGCCCTCGCTTTTTAAGCGCCTAGGCTCCGGGCGACCACTATGCGCCTTGAGTGCGCCTTACGCCTTTGACAACATAGCCAGCAAGTGATTCCCTACCCGACTTATCGACATCTTCCATACATTTCACTGAGTCATTTCTAGCTTTTCTCTTGATGAACGCATCAATCGTGCTTGTGTGACAATTCCCACTCCTGAGGGAAAATATTATAGGTCTTTAGGCCACAAAAAGAAAAGACACACACCCATCAAGGCCTGAATTCTCCCAAGCCATTGGCGCCACAATCCAAACCCTATTCTCTCTTTGTTTAGTCAATTGGCAAAGTAAGAGACCTGAATGCACTCCTAACTTCGACATCGTACCAATATGTGCCAGGAGGGTATGTGTGATCTTTTACCACCATCATCATTAACCTTTTTTCATTGCTTCTTTAACGCTCCCAACTGTACGGCCTTCTTAACGGCCATTGGATCTGTGATGGTTGCAAGGTTTATATCTGGTTCCCGTGTCAATTCCATTCGGAAATTTTCTGCTTCTTTCAAGTAGCCATGACTTCAATTTCTGCTAGCTGACTCCAAAATGACATCAGTTTTCTGCTTTGACCTTCAAACCCATCTAAAGATTCGAAAGAGTTTGATCAGTATCTTCATCAAGTACATGTGGGTTAAACCCATAAATAAGACCATCCTTGTTTCATCATCAAGTCGCAACCTTCTGTCTACCTCTTTGACCACGTAATTTCTCCGGTTTGCTTGCAGATTCGTGACGGTGTATTTTTGGGTCTGCTACATCATCTTGACCCACCGAGTTTGTTGGTCTCACTAAAGATCTCCATCCACTATATATCTTTGTGTATCGTCTTCACCAGAAGATCATCCAGGTAACAGCAGTCACCTTCACCTATCTTGCAACCCGCTCCACCTTCTTTCTTGTTCCTTGTGCTCTTTATCGTCCTATATCTCGATCCAGCCTCCAGGATGTATTAATCGGTGGGTAGGCGATTGTATTTTGCTGCTGAACCACCACAACCGGCATCCGTTCTCCGTGACACCTCTCTATATCTCACATCTCCCTTAACACTCGAACCATTGTGGCTCTGATACCACAATGTTGGAGTTACTAGGATCAACAAAACACAAAGGCTTTACAAAAGTAGACGGAAAGAGATTAAAAAAACACAAGATGAAAACTGTCAGAAAGCAAATAACAACTCCACTTCCTTTAAGCTTGGTCAACCAGAAGACCAGCTTTATTCTTGACCCACATCCAGCTTACAATTTTAACTAGCTTCAACATACTGATCATTTATCCTGAACGTGTTTGTAGGATGAAGGGAGAATTTCCATGACTGGCGATATTTCTATAGCTACTCTTCTTGAGAAAAAAGGCTATAAAGCAATGTCCAGCTCATAATTGCTGGCTATAAGGTATTTTGATCCCGAACATGACTCCTCCAAAAAGGGATAAATTATGTTTTCTGTTAGTTGTTATCCTTTGATAATTAATTGTATTCCGTTCAATGAAGAAGTTTTGGCACATTGTTTAGAGATTTTTCGGCATGCAATGATCATTCAAGACGGAAGAAAAAATATTCCATAAGTCTGTGCAGCAGTTGTTGAGACACACGGTATGTTTGTGTTACGCACTTCATCTGTAAGTTGTAACTAGATAATTCTTATATATGCTTGTTACCATTAATGCTTGTTGTAGTATATTGTATGTGATCCAGTTTATATTCCTAATAAGTATCTCAAAGTTAAAATATGGCCTTTTTTGCTACGGTCTCCTCATCAATGTTTTAAAAACCGGTAAATACCGGCCAATTATACCGATATTACCATTTCCAGATGTAAATCCGGTACGAAACACCCCGGTAAATAAGTGAAACGGCATAAGGTTTGTACCGGCGGTAAAATCCGGTATACCGGTTTAAAACGTAATACCGGTATTGGCTCAGGGTTATTTTAGTTTGGGTTGTTACTTATTTTTATTATATATATTACTTATCTAACATAATTTTTATATATTATGATTATTCATAACTAAAAGTTCTCATTTAATATTGTATGAAACGAAAATAGTTAATGTATTTAGCGCTCAAATGTCTTAAACATATCGTACACTTTTATTTAAAAGAGCTTGTTGGAAAATTGAATGATTTTCGATTATCTTTTGACTTATTTTTTATTATCGATTTACTTTTGGATAATCTTTTAATATGTAATCATGCCTTTTTGGATTAACTTTTGAGTTGATGTTGTAATTTATGAAATTATTGAGGTAGCTAGTCAACCCGGTTGAACCGCTCGGTATAACCCGGTTCAACCGGTTAAACCATTTTTTAGCCTAATCCGGTTTGATTTAAAAACCGGTTTTTAAAACATTGCTCCTCATCATTCTATTATTGTTCGTGTATTTCCTAAAATGAGTTTGTTTTGACCAGTCGTATAGGTGGTGTCATGGACGGGTGATGGGCTTGGGTTAATTATTTCCTTTTTGTCCTGTTTTTGAGGTTTGAAATAGCTACTGTATCAAAAAATATGCTTAGTAAGATAAGTGTAATCCAGTTTCTTTCAGATAAAACAATTAGAGATGCTGTACGCATTTGACTAGGCTCATGAACCCTTTGTGGAGCTCATCTTATTCAACTTTGGGATCTCGTTATGAATTGCAATAATAAAAAAAAAAAAAAAACATGCATATTTCATTGAAATGTGAAAAAGCAAAGAACTAACAAGAAAACCATACTTGACCACAAAAACAGTGCATCGGTTTAATTTTTTATTTAATGTTTCTAAACCCAGTGAAATATGTTAAACTTGAAATATAA